>NC_090921.1:128137866-128440247 GCF_040938575.1 Ambystoma mexicanum | reverse complement strand
AGGTAGAGCCAGAATTGGGCAGTCAAAGAGGGGACTGCCTGAGAAGAAGCACCTGAATTCCCATACCCCAGAGAGAGAGAGGGTGAAAGGTAGAGCCAGAATGAGGCAGTCAAAGAGGGGACTGCCTGAGGAGAAGCACCTGAATTCCCTTACCCCAGAGAGAGAGAGAGGGTGAAAGGTAGAGCCAGAATGTGGAAGTCAAAGAGGGGACTGCCTGAGAAGAAGCACCTGAATTCCCACACCCCAGAGAGAGAGGGTGAAAGGTAGAGCCAGAATGTGGAAGTCAAAGAGGGGACTGCCTCAGGAGAAGCACCTGAATTCCCATACCCCAGAGAGAGAGAGGGTGAAAGGTAGAGCCATAATGTGGAAGTCAAAGAGGGGACTGCCTGAGGAGAAGCACCTGAATTCCCTTACCCCGGAGAGAGGGTGAAAGGTAGAGCCAGAATGTGGCAGTCAAAGAGGGGACTGCCTGAGGAAAAGCACCTGAATTCCCTTACCCCAGAGAGAGAGAGAGGGTGAAAGGTAGAGCCAGAATGGGGCAGTCAAAGAGGGGACTGCCTGAGGAGAAGCACCTGAATTCCCATACCCCAGAGAGAGAGGGTGAAAGGTAGAGCCAGAATGGGGCAGTCAAAGAGGGGACTGCCTGAGGAGAAGCACCTGAATTCCCTTACCCCAGAGAGAGAGAGGGTGAAAGGTAGAGCCAGAATGTGGCAGTCAAAGAGGAGACTGTCTAAGGAGAAGCACATGAATTCCCATACCCCAGAGAAAGAGGGTGAAAAGATAGAGCCAGAATGTGGCAGTCAAAGAGGGGACTGCCTGAGGAGAAGCACCTGAATTCCCTTACCCCAGAGAGGGTAGAGACAGAATGTGGCAGTTAAAGAGGGGACCGCCCAAGAGGAACAGAGAGAAAATCCATATCAGGGCTATAAGTCATCCCAGACGGCAGTGTCCAACAGCCAGATCTTCTGCCAGCTAACATACCTGAGGCCCCTTTCAACAGAGAGAGGCTGGAATGTGGGAACACAGCACAAGAAGAGCACATAGCCCCAGTCTGTTAGTGTGGAAGTTTGAAGTAGGAACTGGAGACGGAAGCGTGAAGACAGGAGCTGTTTTGGAAAGAGCTGGAGGAAGGAGCAAGAGGGCATGCGGTGGGAATGGAGGAGCCCAGAAGGCTGAAAGTGAGGCTGGGCTATGCTGGAGCCTGGGAGCAGGAGGCCAAACTGAGGACCCGAGAGAACTGGAGCTGCTGCTAAGGAGCAGGGAAGTGTAGCCAAATAGAAGTAGCTCTAGTGGGAGGGAGGAGAGGCGGTGCTCGGAGGAGCAAAGGAAATGTCCAGAGGGGTGAAGAAGATGACGATAGTGATGTAGTGGAAGAACAAAATGCTGAGAACAGTTTAGGTTGCGGGTAGTTCATGATGACGCGGTTAATTCGCAGCTCTACAGAAGACAAAGTCAAGAAACAAACAGAGAAACAGATCCATGTACAATTTAAAATCATGCCTCCTGCTCACCTCCGCTCTCCTAAAACAACGCCTCTTTACACCTTTGGTGCTAAAGAGGAGTCTTACCAGGAGGTCATTGGGGAGGGCTGGTCTTCTTCATTTAACACAATACCTAATTCTGTGAATCCAGGCCGTCTCGGACACCCAAGGTTAGAAACTAGGTCTATGCAAGATAGCTATGCAGCTGCGAGCAGCGAGGATAATTAAGCACTAAACACGTCTTTTAACAGCGGAAAGTAGATTATCCGGTTACGCTTAACACATTTTGGTGCTGCAAGCGCCTTTTCTAATTCATTTTGCAAGTGAGGCAAATTTAACCATGCAAGTGAATTATCGGCAGCCTTCATAGCTTTTTAATTGCTTCATGTGTAAACGCACACCAATCAAAATGGATTTGATCTCTCGCCTCATTTGGGGCCTGTTGGGAGTCTATGGATGACCCCCAATTAGCGAATCCCCGTGAGCCCCGATCATGCAAAGACTGACCCGGACACGTCTTGCTGTTTCGGGCTCTCCGATCGCACTAGCACGGCCGGGAGAGGCCCCCTTTATTTATATGGCACACGGCTGTTGCCTAGGGATCTAGGCCCAAATGAAGGACGCACACACGGAGAGATAGGAGGAACTTCTTTATTCTTTCACAACTAAAAGGAAGTGGCATTCGCAGCGCACGTGCCCCATAACCCCCTTGCACAGTCAGACTCCGCCTTTCCAACGGAGGGGGCTCCCGAGCGTTAACCCCTTGAGTCCCGGGTAACACTACCCCCGGACAATATGTCCAAACATCAACTTGACACCCTGTGTCTCAACACATAACTTAACACTCCTCAACAAGTCTCATCGGCTTCTTTATGAGCCGTCTCGGCCTCTCACCTCGAGTCCCCAGATCGGGCTCCTCTTCAATTACTTCACTCGGGGCCACATCCCGGGGGTCCCCTTCCGGGGGAAACCACTCATCATCCCTCTGCATTAGTGGTTCCGGTGAGAGTGCCCTTTGAGCTCCTTCCGTGGGCTCTCTCCTTGCATATGGCCTGAACTGTTGACAGTTTCTGGTGACGGTCCTGTTCTCATCTTCCGCCGTCACCATCGTGCCTTTCATGGCAACAATCCTCAGGGGGCTTGGAGCAAACCTCGGGTCTGTCTTCCTGCTTGCCGGCTGCTGTACCAGGACTTCATCTCCCACCTGGAGCCCCGGCAGTACCGCTCCTCTTCGAGCATCGGTGCGACGCCTCGCATTCTCTTTTGCCACCGCATCTCTCTGGAGGAGATCTTGGTCGGCCGGCTCAGCCTGCACCGTACTCCTCGGGATGCGAGTTCGCACTTCATATCTAAACATGAGCTCAGCAGGCGTCTTGTTTGTGACCTCATGGGGAGTGTTTCTGTAGTCTCTTAACAGGCGGCATAGGGCTTGGTGTGTATCAACGGCGTCCAGCCGTGCCCTCTGAATGGCCTTCTTAATCGATGCCATAAATCGCTCCGCCATTCCATTCGCCTGGGGGTGGCGTGGTGTGATCTTCATGTGCCTGAACCCCAGGTGCTCTGCCAGTGTCCCAAATTCGTGCCCACAGAACGGTGGTCCGTTGTCGGACTTGACCCACTTGGGGATCCCCCACTCACTGAAGACCTCTTCTATCGTTGCCGCAACTTGAGAGAACGCTGTGGAGCTGACTCTCTTGGCAATCGGAAATCTTGAGTGTTCATCCACGAAGAGCAGAATATAGTCGCCCGCTTCAGTGGGCCCGTAAAAATCCATGGCTACTCGTTCCCAAGGGTGCTCAGGTATTTGAGTGTGTTGGAGCGGGGGCGGATGTTCTGCAGGGGCTGTGCACTGACAGGCGTGGCAGTTCCTCACCCACTCGTCCACAGCTGCGTCCAGGAGGGGGAACCACACATGGCATCTGAGCTGCTTCTTTGTGTTCTCGGCTCCCCTGTGACCTTCATGAGCTATGCTAACCACCTCGCTCCTGAGTGTGGCAGGGATGACGATCCTACACCCTCTGAGCAGAATGTTATCGTCCTTTACCGCCAGTTCACCATGGACCCTGGCTAGCCGTTCGATTTCTTGCTTGTTCACCCCCGGGTGAGCTAGAGTGGCTCTGTGGTGATCTTTCCACTTGTTGGCGGTCGTGAGGCTGATCGCCAGGGCTGTCGTCGG
Organism: Ambystoma mexicanum; assembly: GCF_040938575.1. Taxonomy (NCBI): domain Eukaryota; kingdom Metazoa; phylum Chordata; class Amphibia; order Caudata; family Ambystomatidae; genus Ambystoma; species Ambystoma mexicanum. Next base: position 128,436,590 of record NC_090921.1, on the reverse strand, counting down.
ATCGGCTGCCGACGCGGCCGCTACCCTTTCGAGTGACAGTGCCGGGGGCAGCGCCTGAGCCGCCACATATTGCACATACGCAACGTCCCCCTTCCGTGCCAGCGGGGCCCCTACTGGGTGTCGGGAGAGGTAGTCGGCGGGGTTAAGGTCGCCCCCCGGGCGATGTACGATATCGTAATCGTATTCCTGGAGGCGGATGCCCCACCTTTCAATCCTCGGTGGCATCTTGGTATGCGGGTTCCCAAACAATGAGAGAAGCGCCTGATGATCGGTGATCAGCGTAAACTTCTTTCCGATTATAAAGTTATGAAAATGCTCACACGCCCAGACCGCTGCCAAGCTCTCCTTCTCGGCCTGGGAGTAGGCTAGTTCAGGCGTTGATAGCGCTCGGCTCGCGTATGCAATCACGTGTCTGGGGTTAACATCTGCGCCACTGGTTTGGGCCAGAATGGCGCCGAGGCCTACTGGGCTGGCATCGACTACCACCTCGGTGTGCCACTGTGGGTTGAAATATGCGAGGCGATGGGCCTCGGCGAGAGCTTGCTTGATGTCCGCAAAAGCCTGTTGACAGGCCTGTGTCCATTCAAACGGCGACTCCTTCTGTAGCAGTTTCCTCAGTGGGTCTGTGATGGAGGCATAGTGGGGGATGTACCTTGCGCAGTATCCTGCCATGCCAAGGAACGAACGGACATCCGCCACTTGTCGGGGCTCGGCGAGGTTGGTGATCGTCTCGACCTTCTCGGGGTCAGGCAGCATGCCGTCCTTGGAGAAGATATGTCCAAAGAACTTGAGTTTTGTTTTGCCGAACCGGCATTTCGATATGTTGAGCGTGAGGCCGGCACCCTGAAGGGCCTCGCAGGTGTCGTGTAGAGCCCTGTCATGGGATTCCTTGGACGATCCAAAGACGAGAATATCGTCACTGTAATTGAGGGCCCCTTTGATAGGTCGGATGATCTGGCGTATAGTTTCCTGGAAGATCTCAGCGGCAGATGAGATTCCAAAGTTCAGCCTCCGGTATCTAAAGAGTCCATCGTGTGTCGCAAACGTGGTTATGGGCCGGGAGTCAGGGTGGAGCTCCAGCTGATGGTATCCCTGATTTAAGTCCAGTTTAGAGAACATTTGGGCACTGTTCAGCATCACAATCATGTCCTCAATACATGGTCCCGGGTGTCGTTCCCGTTGGATCGCCGTGTTGGCCACCCGCATGTCCACGCACAAACGGATCTTGCCCCCTTCCTTGGGTACCACCACAAGGGGGGACACCCACGGCGTCGGACCCGTCGCCGGCTCAATGATGTCGTCGCGGAGCAGTTGCTGGAGCGCCTCCGAAACTGTCTCCTGAAGGTGGAATCCGACCCTTCTGGGATGCTGCGGCACTGGACGCACGTTGGGGTCAATATGGAGCCGGATTGGGGGTCCCCGTAGTTTTCCTAGCCCCACGCAGAGCTTGGGGAAGGCCCCCGCGATGTCTTCTTGTGAGACGAGCGATTGAGTTTGATGGTAGGCAATCACATCTTCCGTGTACCCCTGGCCGGGTTTGGCCGCTGCGGCAGTGATCACGTCACCCACATTCACGTGAATTTCAATCAGTCCGAGGTGCGACGCCGTGAGGTAGCTAAGGAGGCATCGGCTTTTGGCGAGGGACCGTATCACGTGAATGGTCGCATCAACCTGCCGCCCATTCAGGAGAAGGCACTGGGTGAATTGACCCAACGTTTGGAGCGGGGTGGCGGCACCCCACTGGAAAATTCTGGAGCGAGACGGACTGAGCTGTGGCGGGCATGGTATCCTGACGTAGTCTTGTTCGCCCATGATGTTCACTGTGGCCCCAGAGTAAATTATAAACTGAAATTGGCAGTTCGCCATCTTGAGCGGGATCTGCGGGGCCTCCCTGGCCTCTTTGTTGTCGAGGATAAGGTTTACGAACTCATCCTGGTCGTAGTGGTCCTGCGGCGCATAGTAGGCCGCCGCCTGGTCGTCATGGCAGAGGGTTTCCGGCCTGTATTCTGCAGGCGGGTTGTCGTATTCATCCGTGAAATGTCTGGGCTGTTCGGCCTGGTCATACGGAGGGGCATATCCTGCCGCTAGGTATTCGTCCATCGCACGAACGTAACGCCTCTGGCCGAGGCCCTGTTGATATGGTCTCGGCTGGCTGTATTGCAGGGGTTGCGGGCGGAACGGCATTCTGGGGGCCGCCTGGGGCCGCATCGGTGGAAATGGGACGCCCTCCCTGCAGACGGAGTGAAAGTGTCCTTCTCTTCCGCAGTTGGTACATCGCTGGGACAGGGCTGGACAGGACCCTGAGTGGGGGAAAGACATCCCGCAGCGGTAGCACTGTCTTTGCAGCCGCGGGGTTGACATCGGCGGGGCAGTGGATGGTCCATACGGCTGGGGGCCTTGACGGGGGGGCAGTATGGCGGCCACAAATTCCCCTGAGCCCACCTTCGCGTTGTTGGAGTGACCCATGGCCGAGGCCTGCGCATCCACCCTCTCGTGGATGCGGGCGAGTTCACTGACCTCGGGCATGGTGAGCGGTTTCTTGAGGAGCTGTTTCTTGAGTGCAGGGGAGAGGCACCCTTCGATCACCCTCAGCCGGATAGCTTCTTCTAACGAGAACGCATCAAATTGGCAGTTCGCCCCTTTCACCCGTAGACGTGTGATGAATTCGTCGACGGTCTCTTGCGGGAGTTGGGTGCATTGATTGAACAAGTATCTTTCATAGTCCCGATTGACTTCGATAATAAGCAGTTTGTCCAGCGCGCCGATCAGCTTGGGAAAAGTGTCCTGGTCTGCGGGTGGAATGGCCTTAACGACCGTTTTTATTTCTCCCCCTACCAGGTTAAGGAAAATGTCCCTCATATTGGGGGAGTCCCCGTCGCCGGATCCTCTCACAAAGTGTCGAAAATCGTCCATCCAGTCGGTCCATCTGGGGCCTTTGGTGGCCTGCGGAGTCATAGTGAACGGCGGGGGCAGTCGTAGTTGAATCGACTTCGCCGCCCGCGGCAGTTGAGGCGAGCCTTGGCTGGACCCCGGGTTGGAGGTGCTCATGGCCCCTGGGAGAGAAGGCCCGTCCTTGCGCGGGCGGGGTCGCCGTCGCGGAGGTCCGACGGAGGAGGTCCGACAAGGCGGATTCGGCGGAGTGCCGTGCTGCGCGGAGGTGGAGCAGGAGGAGGAGGCTCGCTGGATCGGCCACCACAGGCGGACTGCCGTCGGAGGAGGACTCCGGTGCGCGGGAGAGATCCTCGTCGCCAAATGTTGCCTAGGGATCTAGGCCCAAATGAAGGACGCACACACGGAGAGATAGGAGGAACTTCTTTATTCTTTCACAACTAAAAGGAAGTGGCATTCGCAGCGCACGTGCCCCATAACCCCCTTGCACAGTCAGACTCCGCCTTTCCAACGGAGGGGGCTCCCGAGCGTTAACCCCTTGAGTCCCGGGTAACAACGGCGGAGTGCAACGTCACTCCGCCGCGTGCTCGTCCTTAAAGGGGACAGCACCACACTCCTCCTTTTCCATGAGGACAAACAAAAACCATAACAATAAACCACAACCAGCAAGTCAAACATGTGCAACAACACTTAAAACTTTTATCCCGTGACACCCCTTTAATGACAGCCGCCCCCCCAGTCTCTTCTCAGGATGGCCATGTCGTGCAGCGCCAGCAATACACCTAGCCCACCACATAGTCACTGAGGCGAACAGGTTTCCCTCGCCCTGCCCTCAGGGGGTACCTCCTGCTCGCCTCTGATGCGGGAGACCCAATGTCCAGCGGCCTGTCGACTGCAGGTGGGGGAGACGTCACAAGGCCACCGCCTTCATCAGGGACTTCACTACTGTCCAGGTCCTTCCCCGTTTGCTCTGGGCCAGAGTGGAGTTACCTTCCAATGCTGGACTCCATACCCCTCATCAGTTCTGCAAACCGCTCACCCTGAAACGGTGCCCCGTTGTCAGAACACAGCACCTGGGGGAAACCGTGGGAGGCGAACACCTTGTCCATGGCAATGGCCACATGGTCGAAAGCGACCGAGTCCACAAACTCCACTTCCGGATACCTCGGGTACTCATCGACAACTACAAGGAAATCAGTCCCTTGTGTAGTCGACCCAAATTCAGCATGGACAACCTCCCAGGGGCAGGTGCCTCTCGGCATGGTCTCGATTTCAGGCTCACGTTGTGCCGGGGATGCAGCCTGGCATCAGACACACTCTGCCACAAACTGATCCACCAGCCGCTCCAGTTCAGGAAACCACACCTTGAGGCGCAGTCGAGCCTTGGTCTTGGCGGCCCCCTGGTGTACCTGATGGGCCAGTGTGATCACCTCCTGAAGTTTTGCCTGGAGAATCACTATCCTGTTTCCTCTTAGTAGCAGGCCTGAGGGGGAGGAGAGATCCTCTTTGACTTTCCATAATTGTTCCAAGGTGATTTTTGCCTGCTGCGTCCGCCCGGCGAGGGCCTCCAACACATTTCTCCATGACCCCTCTTGCATGGCATCCTTCAGAATTCGGAAACACTCATCACTGGTGGCAGGTGCCTCTAGCTCCTCAAGGGGCAAAGCATTTGGAGTCGCGGCGTCGACCACTATCTGGACATGGAGATCCGCCTCAACAGAGCAGGTATCGGGATCGTCACCCCTTGAGCTCCTCGGGCGGCGGGAGAGGTAGTCCGCCGCATTGTTAGATCCAGGTCTATACACCAGCGAGACCCCGTATTCCAAGAGCACGAGAATCCAGCGCTCAATCCTCGCAGGTGGCTTGGATGACGAACCAGCCAGAATGGGAAGTAGCGGTTTGTGAGCCGTTACCACCGTTACCGGCCTGCCCAGGACATATAGCTGAAAATGTCTGCATCCCCACAGGACCGCAAGCGCCTCCCGCTCTATCTGGGAGTAGAGCTGCTCCGTGTCCGACAGTGCCTTACTAGCATAAGCGACCGGACGGACATCGCCCTCAACACCAATCTGTGTCAAGACTGCCCGAAGGCCAAACAGGCTGACGTCCACAATGATCTCAGACTGGAGAGCAGGGTCAAAGAATACCATGACATTGTCCGTCGCCAGGGCTCCTTTAATGTCGTCAAAGGCCGCCTGCTGCAGACCCCACTGCCAGAGCCCACTGCCACACTGTTTCCTTCTTCGTAAGAGTCCTCAGGGTTTCAGACCTGGACGCTAGATTCCTGATGAAGCGCCCACAATAGGTTACCATCCCCAAAAAAACTCCTCACCTCCGACACATTCTCTGGTGGTTGGGTCTCCTTAATGTCTTTCACCTTTTGTGGATCTGGGGATACCCCACCCTCCTTAAACACAAATCTGAAAAACTCAATTGTGGGGCGCAGGAATTCACACTTCTCCCGGTGCAGAGTGAGGCCCAACGACTGCAATTTTTCGAATGTCTTGGCTAGTTTGCGAAGGTGGTCCACCTCGTTCTTGGCGAACACAAGGATATCATTGCTGATGTTCAGTACCCCTTCAAGATCTGCAAGGGCGCCCCTTATGATGTTCTGAAAGACCTCAGCCGCCGAAGACACACCGAAACTAAGCCTCTTGTACCTATAGAGCCCTCCGTGGGTGGTAAATGTTGTTATGTACCTTGATTCGGGATGGAGGACCACCTGGTGATATCCAGCTCTGAGGTCCAATTTAGAAAAGAAGCGGGCACCTTGCAGTTCTGTGATGATATCGTCAATTGTTGGTGTGAGGTGGCGCTCTCTGAGGATGGCTTTATTGGGCAGCCTCATGTCCACACAAATCCTTACGGCATCCGGTTGCTTGGGCTTTCTAGCCACAACGATAGGGGACACCCATGGTGTGGGACCTTCAACCTTCTCGATTATGTTCAGGTTGACGAGGTTGTCAAGCTCTTTATCCACCAGGTCACGCAAATGGAAGGGCACCCTGCGATGTTTCAATGCAATGGGCTGCACCGACTCATCAATGTGCAGCCGCACCAGCTCACTGTCATGATCTCTGCTTCCAAAAGGTCAGGGTTTTCCCAACTCCCTTGGAAGCAGATCCATAACCCAGGTTCCGAGTGCCAACCAGTCCCAATTGGGACCTTTTGGACCCAGTCCTGGCGCCAGTGGCACCAGGCTCATAAATATGCCCAGTCCCAGCGCTGGAAGCGCCGGGCTCATAATGCTTGGGTGGACTTACCTGCAGCAGACCATGCTGCTTACTTGCCTGCCAGTTGAGCCTCTGATCCTCTTCTGTTTGGAACTACTTTTCCTGTTGGGTGGGGCAGGAGCCACTCCCTAGATTCAGAACACTGGAACTCTTCTGGAAAGCAGGAACTCTTTTCTTACCTAGGCGTGGCTGTGGAAGGAGACACCTAAGCACTACAGGAGGCTATTTAAACCACACCCGATGGATGAATCTTGTTTTGCGTTATTCTGCATCCTCTGCAGCAGAACGCTCATCGTGTCTTCTGCATCTGATCCTGGGCCTAAGGAAAAAGGCTTACCATCCTGAATCCAGTCTTCAGCAACACCTATAAAGACAAGAAAGAACAGGTTAGCATTACGGTCTTCAGTGACAGCTCTTCACTTACCTGGTCCATCGGCTGTCACCAACGCCTCGCGCTGCATTCCGGCATCTGAAAGACAAAGGCTTACCTACTCTTCGTGCGCTCCGGAGGTCTTCACACTGCATTCCGGCATCTGAAAGACAAAAGCTTACCAACTCTTCGCACGCTCCGGAGGCCTTCGGCGCTGCATCCCGCATCTGAAAGACAAAACAAGGTGCGTTTAAAGACATTGGGGAACTTTAATACTCACGTGCCATTACTCCCTTCCACATCTAACCCAGTGGGTATTCCGGCACCCTGCAGCCGCTCCGAACTTGTACCTGCAAAATAAAAAGACAGTTAGAGCGCATCGTGAAGCAGGCAACAAGCGCTTACTTACGTGCTTCCAGGCGCTTCTATTCATCACACGGGCTCCATTTTCAACTCACTTCAGCCCGTCATCCGCCATCGCCGGAACCCTGCAAAACAAGAAACATCATTACTAAAGACTTTAAAGACATTAGAATTACTCGAAACTTACCGTTCGTGCAGTAAACGACGGACAGCAGTCCTCTGAAGTCAAGAGGCCTGCTCCCCTTATCCAGTGAAGAAACTGGTTACAGCACCCTGCCCCGAGGCAGATGGAGAGCACGGCGTTCACTTACCTAAGGTGAGAGCGTTAACCTTTGGGGTTCTACAGGAGAAGAGAAAGGGAAGAAGAGAGAGACAATCAATAACCCAGTTCCTTAATCCCATATTTTCTATCTGCAGACATCTTACCCTTCAAGTCAGACATACAGTGCACAGAGGTCCAGCCCAAAGAGCCAGCCGTGTGTTACACATCACCTTTGCAGATACGGTATACGCCCAGTCAAGACCGGCGCCTCTACGGGAATCAGGTGAGCGTTACAGAACGCAAAGCCTACCACAAAACTCCCGTCCAGGCGCTATGGAAACCTCGGATACCGACCAGCTAGCCCAGTTACTTGGGGAACTAAGGGCAGAAGTGCATGCAGCCTGTCAGGAAACGAACGCTCTAAGAAGGGAACTGATTATTTCCAAGGAGCGAACAGATGATCTCGCTAGACAATTGCTACAGTCACAAGCCGGACAGACCCCGTTACCCGCATCTGGGGGAAATCTTCCTTCTACATCTTCTATGAATCCAGTGCAGATCAACCTACCTGGGAATGTACCTCTGGCTCCGCCCGAACGATTTTCTGGTGACCCGAAGAGGTTTGCAGTATTTATCAATCAGTTCCGGTTGCATTTCTTATGCCGGCCAGCAGCCTTTCCAACTGATCAAGCTAAAGTAGCTTTCGTGCTTTCGTACCTTAGTGGCAATGCGGCAGACTGGTCGATCCCTCTAGTAAATCAAGATGATCCGGTCCTCCATGATTTTCAAGCTTTTCAGCTCAGTATGGAAAAACTGTTCGCAAGACATTCACAGGGGCAGGCCTTGGACAATGAGCTTCTTTCGTTGCGACAAGGTAATCAAGACCTTTTGGCTTATATTGCGTCTTTCAACAGACTGATAGTGGAAACTCAATGGCCTGAGGACAAAAGGATTACGCTGTTTTATAGAGGTCTACGTGGAGAGCTCAAAGATGTGTTAGCCCAAGTAGTGAATCCCCCACAAGATTGTTCGGACTATATAGACTTAGTCGTTCAAATAGATCACAGACTGCAGAACAGGAAGGCCGATCGTTCCAAGTTTGATGCTCGAGTATTTTCCAAACCGCCAACTCCTTCCAAAGGAGTAGACCCCGGGGAACCTATGCAAATAGGGGGTCTGAAAGGTCCTCTAACACAAAAGGAGCGGGAAAGGAGAAAACAGTTGCAATTATGCCTCTATTGCGGAAACTCAGGGCACTTTCTTCGAGACTGTCCGGTGAAACCTGCCAAGAAGGCAGTAGGAGCTGCAGTTACCAAAGTTACAAACTCTGAGCAGGGAAACGACCTCGCCCGACAAGAATAGAGGTCCTCTTGCCGAGCATGAAAACCAGTTCCGTGACCTCGCATTTCGTGATACCTATGGTCCTCATTAGCCCTGATAATCCGGATCGATTACATGCAATTGAAGCTTACGTCGACAGCGGTGCCATCGGCAATTATGTGGATCATGAAATGGTTTTGAGGATGAATCTAACTCTTTGTCCCAAGGCTGTAAAGGACGTCATTACTACGGTGGATGGTACGGAGATAGCCTCCGGGCCAGTAACGCATACCACTCAAGAGGTGACGCTAGTAAGTCAAGATGGACACCATGAGAAGATCGTGTTCGATGTGATCAAGGCCCCTCAGTTTCAGATTATTCTAGGAATACCTTGGTTAGAGAAACACAATCCTCTGATCGATTGGCGAGCAAGAACGGTCCAGTTTCCAGAATGTGTCTCTACTTGTCACCCTCCACCTGGTGTTGCACTGGCAGCAATTTCTTCAGAGACTCCCCAGTTACCTCCCGAATACCTAGAATACCAAGATGTTTTCCGGAAGGATCAGGCTAACTCTCTACCTCCTCATAGGTCTTCTGACTGCCAGATAGACCTGATACCTGGATCTACTCCTCCTTGTAGTAGAATTTATGCCCTCACCGAGCCTGAGAACCTTCACCTTCGACAATACCTGGATCAATACCTGGCAAATGGGTTTATTCGTCCTTCCAAGTCCCCTGCTTCTTCAGCTTTGTTCTTCGTTCCAAAAAAGGAAGGAGACCTTAGAACTTGTATAGATTATCGCTCCCTGAACCAGATCACCGTTAAGAATAGATATCCGTTACCTTTGATCCCTGAACTTCTGGACCAAGTCAGAAAAGCATGCATATATACAAAGCTGGATCTTAGAGGAGCTTACCACTTGGTACGAGTAAAAGAGGGCGATGAATGGAAGACGGCCTTCCGCACCAAGTATGGACTATTTGAATATCAGGTCATGCCCTTCGGACTTTGCAATGCCCCGGCCGCCTTTCAATATTTTATGAACGATGTCCTCAGAGAGCTCATAGATGTGTGTGTTGTTGTTTACATTGACGACATCCTCGTTTATTCTTCATCGGAATCTGAACATCGGAAACATGCGAAAATGGTCCTCGAAAGATTGCGTCAACACAAACTTTTCGCTAAGTTGGAAAAATGTGTTTTCAACGTGACTGAAGTTGAATTCTTGGGATTCATATTATCACCTGGCGGAGTGCGTATGGATTCAAAGAAGGTCGATGCAGTTCTCAAATGGCCATCACCATCCTCCGTAAAAGGTGTGCAAAGCATGTTAGGCTTCGCTAACTTTTACCGCAGGTTTATCCCCGAATTCTCTCGAATAGTCGAGCCCATCACTGCCTTGTTAAAGAAAAACAAACATTTTGAATGGTCTACCGAGGCGGAACAAGCTTTCCAGGATTTGAAGACTAAATTTATCTCTGCACCAATCTTAAAACACCCTCGCCCCGAACTCCCCTACATCGTGGAAACTGATGCTTCAAGCCTTGCCATGGGGGCAGTTCTATCACAAAAGGACCCGGTAACCAATCAGTTGCATCCCGTGGCATTTTGGTCCCGCAAATTCTCGCCTCCTGAAATCAATTACACGATTACTGACAAGGAACTTCTGGCTATCAAGTCTGCCTTTAAGGCTTGGCGGCATTATCTGCTGGGGGCCCGACACACCGTTACTGTGATTACGGATCACCGAAACCTGCAATATTTGAAAACCGCAAAAGCCCAATCCTCTAGACAACTCCGTTGGGCATTATTCTTTGCCGAGTTTGACTTCATAATTACCTATCGACCTGGTACAAAGAACGGTAAAGCTGATGCCCTTTCTCGGATGGGAGTGGAAGAACACTTGATCAACCCTAAACCTGTACCAATCATTCCCGAACAAAGAATTCTGGGTGTAATCACCACAGAATCCATAGAGGAAGTTAAGGATAAGGCCAGGCAACTTGTAACTCCAGCAGACATACAGAATTGGCATCTGCAGAGAAAGGACTTTGCAGTAAAGGACAACTTATTGTATTTCCAAGAACGATTATACCTACCCAGCACAGATTTACAGAAAAAAGTAATCTCTTGTTATCACGATTCTTTAATGGAAGGACATCCCGGTATGGCCAAGACCTCAGAAAAGATCAAGCGCTACTTCTGGTGGCCGTCTTGGAAAAAAGATATCAGAGACTTTATAATGTCCTGTGGAGTATGCGCCCAAAACAAGAGTCAAAAGGAAAGACCAGCAGGCCTCTTACGCCCTATTGACATCCCACCTCGCCCTTGGCATACGCTTTCTATGGACTTCATCACCGATCTACCTCCATGCTCCGGATACAATATGATTCTAGTAATCGTGGACTTATTCTCCAAGATGGCGCATTTCATTCCGCTCAAAGGCTTGCCAACAGCAGCAACTCTGGCCCGAGAATTTCTCGAAAACATCGTCCGACTGCACGGTTTTCCTTCGGTTCTAATTTCGGATCGAGGTAGTCAATTTATTTCTCATTTTTGGCGAAGTTGCTGTCGGTCGGCTCAAATTGATGTGAGACTATCGACCAGTCACCACCCTCAGACCGACGGACAAACCGAGAGGACCAATCAAACTCTGGAACAGTATTTACGCTGCATGCTGCAACAAACTGAAAAAACTTGGAAAGACATCCTTTGGATAGCCGAATATGCCTACAATAACTCTGTCCATTCGGGAACTGGGAAAACCCCATTTTTTCTTTTGTACGGCAGTCACCCTCGAACCTCGGAGTTGGATCCCCTCCAAGATCTTGAAACACCAGCAGTAGACTACCTGCATTCTACAATCACCCAAGCCTTTAAGGAAGCTGTTTCTCACCTTCAAAGGGCTAAAGAACAATACAAGAAAGGAGCAGATCAACATCGGAAGGAAGCCCCTCAATATCAAGTAGGGGATCAAGTCTGGTTATCCACCAAATATCTACCTCTAAAAGGGCCACGCACATTCAACCCAAGATACCTTGGTCCCTATTCCATCACTACCATAGTAAACCCAGTAGCGGTCAAGTTGGACTTGCCCCCGCACATGAAGATACATCCGGTCTTCCACGTCTCTCTATTAAAACCCGTGCAACCTCAAACCCGACTAACTAAATCTCCAAAACCTATCCTAGTTGATGGAGAACTCGAGTTTGAAGTCAAAAGCATTCTGGACTCCAAGATCTCCAAATCTAAACTATTTTACCTAATTGACTGGAAAGGCTACGGCCCCCAAGAGAGATCCTGGGAACCTGCTGAATATGTCCACGCTCCTCGCCTAATCAAAAGATTTCACCGAACATTTCCTGACAAGCCAAAACCCCCGGAGAAGCCCGGTTTGGGAGGGGCCTTGAGGGGGGGTACTGTCATGATCTCTGCTTCCAAAAGGTCAGGGTTTTCCCAACTCCCTTGGAAGCAGATCCATAACCCAGGTTCCGAGTGCCAACCAGTCCCAATTGGGACCTTTTGGACCCAGTCCTGGCGCCAGTGGCACCAGGCTCATAAATATGCCCAGTCCCAGCGCTGGAAGCGCCGGGCTCATAATGCTTGGGTGGACTTACCTGCAGCAGACCATGCTGCTTACTTGCCTGCCAGTTGAGCCTCTGATCCTCTTCTGTTTGGAACTACTTTTCCTGTTGGGTGGGGCAGGAGCCACTCCCTAGATTCAGAACACTGGAACTCTTCTGGAAAGCAGGAACTCTTTTCTTACCTAGGCGTGGCTGTGGAAGGAGACATCTAAGCACTACAGGAGGCTATTTAAACCACACCCGATGGATGAATCTTTCTTTGCGTTATTCTGCATCCTCTGCAGCAGAACGCTCATCGTGTCTTCTGCATCTGATCCTGGGCCTAAGGAAAAAGGCTTACCATCCTGAATCCAGTCTTCAGCAACACCTATAAAGACAAGAAAGAACAGGTTAGCATTACGGTCTTCAGTGACAGCTCTTCACTTACCTGGTCCATCGGCTGTCACCAACGCCTCGCGCTGCATTCCGGCATCTGAAAGACAAAGGCTTACCTACTCTTCGTGCGCTCCGGAGGTCTTCACACTGCATTCCGGCATCTGAAAGACAAAAGCTTACCAACTCTTCGCACGCTCCGGAGGCCTTCGGCGCTGCATCCCGCATCTGAAAGACAAAACAAGGTGCGTTTAAAGACATTGGGGAACTTTAATACTCACGTGCCATTACTCCCTTCCACATCTAACCCAGTGGGTATTCCGGCACCCTGCAGCCGCTCCGAACTTGTACCTGCAAAATAAAAAGACAGTTAGAGCGCATCGTGAAGCAGGCAACAAGCGCTTACTTACGTGCTTCCAGGCGCTTCTATTCATCACACGGGCTCCATCTTCAACTCACTTCAGCCCGTCATCCGCCATCGCCGGAACCCTGCAAAACAAGAAACATCATTACTAAAGACTTTAAAGACATTAGAATTACTCGAAACTTACCGTTCGTGCAGTAAACGACGGACAGCAGTCCTCTGAAGTCAAGAGGCCTGCTCCCCTTATCCAGTGAAGAAACTGGTTACAGCACCCTGCCCCGAGGCAGATGGAGAGCACGGCGTTCACTTACCTAAGGTGCAGCGTTAACCTTTGGGGTTCTACAGGAGAAGAGAAAGGGAAGAAGAGAGAGACATTCAATAACCCAGTTCCTTAATCCCATATTTTCTATCTGCAGACATCTTACCCTTCAAGTCAGACATACAGTGCACAGAGGTCCAGCCCAAAGAGCCAGCCGTGTCTTACACATCACCTTTGCAGATACGGTATACGCCCAGTCAAGACCGGCGCCTCTACGGGAATCAGGTGAGCGTTACACTCACCCACCATCTGTCCTATCCCTTGGAACATGCTGGCGTACCTATCCAAGAGATCATTAATGTCCTCCAGATATACCGAATAGGCAAAACTCACTATTCCAAGGGCCTCTGCCGCAGCACAGCTCAAAAGGTGTTTGTGCTGATAGGGGTAACATAGAAACAGGCCGTGATCTTCGAGCCATCATGTTCAACTTTTGCCACGAATGTCCCGTCAAGAGGAATAAGGTCAGACACACCAAAGGTGAATATGCGAGCTTTGGGGGTGACCAGTGCAGCGGGGTGTCCATCGCCTCATAGTGTCCACGGGCTATGACATTGACGGATGCCCCAGTGTCCACCAGCACAGGGACTGGAGAATGGTTGACAGTGACGATGCACCTTGGCTGTCTCCTGTTTTTTGACCTGAGAGTCTCTATGCTCGAAACAAAAAAAATGTTCTCCTCTTCCTCCTCTTCATCATCCCCAGGAGGGGCACCTTCACCCTCCTGGTCAACTTGGGCCACATTTGATGGGCATGATTGCCAGAGAAAACCGGAGTGTATGGGGCCCCTAGGTACCATCACAGGCAAAGAGGCTTTACACACCTGTGCGTAGTGGTCCGCCAGACCACACCGTCCACAGGTCCTCCCAACGGCCGGACACTCAGCAGGGTGCGGGAGGTCATAGCCACATTTCTGGCAAGCTTCCCCCACTCTCCCGTCCCTGTTGCGGAAGGTAGCACCGACCTCCTGGCACCTCTACCACCACGCCCTACGGCACATACCTCCTCAGTCTTCACTGGCCGTGAACTAGCCTCCATCTTGGGTGCACGAGTCTCAGACACCTCGGAACACCGGCCCAGTTCAAGGATGCAATCAAGGGTGGTACCCGGCTCCCTCAGTACCTGCCGCCTCAACTTCCCCGATGAGCATGCCTGAATGAGGAGAGTCCTAATCATGTCATCAGGATCACCACATGCGCAATCCAGGGAAAGGCGCCTGAGCCGACCATAGAAGGTGTCCAAAGTCTCATCCTCTTTCTGGTGAGCCAACAGCATAACAAAACGTTCATAATCAGCATTCGCCAAAGGCAGGAAATGATTGCGGAGAGTTACCTTGGCAGCGTCATACGAAGTGTCAGCAGGCTGGAGTGACTCAAAAATCTCTTGAACCGCCGGTCCCGCTGAATACAGTAGTGTTGCTAGCTTACTGTCATCATCAGTCTCCATCGTCGCCCTGAAATACATGTCCAGGCGATCAACCCACCTCTTCCACCTGGGCCCCATACTAGACGGAGGGCCAGACACAACAAACTCCAGAATGGGCTGAAGCGCCGCAGGAGCACGCATTTGCGCCATGGCACGAGGTGCCGGAACTGCAACAGGCGCAGGCAACGGTGGGGGCTGAGGGGCTTGCTGAGCAGGAGTAGGAGGTTGGGCAGCAGGGGGTTGTTGAACTGCAGGCTGTCCACCTCCCTGATCACCGGGTGCGCTCATGGGTCAAGCGCACAGGCACCCCCACTTGACACCACAGGGGCCGCAACTCACCCAGCCACTACAGGCATGAGACACACCAGTCCATGATGATGATAATGATGATGAAGATGATGTCCATCAGCTTTCCAGAGCCACCATAACACAGCACTGCCAAGTATGATGAAGGTGGTGACATAGATGCAGGATACCAAATGTCCCCACTAATGATGATGAAGGTAATAATGCAGATGAAAAGCATCAAAGGGCTCCAAAAATTGAGCAGGGGAGATGAGGAATGAGCAGGCCTTGGCACTTCACCCCCCCTTCTTCCACCACGCCCGACGTAGTTCGCCCAAAATTAGCAAAAATCACAAACCCAGGGCATGAATGGACAGCACACGCTGCCCGCTTGCAGAATATCCAAAAATTAGCTTAGGATGTCACTCACGGGCCAAAACGAAGCCTTGTGAAGTTTCCTGGCGTGATTCCAAAATGGCCGCCGCCGCGTGAGGCCAGGCCAGCCCGCGGCACGGAGCGAAGGAGGACTGTCATCTGCTCCAGGAGATAAAATAATTCAGCATTTGTTCACCGCCAGGCCCGGGCCTCGTCGCCACTCTTGGGAGTCTATGGATGACCCCCAATTAGCGAATCCCGTGAGCCCCGATCATGCAAAAACTGACCCAGACACGTCTTGCTCTTTCGGGCTCCCCGGTCGCACTAGTGTGTCCGGGAGACGCCCCCTTTATTTATATGGCACGCGGCGGAATGCAACGTCACTCCGCCGCGTGCTAGTCCTTAAAGGGGACAGCACCACAGGGCCTGTCCTCTTGAATGGACATTCCTGCTGTATGGTAGAACTACATTGACTTATGCATACATTTTTATTTACATTCTTATTTGCATAGAACGGGGCACAAAGGGCTGAAGAAAGTTAGGACAGCAATAGCAGTGCCCAGAGGGGTGAGGAAAGTGAGGACAGCAGTAACAGTGCCCAAAGGGGTAAGGAAAGTGAGGACAATAATAACAGTACCCAAAGGGGTGAGGAAAGTGAGGACAGCAATAACAGTGCTCAAAGGGGTGAAGAAAGTGAGGACAGCAATAGCAGTGCTCAAAGGGGTGAAGAAAGTGAGGAAAGCAATAGCAGTACCCAAAGGGGTGAAGAAAGTGAGGACAGCAATAACAGTACCCAAAGGGGTGAAGAAAGTGAGGACACCAACAACAGTACCCAAAGGGGTGAAGAAAGTGAGGACAGCAATAAATGTACCCAAAGGGGTGAAGAAGGGGGTCCAGGGGATGTAGTTTGGGAGTTAACAGACCTAAGGGGGATACAGAAGGGCAGAGACTTAGTGGGGAGGGTCAAGAAGATTTGGGGAATCTTAATAGAAGAGTGGGAAAGAGTGAAAGTGAAAAGCGGCGTGAAGAAGTAGCGAGGTAGAGGAGGAGCCACCAGAGAGAGAAGAACTGTTAGAAGCCAGGAGGAGTGCAGTGGAAGTCAGATAAACAGAGTGGCTTAAAAAAGTTGAAAAGAGCCAGATAGAGGCCAGGCTCCTGGGGATAAAGGTAGGCGTTGCTACCCACTTTGGAGACCATAGTATAGTTAGCTACCCTTGCACCCTGCTAAGCTTTCTTGTCAATGTCACAGACTTGTGAGTTGCAACACTTGCACCCAGGTCCCTCACCGCCTGTACATGGGACTGTTACCAGCCTCTGCCCCTTTAAGGGAGAGACATGGAACATGGAGGGGAGGAGAAAGGAAGAGGAGGAGTTAAGTGAAGCAAAAGTTAGTATGTAGTTATATTTCAACAAAGAAAGACATTGGTAGAATCCTCCTGTAGAGGAGGTCCCGGACATGGCCTGCACCCCTGCTCCACATTTCGAGATGCCAGCAAGGTACTCGCAAAGATATGTGACGTACGAGGAGCAGCTGAACCAACAGAGAGCTGCAGTGGGCCTCTGCCCTGTGTACGTTAGAAGATTAGTACCTGTTGAAGTGCCCATAACCAGACAGCATGGGCTGCACGGAACCCCGTCAGACAACCGTACCTGCCATTGGTACGAAACGACGAGTATTTACAGACTGTCCACGAGGAAACCCCGAAGGCCTTAATGGAAGGCCAATGGAAATAGACTAAGGGCCTAGGCAGCCCCGAGAACAACCAGAAGTGGCTACTGAAAGCTAGCATGCCCGTACCAGTGACTGCTAGAATAAATGTAATGGACAGAGACGAGAGATAAAGTTAAAACGTAAGGAAAAGTTGCCATGAGACAAGATGGAAGCAACCGCCCTATCGAATGTGTGTAAATAAGCTTGAATCGCAAGATGCTCAGAAATCGATACTGCCTGCAATGCTTAGTAGAAGACTAGAGCGGCAAGCGCCAACCATATATCTACCTCAATACAGCACAATGCACACGTGCAACTCCATTTTGTGAAAGCAGAAGTGTACCCAGGTGGCCAGAGGCCTAACAGGCCGAGTTTCGAAACCTAACAGAGGCCAGGGAAGAAGCAGGATCGAAACTTAGCAAAGAGAGGCTCATGCCGGGGAAATCGAGGTCAACCAGAGAAGGAAGGTGAGCATGAGCTCACGAGACTCCAGCTCCAGCTTCAGAGCATGCCAGCCCGCCCGTGAAGGTCAAGATAAGAGAGGCCCATGCAGGTGGCCAAGTGAACACAGAATTAAATACACGAAAAGATGGAAAACTAAAGCAGATTCACGGTGAACTAGCACGTGACCAGCCAGGCGCGAAGATGTACCACCGCCTGATATCATCCAGAACCCGAGGATGCCATAAACTTTTCCTGATAAGAGACTACAGATCCGAGGCCATACCCAGCCCACTAATTGACACATAGCCCAAAAACACTGATTGATGGAAAGGAGGAAGGGTGAATCTTGGGACACTAGGCACGTGGGTGTCTATTCTGCATGCTGCTCATTAAAGTGAAGATTTATGTTTAGGGGTGTAACTTGCCCAATCATGATAGACCATGTAATCTAGGGTCCTATAGACACTGTAACCAATGAGACGTTGTACTTGTAGTGACGTCAATCACGTGTGTTGTAGAGGGATGGGCATAGACGCCCACCCGATAAGAGTTATCCAATCCAATTGTGTTATTTCCATATACAGATATATCACCTATACTTAAGTTACCTTTCCTAACCAATTATGCTGCATGATGATTTTTTATGGAAGTAGACGTCAATGATGATGAAGTTTGCCCATAAAAGGGGCTGTTGTACTGAAGTTCGGGGAAGTCGGGATGAGGCAGGTGTTTGTGATGCTGCTGATTTCATTAAGCTGATGTATGTATCATTAAACAGACTTCCCTTTGCCAATTTATTGAGTCCTGATTATTGAACCTTGCTGGAGTATGTGAATCCTGCACTCTGTCCTCGCATGGCACAGCTATCTTGTATTACTAGTTTTCGAGGGTGAGTACTGACCAATGGGCCCGTCAGTAATTTCCTCTCCTCGTCAACACTTGGTAACATGAGGATGGTTACGGCCATCGATTAGTGATAATCGATTGATATAGTTATAAGACACCTTTTAAACCGACGGCGCGAAGTTACTCTGGGCCTTTGGTTACATCACAAGTCCTTTTGCCATTCCGGCTGAGTAAGCTGAGAAGCTCCCCGTGGACAATGATAGTGTAATTATTCCCAAAAATCTGCAGTGGGTCTGAAGGAACCCGCTTTTACAAGCATAACCCTTCTCATTCCCACGGGCAGCGGATCGGACGAAGACCATAAGAACTGGAAGAGGAAGGGTGGAGATCCTGAAATTCCAGAGAGGGAAAGTGACGATCGGTGAGTGAAACGATGAAAACTCGTGTATTGGCAAAAGTCTTATAGACCTTAGAGTAAGAAGGGGAAAGGTAACGGTGGGTGGCGGAGAAAAATAATATAGATAGAAGTAGGAAAGACTGTACAAATATATAGGGGGTAAAGACGTAGGCACTTGATATCAAAACTGTAAAGAATACCGGGGGGGCACCCGAGAGAAAAACGGTAAGGGAGACCGGGAGGGCACCCGAGACAAAAACGGTAAGGGATACCGGGAGGACACCCGACACAAAAACTGTCAGGGATACCGGGAGGGCACCCGAGAGAAAAACTGTAAAATTTGCCTTGTTCCTGCGCTTTAAAGAGTGGTCAGAAGGAACTTGAACCCAGAGCCCACAGAGAGGGGGACGCTAGGCTACGATGACGTTTAAAGACGCCATAAAGGGGTAGTTCAAATCCCATGTCGGGGTATTAATTAGAAGGCAGGTATATGTATGACCAGCTGGTGTCTGTCTAGTCTGTCAAGCGTCTGTCATATGTGTCCTGTGTATGCTGAATGTGGAAAATTGTGTTATCAAATTAATGGCAATGCATTTTTGCTTTACGCGATTCTGTAAATGAGAGGGAATCGCCACTGAATTGATGCGTTTTGAGTAGAATTGTTGGTATAAAATTGCAGAAATATTGGATTGGAGCTTGCGTATGTGGTGCTCGCTCATAATAGCGTGACATTGGAACACTGTGCGATTATTGTTGGTGACGAAGGTGAGAATGGAAGAAATTATCCCACTCGCACATTTGTGCAAGCAGTTGCCAAAGCACACTACAAAACTGAAGAAATAGTCAAGAATGGGTTAAGGGCACTGCAAATAAAATGTTTATGCCGCGGCCCCAAAATGGGTCATTGTCGAAGGCTGTTTTAAGCATATGACTACCTTCTTGCATGCCACATATAGCGTGAAGAAGCTCGAGAAACGCCTTGCTGTTCTCGAGCTATGGAAAATGTTTGAACAAGTGAAGGAAGAAGAGCCTCACGCAGATTGGATATTAAACGTATATACAGAGGTGGGTGAGACACCTACCGCACCACCTGCCCCGCCGGAACCAGTTACTGAAGAAAGTAAGTCAGAGGGTCTGTCCCACTAAGAGAACTGAAGGCAGCCACAGGGTATAGCAACCCTGCATATTAGTCACCTGCGTGTGCAGTGACGAGACGAAAGAGAAGGAACAGGAAATCGACACTGCCTCCACGATCCCGTGGGACAAAGAGAGGCGGTGTGAGGAAAGGAAGGATCAGGCACAAACATGTGGAGAGAGAGAGAGAGAGAGAGAGAGAGAGAAAGAGAGAGAGAGAGAGAGAGAGAGAGAGAGAGAGAGAGAGAGAGAGAGAGAGAGAGAGAGAAAGAGAGAGAGAGAGAGAGAGAGAGAGAGAGAGAGAGAAAGCAATGAGTTAATATTTGCAAAGGACGGATGGATGGGAGGGCAGATATTAATGAAATTAGATGGAAAAGGAAGCGATGATGCAAGGCCGAGTGAACGGTCTGATGAGGTGAAAAGAAAGGGAAGGGAGAAAGAAGTGGAGGTGAAGGACGAAAAGTCACGAAGGAAGGAAAGGTTGAGGCGGGAAGAAATATATCGCGAAGAGCAAGGAATACCGCTCAGTCACACACAATGCGCTGCCTATGAAAAGTACAGGCAGAACATGCTAAAGTTAGAGGAAGAGAAGAGAATGCCCGAAAGAAAGGTAAAAAAGCGAGAAGATGAGGAAGATAGAAGGGCAAAGGAACGTAGACATGAACGAATGAGGGAAGTAGACAAGGCTAGAGAGGAAGCGAAAAAGCGAAGAGAAATGGATGAGGAAGAAGAGCGTAAACGCAGGCAAAGGGCGCGAGATTTAGAATATTTGCAACGGCAAGTGGAAAAACCCAATCCAGTAGTAGGCTGGGAAGACATAGAGGAATTGTTTCCTGCAAACAATGTGGTACCAAGTACAAGCGGGACAGGTATTGATGATGACTTCGACACCAGAAGCATCGGGGAAGCGATTGATAAAATATATGATGAGATGGGCCTGGAACGAATCTCCCAAGAGGGAAGGGAAGATGAGCACTTGGAGAGCACCCAGCTATATGACACTGAGGATGTTACCCAAAGTAGCGGCAGTAGAGGACTGTCCCTAGATAGACTTGAAGCTGAGCAGAACGAAGATGATACAAGAAACTGTGTGAACTGGGAGTATTCAGAGTCTGACTCCGAAGGGGAAATGGAAGAAACAGTGTATGACGAAGGGAGATGGTGCGAAAAGCAGCACCCAGGGAACCGGGAGGTACGATGGTCAGATGCTAGCGGGTCCACAAGTAGGACACCGAAGTCCGCTGGACAGTCCAGCCGACATAAAGAGACACCCCACGGTCAGAGGGGGGCATCAGCCCCTGCCTATGCGGACAGGCTAAGAGCATTACCAGGCAAGCGGCAAGGCGGAAACGCCACCCTGGCAAAAGACCAGAAAGATAGAGAGGACTGCGCATTCCAATTCCCACTATTAGAGAAAGGGGGAGCAAGACCGCAGTATATTCCTTGGCCGCACATGGACCGCGAGAATCTTAGAAATAAACTTCCCATGCTGACGTCGGGGGCTGGGAAGTGGATACATGAGTTAGAGAAAATGACAGGGGGTGTCACTCTAGCCATAGGGGACATTAAGGGACTCCTAATTGCTATACTTGGCGAAAGAGCAGATGATGTGTGGAAAAGGGCAGGCTACCCTGGGGTGACCATAACTAATACCACTCATGACGGAGCGCCATTTAATAACTGTAAGGCAGCAGAGTGGAAAGCGCTGCACATATTATATCTGGACACATCAGATATGGGAGCTATAATGACTCATAAAATGAGAGTCAGAGGATCTGTTGCTTTATATCCAAAATGTTCAGGACGCGTGGGTACTCGAAACGCATGAATCTTGGACGAAATCTATCCCTGTATTCTACCCTATATTGTGCCAAGGGTTACCAGAACCGGTGCAAAAACAGCTAAAAACCAAAAAAAATTGGTAAGAGTAGAAACTAAACCATGGGCCAAAATCCAGTTGACGATTGCACACTATTGTAGATTGTTGCGAGAAAAGAATTGGAAGAAAGAGGTAACACATAAGGGAGAGGAGGCGAAGCTAGTGCAAAGGAAGCTCTCAAAATACGCTCTCGAGGGAGCCATGTTGACAAGCCCAGTCGATTCGAGTGCACAACGTGCAACTGAACCGACGCAGACCAATCAGGGTAATGCGGGATTTCACCCAAGAGGCAGAGGTTTTGGAGGAAGAGGATGGCAGAGTAATCAGAGAGGGTTTCGAGGTAACCAAGGAGGTTATCAAAATGTTCAACATGGTGTTCAGAATGCACAGATGGGCCTTCCAAGCATGCCAGATGGACACATGACCCGACCACCGCCAGCGTGCTGGCTATGTGGAATGACAGGACATATGGCGCGCATGTGCAGAAGCCAAGGAATTTGGCAGAACAACCAAGGGATGGGGGCAGGCATGGTGAATCATCCGATTACCCCACAACAGGGCAATGCGCAAAACTATACTGTGCAGCAGCAGGCACCTAGTTCACAGCAAGGTGTGCAGCAAGTAGTCCAGCCACAGAACATGGGGAATGTGCCGCAGGGACAACCCCAGCAGGCACTGCCGCAAGTGGCTCCGGGCACTAAATCAGATGGAGGAAACCCACAGTTATACAATGGACCGAACCTATACATGAAATAGGACGGCTCACAGGGGACTCTGATGTGTTCTATCCTATCAGTGACACCAGACCCTCACAGGGAACCTAGGGTAAATGTCACCATAGGGGGGAAAGAATATTCCTTCTTAGTTGACACGGGTGCAACGCGCTCGTGCATAAGGGAAGACAAGTTTTCCTTGTACGGCGAGGCAATCGACACCCAGAGTTTTTATTTTTTCAATGGTTTATCTATGCGTGATGTGCAGCAAAGCCATCCTTTCATGGTGGCGCAGTGAACAGATCCCTGCATGTCCTCAGGGCCGAAGCGAATTGGAGGAGTTCCCTGGGACTACGTTTATCACGGAACTACAAAACGAATGTGATGTGCTGAAAACGATAGTCTAACCTTTTCCATAGTCTAGCAGAGGAACTGTATTACATTAAGCAGAGACTATCATCATCATCACTCGTAAGAGAGGGGGGACATTGAACTGCACTTGTCACTTAGTGTGTACTGAACTTTGGAGCGACGAGATTAGATCAAGAAGAAAAAATAGACTATTGACTATGGACATATTTGAAATGGGCGCCCAAAACAGTAATTTAGTCGTGCCGCCAACAGAAGGGCGCCCCCCGGTTTCCTGGAAGGAGATGCTGCAAACTGTCTTTCTAAGCCGTGATATGTATATGCATAGTGATTATTGTAGTATTTTTGTCTCTAATTATCAGAACTGCATATATTCTTGGTGCACGAAGCATCCCAATGTGTGTGCATCCACCAGGTAATGAACGTCTTGGGCCCACAAAAGCACCCAGACCTTATATTGTTATCCCTGTTCCAATAAAAACTGATGATAAAACAAACGGTTTACAGTTGAATGTAATTAGTAGTAATGCATATACCTTTGAAGTAATGCATGGTGAGAAAGGCTGGAGACAGGCTCAGCACAGAATGAATGATAACATAGCACTGTCCACGGCACGCACCCATACACTGAGTGCACACAAACAAGGGCAAATGTCAATGGCTATGCAACCACAGGCCAAAGCAGCTGAAAGAGAAAAAAATACCTGTGAAACGAACAGCTCCAGAGAACAGAGAACCAAGCGAGCAACAAGACAGAGATGGCATGACAAAATCCCTCAAGAGAACAGAGGAGGCCACAAAAGAACTCATGGGGAAGACACATGCGGTAGTCAAGTATGTGTTTCCACTCATACTAAGAGCAAAGAAACCACATGAAGAGCTGAGCAAGACGACAACCACAACTGTGATAACAAGTACGCCAGCTCCGACGCCAGAAGTAACCGCCAAGCCTACGACACAGCCACAGGTTGGAAGGCTGGTAAGCCACATGTGGTGGGAGGAGGTCTACGAAGCAAGGCAGGAGGGAAGGAAAAGAAGTGCAAGACCTCCCCCCAGTACTGCAGGACAGGAGATGATACCTGCCCCTCCAAGGATGCTACCTGAGAAACTGCCTGAACGAAAAAGCAGTACAGAAGCATTCAGAGACATAGTGATGGCTAACTACAGAAAAATGTTAAGAATCAAGAGAAGCCCATATGAAACGGACAATGAACTAAATGACTACTTGGACAGCACAGCCCATCTTGGAAACAACATATGGTATCAGCACATGAAGGAAGTTGGTCGAAGACAATCGGAAGGAGAATGTTTCGTCTGTTCACTCCTGCCATACAGCATGGGAAAGTCCAAGATCTTCGTGGCTGTAGAAGTAGATGTGCCCACAGCACACTGTATGTCACACGTAGCAATGTGCAACACCAGATGACAATTTATGGGAAGAGACGCCTCGCTAATATGGGCCAACGAAAAGGACTACCCTGATGAAGACGGATATGTCCAGGACATCAAAACAAGAAACAGGGCGCACACCAAGAACCATATAATTAGATAAGAAAACCCTGACGTCAAAGGATCAGGAATAAGGTGGGAAATAAACTCAAGACTGAACGTCTAAGGAAAAACGGCAGAAGAAGCTCAAATATGGAGGAACCGGGGACAAATGCAGATCTGTGGATCAGTAGTTTGGCCTAACGGATGGGAGGAAGGAGTCGTAATCTGCCGAGCTTGGATGGTCCTTGGAGCCTGCAAGGAAGCAATAGAAAACTCACAGAGGTTATGTAAACCTCTATGGCCGAAGTTGGTGAAGCTGTTAACATGGGTCGAAGACAGGGGAGGGCCCCTGCAAATAGTACCGTTGGAGAACCCGAAACTGTGCTTCAGAAGTAATAGCACAAGGAAAATGGGGGAGAATCAAAACTGTGGACGAATATACGAGGCACCAGGAATGGCACAAGGAACCACAGTCCTGATGGACCACTATTGCGGGGGCATATGTACATTGGTCAATGTCCATGTTCCCGCACAAGTGATTCCAAAAAACAATCTGAATCTGGACAGCTTCCCGAAAGCAGATGCTCATCTAAGAAAGAGTTGATCTGCAGAGGTGATATCCAGAATGAAGAGAGAAAAATGCTTTTCTGCCAAATCAGAAGAAGCATTCTATGCGATTCCATGCAAACACAGACTGTTCAGCCTCACTTCAACAGTATTCACCACAATGCTCCTGCCACACATCCAAATTGGAGTGAATGCTAAATGGTTGCAGATAACCAGATGGGTGTTACTGCAGACCATCAACACCACAATAAAAGGATTCAATGCGATCAAAGAAGAGCTGAGAGCGGTTAGACTGATGACCCTCCAGAACAGATATGTGCTTGACATGATCACAGCAATGGATGGAGGTGTTTGTGCAAAAACCGGAGAATCATGTTGCACATTTACACCATCGCATAAGGAGGAAAATGGAACCCTCACAGAGGCCATAAGCATGTTGACAACTTTAAAAAAACCAGATGACTGATGAAACGGATGAAGTGGATGATGACAGTTGGTTTGGGAACCTATTCTCATGGATCCCGCAATGGATGGCTGATATATTCAAGTTCCTGGGAGCCTTGCTAGCCATGGTACTGCTAGGATTCTGTGTTATCAAGATAATCATCACTCAATGCCAGAAAACTGCAAAGAGAGCCATTGGGATGAAAATTATGGTCGATGTCGAGCCAGACTGGAACCCCTGAGACCTGACAGATGAAGAAATAAAGGACTTTGTGAAGGCCAGTGAATTTGCACCAGAGGGAACTAAATTCACTTATCACAAGAAACGAAGAAGGTATGAAGGCAAATGGATTTACTGCAGTCCAAATGGACAATGCCAGTTGATGACCTGGAACAAAGATGAGCATACGAAAACTGCAGGAAGCTTGAAGGGGGTGATAAAGATATGGACTCCTAAGATGCACATGTTCACACCGTCATGTACCAGTCCTGAAGACGATGAACAAGATTCTGGGGAGTCAAAGAAGCTGAATACAAAGGAGGAAGCAGAAGTGGTCGATGAACCGACCAGAGGGGGGAGTGTAGAGGAGGTCCCGGACATGGCCTGCACCCCTTCTCCACATTTCGAGATGCCAGCAAGGTACTCGCAAAGATATGTGATGTACGAGGAGCAGCTGAACCAACAGAGAGCTACAGTGGGCCTCTGCCCTGTGTACGTTAGAAGATCAGTACCTGTTGAAGTGCCCATTACCAGACAGCCCTGGGCCGCACGGTACCCAATCAGACAACCGTACCTACCATTGGTGTGAACCGACGAGTATTTACAGACTGTCCACGAGGAAACCCCGAAAGGCCTTAATGGAAGGCCAATGGAAATAGACTAAGGGCCTAGGCAGCCCCAAGAACAACCAGAAGTGGCTACCGAAAGCTAGCATGCCCGTACCAGTGACTGCTAGAATAAATGTAATGGACAGAGACGAGAGATAAAGTTAAAACGTAAGGAAACGTTGCCATGAGACAAGATGAAAGCAACTGCCCTATCGAATGTGTGTAAATAAGCTTGAATCGCAAGATGCTCAGAAATCGAGACTGCCTGCAATGCTTAGTAGAAGAATAGAGCGGCAAGCGCCAACCATATATCTACCTCAATACAGCACAATGTACACGTGCGACTCCATTTTGTGAAAGCAGAAGTGTACCCAGGCAGCCAGAGGCCTAACAGGCCGAGTTTCGAAACCTAACAGAGGCCAGGGAAGAAGCAGGATCGAAACTTAGCAAAGAGAGGCTCATGCCGGGAAATCGAGGTCAACCAGAGAAGGGAGGTGAGCATGAGCTCACGAGACTCCAGCTTCAGAGCATGCCAGCCCGCCCATGAAGGTCAAGATAAGAGAGGCCCATGCAGGTGGCCAAGCGAACACAGAATTAAATACACGAAAAGATGGAAAACTAAAGCAGATTCACGGTGAACTAGCACGTGACCAGCCAGGCGCGAAGATGTAGCACCGTCTGATGTCATCCAGAACCCGAGGATTCCATAACTTTTCCTGATAAGAGACTACAGATCTGAGGCCATACCCAGCCAACTAATTGACACACAGCCCTAAAACACTGATTTATGGAAAGGAGGAAGGGTGAATCTTGGGACACTAGGCACCTGGGTGTCTATTCTGCATGCTGCTCATTAAAGTGAAGATTTATGTTTAGGGGTGTAACTTGCCCAATCATGATAGACCATGTAATATAGGGTCCTACAGACACTGTAACCAATGAAACGTCATACTTGTAGTGACGTCAATCACGTGTGTTGTAGAGGGATGGGCATAGACGCCCACCCGATAAGAGTTATCCAATCCAATTGCTTTATTTCCATATACAGATATAACACCTATACTTAAGTTAACTTTCCTATGGAAGTAGACGTCAATGATGACGAAGTTTGCCCATAAAAGAGGCTGTTGTACTGAAGTTCAGGGAAGTCGGGTGAGGCAGGTGTTCGTGATGCTGCGGATTCCCATAAACTGATGTATGTATCATTAAACGGACTTCCCTTTGCCAATTTATTGAGTCCTGATTATTGAACCCTGCTGGAGTATGTGAATCCTGCACTCTGTCCTCGCATGGTGCAGCTATCTTGTATTACTAGTTTTCTAGGGTGAGTACTGACCAATGGGCCTTGTCAGTAATTTCCTCTCCTCATCAACACTCCAGTGCCGCGTCCTATTATTCTGTGAGAACCGTGTAACAACTGGTGACGAGGCGGTCTCCAGCGGACCAGAGTCCTTCCAGCTGGTGAGTGATCCCACCACGGCACTCAGCCTTCCAGACGGCATACGCATCCCGCGTACGCTCCTGAGTGCCGGCGATCCCGCGGCACGATGCTGCACCTGATCCCTGGGAGAAGAGGAGCGGATGACGAGGTGTCCCACCTGCAGAACTCCTCCTTAAGTGGCAGAGGGACACAGCCATCCGCTGTGTCTACTGCGCTGCAATCGGCCAGCGGTCCTTCAGACTCCACGTGGCGGTGCATGTGTTAGTACGCAGATCATACACGTCGTTAACCTGCAATTGAATTTCACTTCCTGACAAACAGCGATCCCGCTGCAGACACGGCTGATCTCCTCCATACGACGGCCGCTCCATTGCTGATGTGCTTGTGATTCAACAACATCGGAATAGCATATTTGACCAATTATCTGAAAGTGAAAAGGAACAAGGGGTGAATATTGACACACAATATACATTTACCAAGAAGGGGGAGAAAACTTACCTCCATCACATCAACCCACGAGGAACATTTGCATAGCTGCATCAAGGAAAAAAGAGAGAGGAAGTGATAAGAGGAAAAGAAAACATCCGGGGATCACTGGCCAATGGAAGGTCCCTGCAATAGGTCCAGCACACAAGATGCACGTGCACAATAAACGACGGCCACACCAGCGAGCCAACGCAAGATGGCACCCATACCTCAACAATCACACCTGCCACCATGAGCAACCCAGGGACACCACACCCTGCACCCACATCCAACGCAGTCTTGTTGCGCATGCCCCTCTCGTTCACCCTGACAATGCAAGTAAACAAAGGCCTGAGGTGGATCAAACGGCTGGAGGACTTTTACTATTTTGTAAAAGCGGCAGGGGAGGAGAAATCACCCAACCTACACAACATGTTTATCAACCTGGTTGGCAGTGAAATAAAGACCATTGTTAAAACAATTCCCCCAGAAGATCAACCAGATTTTACCTCGCTAATCAATGCCCTAAACAGGAACCTCATAATCAAACCAAACTGAGACTATGAACGCTATATGTTCAACCAGTGTATGCAGGGAGTGGAAGAGATCGTAGACGAGTTTATTACTCGCCTTCGAGTGAAGAGCGCACATTGCCAGTTCCATGCATTCTCTGTGGATGAAGTAATTCGCCTACGTGTGATTGCGGGATGCCTATCCCTAGCTCTCAAGAAACAGTCGCTGAAGAAGGATCTCTCTGTCGACGAAGTGAGCGAGTTTGCGAGGATCTTTGAGAGAGTGGACGCACAAGCAGCCTCCATGACTGGCACCCCCAGCGCGAAACAAGACAAAACTGAACTCATCGCTGCTGTCCAACCAGCACCCCAGCGATCAGGAAACAGAGGGGTCGCATCCTACAAAGGGGCCAGCCAGACAGGACCCAGACCACAAAGGCAATGCTACCTCTGTGGAATGGCTTTCCCACACTCAGGGACCTGAACTGCGCTTTCGCAAAGATGTACCAACTGTGGGAGAGAAGGGCATTTTCAATCCATCTGCCGGGAAGGAAGACCATTCCCTACCCCGAGAATCAATCCACAAACACAGAACAGGATGTATGCTCGACCCCCACAGGGCCCAACCTACCAAAATAGGTTCTACCATCCAGGACAACGGTGATACATCAGAGATGTGGAAGAATACCACCCATCAGACTATCCCCAAAACTATGAATACTACGATCAGCCTCCCCAATTCAAGGACGAATATGATGGACCCCTGCAATCATATCAAGACTACATTGAACACCAGCAGTTCGCACCCTCTCATAGAAGGGATCATTATGATCAAGGATACCAGGACGAATACATCAACCTCATCCAGGATGACTGGGAAGT
Organism: Ambystoma mexicanum; assembly: GCF_040938575.1. Lineage (NCBI taxonomy): Eukaryota > Metazoa > Chordata > Amphibia > Caudata > Ambystomatidae > Ambystoma > Ambystoma mexicanum. The sequence continues at coordinate 128,407,305 of NC_090921.1, read as the reverse complement.
GAGAGAGACGCCCAGAATAGCAGTCAATATCGAAAACATACAGTTTTGTTTTCTTGTCGACTCTGGTGCCACAGTCAACATCATGCGGGAGCAAGAATTCCTGGAGATTCCCGAGAAGCCGACACTTGCCAAAAAAAACTCAAGGATCTTCCAATGGGGAGCAAAACTGCCCCTTCACTCAATTGGACATTTCAAACGATAACTTATACACAAGGGGTTGACGGTGGCCACCACCATCCATGTCATCTGGAGCCTGACGGAAGGGCGCTTCCTCCTCAGCTACCACACTGCATCCTGCCTAGGTCTCATTGATATTCACTTTCGGGAATGCGAAGTGTTCCAATCAGCCGCTCTGTAAAGCGTCAATTCCCACACTTATGCACAGGACTGGGAAAACTCAAAGAGGCTCCCATAAAACTACACATTGACGCGTCCATCGGACCCGTTCCCCAACACCCCAGAAGGGTGGGCTTCCATCTGCATGAAGCTGTCTCAAGAGAACTCAACCAACTCCTTAGCGATGGCATCATTGAGCAAGCGACGGACCCCACCTCATGGGTGTCCCCTCTGGTTATTGTACCCAAGGAAGGGGGACGATTGCAGTTATGTGTAGACATGAGGATGGCGAATACTGCATTACAAAGAGAGCGCCACCCTGGCCTGTGCATAGAAGGTATGATTGTCCAGCTCAACAAGTCTGTGATGTTCTCTAAACTCGACCTGAATCAAGGGTATCACCAGCTGGAACCGCACCCTGAATCGAGGTGCGTAACCAGATTTGCCACCCACGGTCTATTTCGTTACAGATGCCTCAATTTCTGTGCGGGCGAGATTTTTCAGGAAGCCATAAGACAGGTGATCAGGCCCATTAAGGGCGCGCGGAACTACAGTGACGATATTCACGTATTTAGTACATCATGAGAGGACCACGTCACAGCTCTGCTAGCGACATGCACAGCAATACAGAAGGCCGGTTTGACACTCAACATTGAAAAGTGTTGTTTCAGCAATAAGAAATAAAAAACTTTGGGCACATTTTCTATGCCAATGGCATGATGCCAGACCCCGACAAGGGCAGCACCATCACCAATTTACGGGAACCAACACAAGTGGCAGACTTCAGATCATTCCTGGGGATGACCGGCTACTGTGCATGCTGCATCCCCCACTATGCGTCCCTCACTGAACCAATATGAAGACTTGTGCAAAAAGAGTTGCGTTCACCTCGTCCGCAGAGAGCCAAGAGGCTTTCGGGTCTATCAAGAAGGCCCTGGCAGAGGCACAGTGCCTGGCGTATTTCGACCCCAACTGGCACAAGGAAACCATAGTTGCCGCGAGCCCTGTAGGACTAGGTGCCATCCTAGCGCAGATGAGCGGGCCTGATACACACTTCAGACACATTGTCGCCTACGTGAGCAGAGCCCTGTCGTCAGCCCCTGAATCAGTGTACTCGCATGCTGAAAAAGAGAGCCTGGTGGCAGTCTGGGCCTGTGAACATTTCCACGACTTCATAATTGGGATGAGATTCACACTCATCACGGACCACCAGGCACTGCTGTGCCTTTTTGGAAACCCGTGCACGAAGATGCCACCCAGGATAGAGGGATTGGGCATCAGATTGCAGGAGTACGACTATGAAATCATTCACAGGCCAGGTGATATGATATGATAGGTTATTTATAATGCGCTTAATACCCAGAGGTTTCTAAGCTCGGACCGGGGATCGAACCTGTGGTGCTCTGTGTTGTCTTGCTTCCAAGGCCCCTGAGCTATCCTCCCGAGACGGGGATCACAATCCGACTGACTATCTCTCCATCCAGCAGGTATGCCGATCACCCACGAGGGTGACACGGAATACATCAACTATATGGCCGCCAACACACTTCCACCAGCAATATCCATTGAGGTGGTCGTGGCCACATCCGCATCTGACCCGTCGATGGCACTAGCCGCGGGATGATCCCTGGTCTACCCCAGTGGTGGGGAAACCCACCACTGAGTGTTGGAGACACTCGAGGCAACAAGACCGGCAGGATGGGCAGGACCCAGAAAGAGAAGCACATGACCACATCGCGTGATCAAGAGGCCCTCTCGCCTTGTTTTATTTATTTATTTATTGGCCGCAATTTTTTGTTTTTATTTATTTATTTTTGTTTTTGTTTTTGTATAACAGAAACTTAAACAACAAAAAAGAACAGAGAATAGAATAAAATAAAAAGGAAGAAACGTTGCACAGATTTCAGTCCGCATCCCCCCCCCCACCCCTCATCTTCTGGCCTTGCAATGGTCAGGGTTCGCAAGAGGTGCATTCTGTTTATGTTCAGTGTGGCGGGTGTGATATTTCACCGGGCTCCGGGTGTCGGTATTGGGGATGAGTTCTGTGATGAGATCGAGTCAGCAGTGGACATCAGATATGTGATGTATGGGCCCCAGATGTCGGCCCACTCATCTTGTTGAAGAATGTTAAGTCGGATATTTGAACGTTTGTCCGGGGGTGATGTTACCAACCTCTGCCCCTTTAAGGGAGAGACATGGAACGTGGAGGGGAGGAGAAAGGAAGAGGAGGAGTTAAGGGAAGCAAAAGTTAGTACGTAGTTATATTTCAATATAGAAAGATGTTGTTAGAATCCTCCGGTGCCGCATCCTTTTATTGTGTGAGAACCGTGTAACAGGGACCTCTACATTCCTGTTGAGGCAGAGCGTCTCAAGGAGCAAATAGCGGGAAACGTGAGGAAGGACAAGAAGCCATTGACTAACAAGTTCAGGTGCCAGAGGGGAAGAAGTAAGACCGGGGAGACATCTGTGCAAAACCACTGCTAACCAGGGTCTGCCACAGAGCCTGGCTCAGTTGGGGCTGAGCTAGGCTGAGTGAGGTTGCCAGTGGGTGCCCCCTGTCTTTATGTACACGTGTGGCTAAAGAAATTACTATCCGAATCCCACCTGTGAATAAGGCCTGTTACTTGCGTCATCCCTGTGTGGCTCCTGACGCCTGATACACACGAATTGGTGACAAGCTGCTCCTAACAGGACCCAGAGGTCTGCCGTGAACGCAGATAAAATAGTCTGACTGATAAAAGTGCAAGTGGACACAGTGGAGTAACTTTGCTGAAAAAGTTGGAGGGGGACATGACATCTGAAGAAAAGTTGCCCCAGTGAAATGAATGGGGACAAAATTGTGTGCCATGAAAGTTGGGGGGGGACAAACACCCTGTCCCATACTTGCCAACCCTAACGCAGTCCTACCGCCTACCGATTTAGTGGCAACAAAATACCGATTTGATGTGTCAAGGGCATGAAAGGCATCAGGGCCTTTCAACCTTTTAGTTGTAAGTGGCCATGAGCCTGAGGGAGGCCCCCAGCAACTGCCACATGTTGCCAGTCAGCAGTTGTATAACACAGCAATATATTTTTCTCTATATTACTTTTTTTCTGGGGCTTGCCTTACAAGCTGCATTTGCGGGAGTCCTTGCGGCCGTCACTTCCCTTGGGGTATACAGAAGTGTTATCACCTTTATGTCTTTCACACCGGATCCTCCAGAGCAGGCACTTGTTTAAATAGAAGGATTTATAGCTTTTCAGTGGGTATTTTGTGTTTCAGCTCCCTGCTGGCTGGCCATCTCGTGATTATCAGCAGGTATGTTTGAAGAGGAAAATATGTGTTAATGAGGAAGAAGCTGGTCACACTGCTCACAGCTCACTTATTTAGTACATTTTTTTCTAATGATGGGTCAGAGGATTTTTGGATAGGCCACACCAGACAGTCTTTTCCTGTGATCTCTTCAAGGCCATATGTCAATTCAGGTCATTTTCTGTGGTGACTGAAGGCCAAAGTTCATGTGACATCATTTCATGGGATATCATCATTCTGCTAGTTACTATTTTTGAAACTTTAAGATTCCTACAGATTTTTGGTCATGGAATGTTGGCATGTATGCTGTCCCCCCCCCCCTAAAATTACGCCCATGAGTGGACACTCACCAGCCCACCTGCTGCACCAGGTAGGCTGCGCTCAATGGAAATGGCTGCTGTTGTGGGTGATTTCCCCCTGTGCCATTTCACTCACGTTTCAGGAAGGGAGCGCAGCCCCCTTGCCCCTAGGCAGACGGTGCTGTGTAAGAAGGTAAACACATCAGATACAAAGCAGGTTCCTGAATTGGTCTGGTTTGCCATATTTTAAGGACTATTTTTTCGTGCTTAGCCTGACCATCCATGGAGCAGCGTTGCCTGAACAATTAATGTGTCGTAATGTAGTTATTGAGACTACGCCACCATGTCAGAGTGCCATGTAGCTGAGTGACTCCGCAGCTTGTGCTGAATGATGGCCAGTTTTTTCGCCAGTTTTTTCGCGGCAAAGTGGAGGTTTACGCATGCGCAGTTTGTTCCGCGATGGGAGCGAGGGACTGCTGTCCTGACCATCACAGCTCTCTTCCTCATTCCTAGCTGAAGCCCCTGGGTGGGCTGTGGAGGGCCCAGGTTGCCTCTACCTGGAGCAGAATGGTGTCTGTGGTCAGCACCCGACGGCCGTGTCGATAATAATGACACAAATTCGTGAAGCGGTATTATGCTTCCTAGAGTGTATGCCCGGCTTTCGTTCCCTCCACGTGCTAGACAGCTACTGTGTTCTCTAATGGATCTTAGATTAGATTAGAACATTGCCAAAGTATTGTGTGCCTCTGACAGTGGCGACGCAATTTACACACTTGGGAGACTCTCAGGCCCCTGATAATTACTTGCAATTCTGCAAAGCACAGGGAGACCCTGTTGTTACGAGTTAATGACTAACTCAGAGGACACTTGGAAGTGAAGAACCTTGTGTGTGTGCAAGTTACTAGGGTGACGTCCTTTTCTCCCCAGGAGTCTGTGGTAAGGTACATAGCGGGGACATCCCAATTGATCACCCCCACCTCCTGTGGCCAGTGTATCACAATCAAAACACGGTGGGGGCTGCTGGACAAGAGACAGACTCCCAGCAGCCCCCGCCTTATATGCGTCCTCCAGGAGCCTGCCTGGAAGTCAGGCCCTAGGGGACGCCTCTTCCGCCTCCACTGGGGAGGAAGAGTAGAGGCTGAACACCCCCCGGACAGTGGCGGCCAGTTCCTCTAACGCCCCCTGCGAGGGCCAGTCCGCATCTTAAATATTCACCTGCAACTTAGTTTTGTGTTAGGGCACAGATGGCCGAATGACACAGGGACGCGTGCTCTATTTTCAGTGGTTTGATTGAGGAACACATGGTTTGGTTCTTTGAAAATGTCTAACTTTTCAGAACAGAGAGGCGATTGTTGGAATTGAGGTACCAGCGGGAGAAGGGGATCTGGGAAGCAACACTAGGGACGTTCCTCTCTCTCCTACCTCCCTGTGGATTCCCACTCTAGCCCAGATCTCCGTAACCCCCACTTATTCTTGTATGGGAGGATTGGTCCAAGAGGCCCCCCTCCCCTGCAGCCCCTCCCCTTTGTGAAGTCCATGGCTCGTCAGGGGTTCCCCCTGCCACCAGGGCCCAGGTGGTGGGTGGGCCACTGGCTGAAGACATTGACCAAACATGCTGTATTTAGCTAGGCCCTGAAAACCATTTTGTGAAATCAAGATGGTTTGAGCCCTGTGCACCACAGCGCGGCCCCCACCCTTGCAGAGTCTCACTTATCCCTGTGGCCGCAGCTCTCTGGCAGATCCGCTGAGAGCCCGTTCCCATGAACAGACGGACATGAGCTAGCGCTAGATGCAAACATTGTAACATTCACCTTCCGCAGTGTATCACTATTCTCAGTATGACCCGGCCAGCGGGGCCGGGGTGGAAAAGAACTGTAAAATGGTCCCCTGACAAAAGCAGAGCCCCCAAAAACTAATGAGCAAACTACTTGTGATGAAACCCTTCTCTCCATGACCTTTCTGACTAAAAACCTGTAACCTCCATGAAGATGGCAGAATGTGTGCTCATATGACATTCGGGGTGAAGTACCCACATCCCCGTAGCTATGCGCAAATGGTAAAAGTGTCCCGGGGTTTTCATGTTATATGTTTCGCCGAGAAGACTGCACTGCAAGGTCCCATGCCAAAACTGAACTAATGCTGCTAGAGTGCAAAGGAAGACAAATACAGCCCTATTGGGAGCTCATGTAAGTGGTGCACGAAAATGCACAATATGTATGTCCAAGCTCACCATGTGTCACTGCCATCAGTCTTATTAGCGGGTTGTTCCGGCGTGCTCCACCAACCTTACTACTACCTCGCTTACCGCACATGTATAGAAATGTAACAAAATGTTGTGGTTGTTAAATACTTAGCATATAGGTAACGCATTTGAAATGGCCATGTGGAAGGCACTAACAATGTCAAAAACATAAGCTTTGAAAAGACTCAATGAGTATTGTATATTATATGAATGTTTATGCCTCTTCCACTTAAATCTGCAACACACGAGGAAAATACCTTTGTGAGCATATGCAAGGCCATTCCCCCTTCCTCCCCATTGAAGCCTGCCAGACGAAAAAGCAGAGGCCTGTGCCGCTCTGCTCCACCTCCCCCAATTCGGCTGGAGCCGCTTCAAACATTCACATTCCCCCCGCAGCACCCAAGGCCACGGCCTGCCACCTGAATTATTTACAACCCAGCAGTAAACCCCGGCCTTCAACACAGATCCAAAGGCGCCCTTTCTTAGGTTCCACGACCCACCGGCTCACCTTGGGTTAATGGCCCCTGTAAAATTAGGACACCCAATATTATAGTAACACTACAGGAACACATTCATAATGACTTCTGAGACATGATAACTCGGACAGCCCGTCCCCTGCCCTGAGACCCAACCTCGCGACCTATGATACCCAGTCAACAGGACGATGGTAACCATCTATTGATGTATCACCAAAAGACCCCACTCTAGGTGCATTCCTCCTGTGCTGCATTAACCTGTAGAATAACCTATTGGAAGATTTATCGGGGAAGATAATATTGCAATGTTGAATGACTGCGGTGTGCGTGGCCTTAGGGCAGAAAGCCAGGGAAGATGTTCATCACTGACACTGGTCACGGCTGGCACAACACCACCGTCCGGATGAACCCAGCTGACCTGCCCGGCCCAGCCCAGCCCACGAGGGTAACCAGTGACGTCCACCGACCACAGCAAACCACATCGCAGCAGCACCTATAGTTAGTCGTCGCCACCCAATCCCCACAAACTTGTGCCCACTATAGCATGTAGGTTCTTATGACGTTTTTTGTAAATATATACGCCTGTCGTTGCTATTGTCAGACAGAGCGCTCTCGGAGTTTGCAGAGTCCTTTGCATGCCCTATTCTGATTGATAAACTCCCATTTAAGCTCACCCGCACTTTGTCTTAGCCTTATTCCCATCTTGGGAGAGTCCATTATTGTCTCTCATTGTGGGGAGGATTGTGCTATCTGGGGGACGCTCGCCTTCAGTGGTGACCCCGACAGCATGATAATTATTTTCTGCTAACATATATATATATCCCTACCGTCCCCTTTGGCACGAAAATCTCCGGTCGAAAAGGGATACGCACGGTGCGCCGGCTCCGGAAGGCTGCCCGCCAACGGCGACCGGTACGCTCAGAAGTGCGCACTCAACAGAGAGAGGGTACGGGATCCCGGTTGAAAAATCCCCTTTGAGTACCGCTCGCCGGAGCCGGGGCTGACCGTTGAGCGTACGGCAACACTGCCTGGACGGACCCAGTTTCGGAGACTCTCGGTTCAAGACGGGCACGTGAGTATTAAGGGCGAGCGACCATAAAGGGAGTAGGGGAGGAAAAATAGGACAGGGAACGAGGTTGGTTGAAAGGGGACACTTTGGGACTACTAAGAACCACTCTAGACTTTCTTTACTTTTTCTTTGCATATGGCCATTAGGATTAAGAGGTGAAAAGAGATAAAGAGACGGGAACCTAGCTCCGCGAGGGGGTAGAAGGCGGCGCCGCATAGTGCTATCTTGACTAGTACTGGGAATATATGAAGAAGTGGAAAATGAGATAAAGGTGTCTGGTAAAGGAAGACACGGTGAATACATTAGTGACTGCTATTCTTTCTATTCTTCTCTCTGGGTTTACGGGAAAAAAACAGGGTTAGTACAAAAAAAAAAAAAATCTAAGTAGAAAGACGAGTTTATATCAAAACTACAAGACGAATTCATATCAGATTAAGACGGAAAGGGACAGCTAGCAAGGGAGGGAAAGGGATTACAAATTGAGCTGTGAATAGAGTGTTGCCTATGGGTGTGTAAGCATCATATGTGCCAGAACATATTTGTCACGATGAATGTGTAAAAGTGGTCATAAGTGCATAATTATGGTGTGGTTATGGTAAGTGTGACCAGAAGAAATTTTACAAGGAAGAGCGCAATGCAGTAAAGTGACTGTTTCTTTTTTGATTCTTTGGGTAAATTTGCTGAAGATATTGATGGTGTACGAAGGGTGGTTTGCTTTTGTATGTGCCCCCCAATGTATACAGAATAGAGGCTGTGCGCGGCCATTCTTGTATTGTACAGGTGGCGGAAACACACGCAGGTCCCCACGCGCAGTGATACACAAATACTTAGATATATCTGGTGATACATCTATATAAAGATATATATATATAAATATACATCAGTATCGAGCAACCACGAACTATGGGGGCAGAAACACCATTAGCACATATTTGTAAGAATCTACCTGGGTACGCTGAACGCATTAAGAAATATCACGATCAGTGGATCACAGAGCTGAAGGGGGAAGGATTACCCCAAATATGGCCCGAAGGGGGATCATTTGACAAGAGTGTCCTAGATATGGTAGCTACATGCATATGTTTGAAATACAAGGGGAAGCAGCTACATAATAGGAGAGAAATATTAGACCTATGGAGATTGTTTGAAGAAGTACCGCCACCTAAGAAAAGGGAAGTAGGTACTGATCTGCCATCTACCACTGACAATCCATTATTGATACCAAAAGACGACAAGGTTTTGCCAGAAAGGGAGTCACCGGTAGAGGTAACTAGGTTGTACCCAATACTAAATAAGCCAGTGCCCGCAGAAGGGTACAGTGACCCAACATATGTACCCCCCAACAACAGTCACTACGACTCAAGGGCCAACAGCACCCCCACCGTATGAGAATCATAGAGAGCGAGAGCAGGTAAGTACACCAATAGTGAACATAGAGAAACTAACTGAAGACCTAGAGTCCAGGGTCTCTATAGCAAAAGATGAGCTCTCGAGGATAAAAAGTATACGTGAACAGACTGCAATTAATGCTGCTAGGTCAGAGCTCACATCAAGAGCGCAGAGTCAGGATAAAACTATTGAGGAGGGGTGGAAGAAGGGGGAGATATTGTTTAGGATACAAGAAGAACCGGCCTGAATAATTGAACTAGAGGAGAGGGAGGAGCGTACTGACGATGAGATAAGGACTACAGGAGGTAGAGAGGAGCTATTGTGTGATATAGGAGAAAACTTAGAGGAAAGTGAAAGATTAAGTATGGCAATGGGAGGAGAAAGTGAGGGGCTGGATAGCGCATGTTCAGGGAGAACCATGGAAGAAGAATGGGCAGGACGACTAAGGAATAGGTTGGGGAAAATGGCACCATTAGGAAAAAACGAAATGAAGGTGAGAGCAGACAAGACAACAAAGGGGAAGTTACAACTCCCACTAATACACAGGGGAGGAGGGAGGCCGAATTACATACCCTGGGCTCAGATGGATAAGGCCAATTTGTTAAAGTTATTACCCCCGTTATCAGGAGGGGCAAGCAAGTGGATATATGCATTCGAGAAACACACAGCCGGGGTACCTCTAGCAATAGGCGATGTGAAGAGTCTGCTAGTATCAGCAGTCGGGGATCAAGCTGACAGAGTATGGGTAAGGCTGGCTTCCCGGGAGTAACTTTAGACTGCGATCGCCATGATGGCGCCTCTTTTAACACAGTACGTGCCAGGGTGTGGGACGCCTTAAGAGAGATGTTCCCAGACACCCCAGATTTGCAGTCAGTCATGCAATGTACAATGAACGACGGGGAAGACGCTATGGATTACATTTTTCGGGTCCAAGAGATGTGGAGAGCAGAAACGGGCACGCCCTGGTATCAATCAACATCATTATTCCACTTCATAATAAAGAGGGGGCTCCCTAAAGAGGTACAAAAAGCACTTGACAAAATCTCAGGTATTGAAGCAAAAGGATGGCCCGAAATACAGAGCATAATAGTTCACCATTGTAAACGAATAAAAGAGAGGGAAAAGGAGATAGCGCAGAAAAGATTGGCAGAAGAGGCAAAATTAGTACAAACGAAGCTGGTGAAGGTCGCTGCCGCCGTAGCCGCGCTCCCACACAGCAGGGAGGGAGAGGAGGAGGAGGAGGGGCTGGTAGCAATACAGGGGAGGATGGCAACAAATTGGGCAGGAGTAGGGCAACGACAGTGGAACGAGCAGGAGCAGAGTGGAGGTCCGCAGTGGCAAGAGTGGGCCCCTCGATAGGGACGAGGTGGGTACAGGGGTCGTAGAGGGGGTGGACAAGGGTACGGGGGAATGGGAGGAAATGGATGGCAAGGTCCCAGAGGTGCGCAGGGAAGCTGTTGGAACTGCGGGAAGTGGGGGCACTTTTCCAGAGAGTGCAGGAGTAGAACAAACAACGGATTTCCAGAGATAGAACACTATGGCTACCCTCACCCGGGAAGCCCATATGGTCTCCCAATGGGGCAACAACAAAGGGAACAAGAGCAGGGGTACCCAGAGCAAAGGCAAGTGCATCACTACAGAACACAGAATCACCCACAAAACAACGACACTATGCACTACACCCCAGGCAACCCTTTTGCAACGAATGCAAATGGAGCCCCAGCACCAGCCCCCTATAGTGGTGTGTCAGTAGTTTCAGGAAGTGTGTTCAACCAGGGGGGGACAATGAGACAACCAGCATAGGACAGCCCACAGAGAACACTTGCGTGTCCTGTTCTATCTACAACCTACGATGCAGCGGAGGAACCATTGGTAGGGGCGCCGATAGGAGACAAGCAGTTCATATTCATGGTGGATTTGGGAGCCGAGAAATCATGTACTCGGGAGGGCCAGTTTCCGTTATCTAACCGGAAGTTAGAGACGCAGGGGTTCTCTGGGGCTGTAATTGAAGTTCCTTACACAGAAGATTTGGATGGGACAGTGGGGGGTAAAACGGTAAAGACACCCTTACTGTATTATGAACAATCGCCAATAAACCTGCTCGGAAGGGACCTTCTTAGCAAGCTTAACATGACAATATCATTTACAGAAAGAGGGATAGTGTGCTCGACACCAGGAATATGCCCATTACGTGTAATGCTGGTAGTGCAGGCTCGGACAACGGCACCGGAAATACGTGGCATGCCAGTGGACGAGAGAATGTTCATCGAAGGCTTAAAAACGCTGGCCCAAGTAGTCCCCGAGCTAAAAAAGTTGGAGTGGAAAATACCCGCAGAATTCATCTTCCGCCCAATAGTGCGCCCAGACACAGCACCAGGGTCAGTGGTATCCTTAGACCTGCATGCTGTCCAGGTATCAGCAAAAAGGATTGAAGTGATTGGGATGGACATAGATGGGTGTGAATGGCGCACTGTACTGTGCATCAACGCTAATATTGCCCTACGGGACTTATGTGATGAGGATCTCTATTTCTGATGCGGAAAATGATGGCGAGATAATAATGGAAATATCAATGCCCTGTGACATTTTGATTCAGGCTAGACAAATTCCCGTCCAGTTGATGGCAGTGGTGGGAACGCCACCGCCCTTTTTTGACGATGACATGCGACTGGTGCCAAACAATTTGTGGACAACACGCCCCCATGATGTAGGTTTGTTGCATGGAGTGACACCAGTAGTAATAAAGCTCAAACAAGGGGCAATTTTGCCCTGAGTGAAACAATATCCATTGTCCCGCGAAGCTGAGGAAGGGACAAAAGAGACAATAAATGCATTGTTAGCACAGGGGATAATAGTGCCTTCAAACTCCCCATGTAACACCTGTATCTACCCGATCAAAAAAGCAAAGGGAGGGGTTTGGAGGCTGATCCAGGATTTACGCCCCCTAAATGACGTCATACAGAAAGAGTTCCCTTTAGTCCCGAACCCTGCTTCAATATTATGCAGCGTCCCAAAAACGGCATCACATTTCACAGTGGTTGATTTGAAAAATGCATTCTTCTCCATCCCCTTGGCAGAAGAAAGCAGATACCTGACAGCATTCACATTAGGGGGAAAGAGATACGAGCATTGCAGATTACCTCAGGGATACTGTGAAAGTCCAAGCATATTCAACCGCATACTACACGAAGACCTGGGCAATTTATCAGTTGAAAGCACGATCATTCAGTACGTGGACGATCTGCTCGTCTGCGCACAGAGTGAAGAGACGTGATGGAAAGACTCAGTACTACTTTTGACGCTGCTGGTGAATAAAGGGTACAAGGTGGACAAGGGAAAGCTACAATACTGTCAGACGGAGGTGCTGTACCTGGGACAGCTGATATCAAGAGACTGGAAAAGAATAATCCCTGACAGAGTGGAAGCAATAAGGTCAGTGAGAGAACCCACAACAGTGAAGGAGATGCAGACATTCTTGGGAATGTGTAACTATTGTAGAGCATGGATATTAGATTATGCAGCCTACACCAGGCCATTACTGCAAGCACTCAAGGAGGCCCAGCAAGAGAACAGGAAAATAGAGTGGTCAGAAGAGATGAGTGACTCGTTTGAGTCACTCAAAGAGCTGATTTCGAGTGCTCCAGTACTCGCCAATCCTGATTATGAGCGCAAATTTTACCTGTTCTCACATTGTAAGGGAACCCTTATGACAGCTGTACTGACACAAAAGACTTCTCTAGGACACAAACCATTGGCTTACTATAGTGGCACATTGGATGCAGTGATGCAAGGCCACTTCGCGTGCGAGCAATCTCTCGCCGCCGCCGCGTTCGCCATTGAGAAAAGTGCCACAATAGTAATGGGGTGGCCTGTCACGTTGTTCGTGGAACACTCATTATTTACAATACTTGAAAGATCAAAAAGTACACTGACCATACAGCGAGCAACTGCCTATGAAATAATATTGTCCAGCGCCAATATTCACGTGGTACGGTGCAGGACAGTAAACCCGGCAACATTCATCACAGAACCATGCACACTAGAGGACATGCAAGAACACAATTGTGCAACTTACACAGGAGAAACAGAGGAGGGCACGGTGGTGTGCGAAAATGCCCTGAGCGAGGGGGAGGTGTACTTTGTGGATGGGTCAGCGTCGATTGACATGGACACAGGAGAGAAACATGTGGGACTGGCAGTAGTGAGGCTAGAAGAAGGTGAGTATGAAGTACTAGTACAGTATCGCCTTCCATCACATTTCTCAGCACAAGCAGCAGAACTTATTGCCCTAATAGAAGCATTACATGCAGCTAAAGGATGTGCAGCAACAATATATACAGATTCAGCCTACATGACGACAACAGTACATGGAGGTCTAGCCAGGTGGGGGCGGAGAGGGTTTCGAAGGGCAGATGGGACCCCAGTGCAACATGCTGAATTACTGAAAGAATTGATTGAGGCCCTAAAAGATCCAACAGTGGTAGCAATAGTGAAGTGCCAAGCACATACGTCCAACACAGACGTTGTGTCTTTGGGGAACGCGGCAGCGGACGCTGCTGCCAAGGAAGCCTCGTATTTTGAAAGACATGGAACAGGTGAGTACATATTACAGGACAAGACGAACGAAGAGCTCCCAGAAGGATATAGTGCCATGCCCATATCACAAATACTAGAGCTGCAGGAAGAGGCCAGTTGTGATGAAAAGATGGTGTGGGAAAAAAGGGGGTGCAGCCAATCGGCAACAGACTTATTATGACGCCAAAATAACTCAGGAAAAGTAGTAATGCCAATCAAACTGTTAGAGATAGCATTTCAGCAATTACACTTTCCAGCGCACAACACTAAGCAACACATTGCAGCAGAGATACAAGAAGACTGGTTCGTGCCATGTCTCCAGGAGCACATATCTAGATTGACAATGGAGTGCACGACGTGCCAAATATATAACTCTGGAATGACGCTACGAACACTCAGGGGGACAATTCCAAAACCCATAGGGCCCTACAGAGAACTGCACATTGATTACGCGGATATGGGGGAAAGGTGTAATGGGGCACGCTACATGATAGTGGTTGTATGCCCATTTTCGAGGTGGGTGGACGCAGGCCCATGTGCGCGACCTAATGCTAAAAGCGCTGCAAAGTTCCTAGTAAGGGAAGTGTTCCCGCGTTGGGGAATTTGCGACATAATTCGCTCGGACAACGGCACTCATTTTGTGAACGAGCTCTTCAAAGAAGTGACCACGTTATTGGGAATAAAACATAAAACATAAATTGTGCTCGATTTATCATCCTCAAAGTAATGGCTTTGTCGAAAAACTGTTAAAAGGGAGACTGTCTAAATTGTGTTTCTCGTTGAAGAAAAACTGGATCTACTGCTTACCCCTTGCACTGTTTGAGCTGAGGAATCAGCCGAGCAAGGACCACCATCTGTCCCCGCACGAAATTGTGACAGGGAGACGGATGCACACTGCACATTCCCCACTACGTCAACACTCAGATGCACACAGAAGCGCCACGATATTGGGAGATGAGTTCACAGAATACCTGAAGAAGCTAACTAGGGCAGCGCGTGCAATCTCAAAGCAGCTCTCACCACCATTCACAAGGGAAGAAGGAAACATGATGGTGTCCCATGCAGACCATGAAGTACAGGCACAATTAATGCCAGGAGAGTTCATTTATGTCCGGAGCTTTGTGCGCCGGTGGAATGCCCCAAGGTTACATGGGCCGTACGAAGTGGTATTTTGTATCCCTACAGCTGTAAAAGTAAAGGGGCTCAAATACTGGATACATTTGACAGATGTGCGAAAGGCATATAATAGTGTACAGGAAGAGGTGGATGGGGAGGCACAGACAACAGCAAACAACAGTAATGAAAATGATGAGTGAACGTGAACAAGTGAATGGAGGAGTGTAACTGACAGACAAAAATGTTAATGAAAGAAATTATATTACAGGTTATCGATTGAGATAAAAAAAAATTAAAAAAAGGGTGTTCAAGTGTAAATAACGATGTGAAAAACATGTATATTGTCTGCTCCCTTCTCTGTACATTTCCCCCTTTGTCCCCTCCCCTACCCAACCCATCTCCCTTCCATGACCTCCTGGCACAAACCGTGCCAACAAAAATGTTTACATGAATGCACTTAATGCACTTTTATATCTCAAACAGGAACTACCATGGCAACAAACGGGCAGCCTGCAACGAATAGATTGATTAGATATAGAGAAGTTTTAGCTGAAAGATGTAGATATTCGTATGAGTGTGGGTTGTCTGTATGCATTACATTATTTTTTACAATACTGTTTGGTTTGGTTACTTATTGGTTTATAGGGTTCATCTCTATCGAGATGAACGAGGGGGGAGGGAATAACGGGATTAATGCGACAAATGAAACCACAACTGTAAGTACTAAAGAAGGTAATTTTTTGGTATGGGACGGATCTAAACTTGTATGGGGCTATTACACAACACCACCCAATGTTGCTATCTTGCCAAATGAAAGATTGGAGGAAAAAATGCGAAACAGCACAACTTCCCCGCCAAAAGCATCTAATAACAATGCCCATAGTTTAAATGATCGTAACCCCTCTGTTATATCATGGTTGTACAACACCCCCACCAGCGTGCCCACTCCCGCAACAGAAAACACACTGCTAGATAGTATGAAGAAAGAGAATGAAAAAATGACAGTGAGATATGAAGCATTATACAATAACTGGGGGAAGGGCGGCGAAGGGGAGAAAGGGGGGCCCACACTGTTCCTCGCCCATGAAGTTGGGAAATATCTTAGAAATAACAGAAGGAAAAGGGAGGCGGGAAGGAGAAAATATGACGAATATTACGGGTTGGGGCTGGACAAAATGGAAGACCCACGACACCCCCACTAGACAAATAAATGGTATGCGGACATGAGTGCAACAGCTAAGCAAACAACAAATGAAAGCTGTTATGTCTGCTCCCTCATTCCCCATGCTTCAGGTACACCCAAAGTACTGCTGCCTAAAGAGTTGCCTATTGTCGATGCCCAATGTCTCCTTCATCTCACGTTGTGAAGAATTAAGAACACCTTCCAGGCACATGAGGTAACTTTTAAAATGCTGCAGAATGAGAAGACATGTTATCCGAAAGTGGAAGGAGTGATATGTTTGGAAGAACCATTCTTTATAATACAAGGAACATTATTTTCAGAAAATAAGTGGAAAGATGAAGCACTGCGAGGTGTGGCACCAGAGAAACTGCAATGGATAGAAAAAACATGCACACCAGTCTGGAAGGAGCACATCTCAAAATTGACTTGGGTAACGGCCATTGAAAAGCCCTTCAAGCTACACAAAGTAATAAACTATGAACTGTGCTTCAAGGGAGACGGGAAAATCATCATGGGGGTAAAGAAAAATTGCAACAAGACCCTCACCATCCCAGATATGAGAAAGGGGACAGCGGCCCTCATGGACACTTATTGGGTATGTGGCAACCAGGCATACCTGCACCTCCCACAATCCTGGGGTGGCAGCTGCTCATTGGCCACCCTACACTCCGCACTAATGGTGATACCGGAAAGCCACATTGATGGGAACAAGAAAATGCGAGAAAGACCTCAGCAGAAAGAGGCCCAGCCAACTGCAGAGTCACAAGTATATGTCCTGTCTTCCGGTAACAAGGAGGAGGTGCTGTCACGAGACAAACAATCATCGAACTACATATCAAAAGCATCATCAGAGCTACTGGCACAGATCCCGGATAGATATCGATTATTCAGCTCTGCAGAAACTTTCTTTGCCTCACTCATCCCTAGCATCCAGGCACGGGCAAATGCTAAATGGCTCCAAATTACACGCTGGGAGCTGATCCAGCTGGCGAATGACACTGAAGAAGGATTTAACGTAATAAAGGTGAAACTGCGAGCACTGCGGCTAATGACCATGCAAAATAGGTACGTCTTGGACCTGCTGACAGCAATGGACGGAGGTGTTTGACGAAAAATTGGAAGTGCCTGCTGCACTTTCGTACCTTCCGAAGACACAGATAATGGTTCCTTGTCCCATGTGATCGAAGCAGTACATAACCTAGGAAAAAGAATGAAAATGGAAGGTGGAGCAGAAGAGAGCACATGGTTCGACAACATCTTCTCCTGGGTCCCATCATGGCTGGGAATAACTGTTAAATTTTTGATGCCGGCAGTAGTGTTCCTCCTTTTTATTTTTTGTATGTGCCAGGTGGATCTTCGATGTTGTGCTAACGTCGTACCAAATGGTGCAATGATGATGGTGACAATGGGCAACGCCCGCGGTACGATACAAAACATGCAGGAAGTACAGGTACAAACAGAAACAGATAACACGCCAAGATTCCAGATGGTGCCCATATACCACAGCGGGGATGTAGTAGATAGGCTATGGCACACTACAATTAAAGAGCCCCGTGAACTGGAATGGTACGAGGAGGTGTGGGTGGACTTAGAAGGGGACAGTGGTTGTATATATCTGACCTGCACCCCGGACGAATATGCTAGAAGAGGAGAAAGCCTGCGAGGAGTGTGTAGGGCATGGATGCCCATAAAAGGCACCCCTGCATGGGATGAGGCTGTAGTTGAAGAGGAAGAATGTAAGAGGTTGGAGGATTTACAGTATTCGTTACTTAAGTAACAAAAGGGGGGAAATGTATGGGAGGATTGGACCAAGAGGCCCCCCTCCTCTGCACCCCCTCCCCCTTGTGAAGTCCATGGCTCGTCAGGGGTTCCCCCTGCCACCAGGGCTCAGGTGGTGGGTGGGCCACTGGCTGAAGACATTGACCAAACATGCTGTATTTAGCTAGGCCCTGGAAACCATTTTGTGAAATCAAGATGGTTTGAGCCCTGTGCACCACAGCGCGGCCCCCACCCTTGCAGAGTCTCACTTATCCCTGTGGCCGCAGCTCTCTGGCAGACCCGCTGAGAGCCCGTTCCCACGAACAGACGGACATGAGCTAGCGCTAGATGCAAACATTGTAACATTCACCTTCCGCAGTGTATCACTATTCTCAGTATGACCCGGCCAGCGGGGCCGGGGTGGAAAAGAACTGTAAAATGGTCCCCTGACAAAAGCAGAGCCCCCGAAAACTAATGAGCAAACTACTTGTGATGAAACCCTTCTCTCCATGACCTTTCTGACTAAAAACCTGTAACCTCCATGAAGATGGCAGAATGTGTGCTCATATGACATTCGGGGTGAAGTACCCACATCCCCGTAGCTATGCGCAAATGGTAAAAGTGTCCCGGGGTTTTCATGTTATATGTTTCGCCGAGAAGACTGCACCCCAAGGTCCCATGCCATAACTGAACTAATTCTGCTAGAGTGCAAAGGAAGACAAATACAGCCCTATTGGGAGCTCATGTAAGTGGTGCACGAAAATGCACAATATGTATGTCCAAGCTCACCATGTGTCACTGCCATCAGTCTTATTAGCGGGTTGTTCCTGCGTGCTCCACCAACCTTACTACTACCTCGCTTACCGCACATGTATAGAAATGTAACAAAATGTTGTGGTTGTTAAATACTTAGCATATAGGTAATGCATTTGAAAAGGCCATGTGAAAGGCACTAACAATGTCAAAAACATAAGCTTTGAAAAGACTCAATGAGTATTGTATATTATATGAATGTTTATGCCTCTTCCACTTAAATCTGCAACACACGAGGAAAATACCTTTGTGAGCATATTGTAACGCTCACCTGATTCCCACGGAGGCGCCGGTCTTGGCAGGATGGTGTCTGTGACTCGAAAAGTGAAGTGCAGGACTCGATTGGCTTCCGGGGCTGATCCTCTTCTTACTGTGTGTCTAACTCGAAGAGAGAGATATCTGCAGGTGAAAGAATATGGGGTTAATGATCTGGGGTTGTCGGGTATCTCTCTCCCTTTCCCTTCCTCGCTTTTCCATGGAGCCCCAAGGTCAACGTGCTCACCTTAGATAGGTGAATGCTGGACTCTCCATCTGCGTCTGGTGCAGGGTGCCGTTGCCAGTTCCTTCACTGGATGAAACGTAGGCCTCTTGACATCAGAGGATTGCTACCGTCGTTAACTGCACGAGCGGTGAGTTTCCGGACACCTTTTAAGTCCTTACAGTCTTTAGGTGCGTGGGCACGTTAATGTGGAACAGGGCTCTGTATAATGCTTTTTCTATTTGTCTTGCAGGGCTCTTGAGGTAGAAGATGGTGTGAAGAAAGCCGAAGTTCGAGCCAGAGTCTTGAATTGACGCGCTTGGAAATGCGTAAGTAAAGGCCGGAGTATTTGCAGGCGCCCTATGGTGGCGGGCGCAATGGCACGTAAGTAAAATACCTGTCTAATGTCTCTTCTTTTGTCTTTCAGGTGCAGGATGCAGCGTTGAAGAAAACCGGAATTCCCGGAGTGCAGGCGGAGGAGCAGCGTGAAGAGATGGTAGCTGCCGATGGATCCAGGTAAGGAAAACGCTGCTCGAGAAGGTTGCCGTGCTAACCTGTTGCTTCTTGTCTTTGCAGGTGCTACTGAAGGCTGGATACAGGAATGGTAAGTGTTTGTTCTTGCAGGTTCAGGATCGGAAAGAAGAAAACTGGAACAGACACGGTGAGCGTTCTGCTGCAGATGCAGAATAACGCGAAGCACATTTCATCAATCGGGTGTGGTTTAAATAGCCTTGGAGTGACAAGGACGTTGGGCTGGTCCTAGCTCCTTGGAAGCAGTGATCATGACACATATGCAAGGCCATTCCCCCTTCCTCCCCATTGAAGCCTGCCAGAGGAAAAAGCAGAGGCCTGTGCTGCTCTGCTCCACCTCCCCCAATTCGTCTGGAGCCGCTTCAAACATTCACATTCACCCCGCAGCACCCAAGGCCACGGCCTGCCACCTGAATTATTTACAACCCAGCAGTAAACCCCGGCCTTAAACATAGATCCGACGGCGCCCTTTCTTAGGTTCCACGACCCACCGGCTCACCTTAGGTTAATGGCCCCTGTAAAATTAGGACACTCAATATTATAGTAACACTACAGGAACACATTCATAATGACTTCTAACGAGACATGATAACTCGGACAGCCCGTCCCCTGCCCTGAGACCCAACCTCGCGACCTATGATACCCGGTCAACAGGACGATGGTAACCATGTATTGATGTATCACCAAAAGACCCCACTGTAGGTGCATTCCTCCTGTGTTGCGTTAACCTGTAGAATAACCTATTGGAATTTTTACCAGGGAAGATAATAATGCAATGTTGAATGACTGCGGTGTGTGTGGCCTTAGGGCAGAAAGCCAGGGAAGACGTTCATCACTGACACTGGTCACGGCTGGCACAACACCACCGTCCGGATGAACCCAGCTGACCTGCCCGGCCCAGCCCAGCCCACGAGGGTAACCAGTGACGTCCACCGACCACGGCAAACCACATCGCAGCAGCACCTATAGTTAGTCGTCGCCACCCAATCCCCACAAACTTGTGCCCCCTATAGCATGTAGGTTCTTATGATGTTTTTTGTAAATATATACGCCTGTCGTTGCTATTGTCAGACAGAGCGCTCTCGGAGTTTGCAGAGTCCTTTGCATGCCCTATTCTGATTGATAAACTCCCATTTAAGCTCACCCGCACTTTGTCTTAGCCTTATTCCCATCTTGGGAGAGTCCATTATTGTCTCTCATTGTGGGGAGGATCGTGCTATCTGGGGGGCGCTCGCCTTCAGTCTCTAGGACACAGTAACCCCTACAGTCTGTTCTCTGACTTGGTCTAAGCGGAGTCCCTGACACTCTGGCTGTCTAGCTCCCTCAGAGACCTCCTACCTGTCTCTACACTACCGATGTTAGTACTAGAGGGTGGGGTATGTTTCTCTTCTGATCTTCCAGCCCTCTATCCCCTTAGAACCCCCCTCCTTACAGTGGGCATCCTTCCATCTCTGCCCACCTTCTTCCCTCCCACGTCCCTCTCCTATGTTACTACCTTTCTCCCTACCACTCTCCCTTTGTCTCCCTACCTTCTCCACACCACTTCTGCTCAGTATCAGGTAATATTGTCCCCGTATATACTGTAGCCATACATATAGTCACCGGGAAACGGCATAGGTGACCTTATATATTGGGACAATATATGGGGTAAAAGGGAGCAGGGGTTGCGGGGGTGACCCTGCTCCCTTTAAAAAAAAAAATGTCAGTGGTTGCGGGTGTGCCCCCGCATGTTCCTAATGATAATGTCTCTGCAAAAAAGGTGCCATTTTTTTTGTTAATTTCTTTACCTTTTTATCTTTTTTTTGTTTATTTTTTTTGTTTTGTTTATTTTTGAGTGGTGACATTTTTGCGGGGACATTATCACATGGAACCTTCTACTCCATGCATTACTTCTACTACTAAAGCTCTCACCCTACTACTACTACTCTTTCTCTACAACTGCTGCTTTTTCTACTATTCAGTTCCTCTCACTACTACCACTGCTCTTCACACTATTGCTAACATCACACTACTGCCACTGCTCCTCTCATGACTATTACCACCACTGCTCCTCTCACTACGTCTACCACTACTGTTCCTCTCACTACTACCACTGCTCTTCACATCATTGCTACCATCACACTACTACCACTGCTCCTCTCATGACTACTACCACCCCTGCTTCCCTCACTACTTCTATCACTGCTGTTCCTCTCACTACTACCACTGCTCTTCACACCATTGCTACCATCACACTACTGCCATTGATCCTCTCACTACTTCTATCACTACTGTCCCTCTCACTACTACCACTGATCTTCACACCATTGCTACCATCACACTACTACCACTGCTCCCCTCACTACTTCTATCACTACTGTCCCTCTCACTACTACCACTGATCTTCACACCATTGCTACCATCACACTACTACCACTGCTCCCCTCACTACTTCTATCACTACTGTTCCTCTCACTACTACCACTGATCTTCACACCATTGCTACCATCACACTACTTCCACTGCTCCCTCACTACTTCTATCACTACTGTTCCTCTCACCACTACCACTGCTCTTCACACCATTGCTAACATCACACTACTACCACTGCTCCCCTCACCACTTCTATCACGACTGTTCCTCTCACTACTACCACTGCTCTTCACACTATTGCTAACATCACACTACTGCCACTGCTCTTCTCATGACTATTACCACCCATGCTTCCCTCACTACTTCTATCAATACTGTCCCTCTCACTACTACCACCGATCTTCACACCATTGCTACTGTCACACTACTACCACTACTTCCCTCACTACTTCTATCACTACTGTTCCTCTCACTACTACCACTGCTCTTCACACTTTTGCTACCATCACACTACTAGCACTGCTCCTCTCATGACTATTACCACCACTGCTCCTCTCACTACTTCTACCACTACCGTTCCTCTCACCACTAACACTGCTCTTTACACCATTGCTACCATCACACTACTACCATCACACTACTACCACTGCTCCTCTCATGACTACTACCATCACTGCTCCTCTCACTACTGTTACCACTGCTCCTCTCACTACTACCACTGCACTTCACACTACTGCCACCACTACTCTTCTTCTTCTTTTATGTATTGTCTTTTGGCTTATTAACAAAGTATAAACCTTTCACATGATACAGTAAAGTAAAAAGAAGACAAGTTACATGAATGAAGAAAAACAATTAAAAAATTCATACAATTTGGTAAGTAAATAAAACCACATAGCGTAACTCCTCTATTCGTTTTACATTATGCATTGTACACACTGAGGACAAGGCCTGCACTCCTCTTTGCAGCTCTGCTGCGAGTGCCACCATCCATTCAGCTGGATCAGCTGATATTTGAAAACAACATCTCCTTCGGTGCCCCTGCTGCAGCGTGCTCCATGCACACAGCTGTTCCCCTCCTCATGGAAGGCCCGGTTGCCGTGTCGGGAACACCCAAGAAAGCATCTGTGATGAAAGCATTTTTTGAACTTGCTGCCAATACTGCTTCCCTTCCCGCCAGCAGCCCCAACGCTGCCTCCAGCCCTCCGGCTCCTCCCCTCCCTCCCCCGCTTTAAAGGGAGAGGGAGTGAGCCGCCAGGCAAAGCCGCGAGGAGAAGGCCAGAGGACAAGGCCTTCACTCCTCTTTGCAGCTCTTCGCTGCTCGTCTGCCGTTTGCCGTGAGGCTCTGCCGCATTCCAGAGGTAAGGAGCCTGACTACTGCCATATCAAATCACAGCCAGGTTTGCCCACCAGGAACTCCAGACTACGTGCCCGCACTATAGAGGTCACCATCAGCTCTAAGTCCCTCCCAACGAGCATCCGCAATGTACGGCTATGCTCCCGTATCACGCAACCCACTCCACCTGCCTACATGGCCAGACTCATGCGCCCAACCACTAAGCCAACAGAAATAGTAACTACTTCTACTATAGCTGCCAACGATACTCTCTACCCCACCTCAAACTGTACTGCCCTTATACGCAATATGCTCACACATGTGTCCACCACCACTGAAAATGTGCTCCCCAGTGCAAAATGTGTGATATGCAATTACTCTACCGCCCCCCACCACAGCACCACCCATACCCCCTGCTCAACACCACCCTTGCCCACCTCTTCACCCACTCCTCCCACAGACCCCACCCTATCCACCACAGAACCCCACCTTAAATGCGCCATGATCAATGCTAGATCCATCAATGCCCACGCTCTGGACATCCATGACCTCATAACCACCCATGACCTAGACCTGCTCATGATATCAGAAACCTGGTTACATGAGGCCTCCGGCCCTGCCCTCTCCCTTGCACTGCCCCCTGGCTATTCCATCACCAGACAAGACCGCCCCTCTAAAGGTGGAGGTGTAGCAATCATCGCCAAAGACTGCCTCACCATTAGAAAGGTAGAAAAATCCTTACACAACAACAACGACTACCTCCAAGTCAAAATCAATCTCTCCCCCCACTGTACCATTTCTGTTCATATTGTCTATCGCCCTCCAGGCCCAACAGGAGACTTCCAAGCCTCCCTCATCCACCTCCTATCTGACAACCTCAAAAAACACTCGAAAGCCATTCTCCTTGGGGACGTCAACCTAGGCCTCCTGGACAGGAAAGACCCAGCAGCCAAATCCCTTGACTCAGCCTTCAAAACACTAGGCTACAAGAACACAATCTTTAGCCCAACTCACACCCAGGGCAGAACACTTTACTGGATCGCTCAGCACAACTGCCCACTCATCATCACTGGAAACACTCCCACCCCATGGTCTGACCACCATATCATCACCTTTAGCATCCTCACCACCAGCTCCTCAACTCCCCCACCCCAACCCCTACCACCTTGCCTCACAAGAAGCTCCCGTCAGCTCACCAAGGAAAGGCTACTGCCCTTCCTCCAAGGCCCAGCCTTCAGACCGCCTTTCTCCTCAGACCCAGAAACTCTCGCATCAACCTATGATGCTGCCATCAAAGCAGCTATTAATTCCATTGCCCCGCTTAAACCTCGTAAATCCAAACCCACCACCCACTCTAACTCCTGGTTCACCCCAGACTTGCTCACACTCCGGAATGAAAAAAAGGCAGCTCTTACACAATGGCAAACATCCCACACTGCCAAAGATAAGTTGATCTTTAAAGCCTGCTCTACAGTTTACAAAAAAGCAATCACACAAGCAAAAGTCAAATCGTTTGAATCCAGAATGTCGGAAGCCCAATCTAGCACAAAAGAAATCTTCGCCATTTTCAGGGAGCTAGAGACTCCCACGCCCACCCCCCAGAACTTCACCAAAGACAAAGCCTGGTGCGACGAAATTCAAATAGCCATGCAAACCAAAGTGAGCCGCTTCCAAAGCAAAATACTAGCTACTAAACAAGCCCTGCCTAATACACATATCCCTGTCCCACCGCCAACCTCGGACCCCCCCTCCCCCCAACCCTTCTCCTTCAAATCCATACAGGAAAAAGACATCATTAATATAATGAGGAATATCAAACCCTCTAACTGTAAAGGTGATGCCTGCCCAGCCACTCTCATCAAGGAATGCGCAGAAGCGCTTGCTCCCTTCCTGACAGCCTTTGTCAATGCCTCCTTTGCAACAGGTAAAGTCCCCGCCTCCCTTAAGGAAGCATGGGTCCGCCCCTCTTAAAAAACCAACTCTCGATCCCACCTCCCCCAACAACTATAGACCCATCACCACTGTCCCTTTCCTCCTCAAAATACTGGACAAAGCAGCCTACCTGCAGGTTCAGCACTTCATCGAAGAGAACGAACTCCTGGGACTCCGCCAAACTGGCTTCCGCCCCAGACATTGGATGGAAACCGCCCTACTTGATCTGAAAAACCAGATGAACGATGCTAGAGACATGGGCAAACCAGCACTTCTCCTACTTCTTGACTTCTCTGCGGCGTTCGATCTCCTTGATCATGACGTCCTATGCCATCACCTCTCCTCCACTGCCAAGTTCTCCCCTGACGCCACAGCATGGATCACCTCCTTCCTACAAGACAGAACCATGCAAGTATTCTCTGACTTGGCTTCTGCCTTACCCACCATCATACTATGTGGTGTGCCCCAAGGCTCATGCCTCTCCCCCACCCACTACAACATCTTCACACGACCCCTCTTCCTCATCCTCGATGCTATGGGTATCTCTTACACTAATTACGCGGACGATACCCAGATCCTCCTCACCCTCACCGGCAACTATGACACTGACTCGTTGACCCTTAACAATCTCTACGACACCATCCAAGCCTGGATGGCAGACAATGGACTATGCCTCAACTCTGACAAGACTGAACTCCTACTGGTAGGTTCCCCCGACATGCTAAAAAAATCTCGACTCCCAATTCAGTCACTTCACCATCGACACCATCAAAATACCTGTCTCAGACTCAGTCAAAACTCTTGGAGTCTATTTGGACTCCAACCTATCCATGGACAGACAAGTCAACGCAATTGGCTCCTCAGCTGCATATCACGCTAAACTTATCAACGCAGTCAGGCCTTTTCTCTCCAAAGAGAACTGCACAAACATAGCCAGAGCCATCACCGGCTCCAGGCTACACTATTGCAATGTACTATTTCTAGGAACATCAAAAAAAACCTGGAGAGGCTACAAGTCATCCAGAATAGTGCTCTCCGTGCAGCCCAAGGCATTGCTAAAAGAGACCACATCTCGGAGGCCAGAAAACTGGCCCACTGGCTCCCAATAAAAGAGAGAATCGTGTTCAAAGTGCTGACACTGACACACAAGTGCATCCATCTCACTGCTCCCGACTACCACTCACAAAGAATCCACCCCGTCGCCTCTACAAGACCAATCAGATCACCCTATACCAACATGCTCTATGTGCCACTAGTAAAAAGAGCTAGAGCGGGTGGATCCAGCTTCCCATATCTCGCACCTACTCACTGGAATGCCTTACCTCCCACCATCCGAAGTGAGGCCTCCCTCCTCGCTTTCCGTAAAGCAATGAAAAACATCCTCTTCTCATAAGGTCCTTCTTAGCGGCATGAATATCAACCATAGGACCCACTGCTAAATCTGTATTGACCAATCAAATAAGCTGTAATGAGACCTATGTCTGTGTTTGTATGCAATTTGCCATTTACTGCTACCATGTCTGTACCTCTGTAACTAAGCTCATGCAAGTAACAGCGCCTCAATGCCCTTGGGCTGCTTGCGCGCTATATAAATATAAATAAATAAATAAATACTGTCAAACGTCAATTTAATTTAGCACCTCCATAATCAGTGCATAACTAATACATTACTGTGCCAATAAGGCGCAAGACTGCGGGCCGCTACCGCCTAAGGTAATGCCCCCGTGGCCCATAGTTACAGGTAATACCTGCCCCAGAACACAATGGTATTACCCACCGTCCCACCTTATATGTGACCATTCAAAAGGGCAGAGAATTCCATATCGGGGGGAAAGGTAACATGGCTAGAAATGTCTAAAGGGTCTCCAGCCTTATCCGAAGTATCATTACAAAGGCACCCAGTGATATAATTAGGGTTTGACGAGTGCCCCACATTAGCCTAATCCATGTGGATTCAGTCAACTGCATTGAATCCAGAAATCTTAATCTTAGTTCTCCGAGCACATGACAATCCAAGACTGAATGTTTCAGACTTTCCATGTTATCACCATTATTACAGAGCCTACAGTGCATGTCAGTTCTAGACTTGTCCCATTTCCCTATCCGCTCCAACGCCATGAATTGATTTAGTCAGAAACGTAATTAAATATAGTGTCCGGGCATTTCTTTCCATGCCCCAATACGCAGACACTATATTTACAAGTACGTTTCCGACTAAATCAATTCTTAGCGTTGTAATAATGGTGATAACATGGAAAGTCTGGAGCATTAGGTCTTGGATTGTCATGCGCTCAGAGAGCTAAGATAATACCTGCAATCTTCATTACTCCTAGCCCCACTCTTCCTCGTCCTAGTACTTACCTTGAGGCAAGGTGTCTCATACATCAGCACCGGAACAAGGAAGAGGGACGTGGAGGTAATTCTGGGCCAATGTGCTTATTTTGGGGGTTGGTATGAAATTAGTATCCTCCCTTTTCCTAATAAATTTTGCATATTCTGTGTAGAGAGTATATGATGGTAGCAAGTCCGCAGTCACACACCAGTCGTAATTAAACAGCTTCTTTTTAATATTACATGTATTGATGACTAGCTCCTCCTGCATGGAGCTAATTAGTGTTAACATTTCACTCATACGTGTTTTTAAGTCATTTATGGTGGTTGTTGTGATTAAGGTTGGGTCTCCCCCCCACCGCTGATGGAGAGTTTGTCGGAGCATTTAGCAGTCTGGTAAACTCTGCAAGTTTTCTCCAATTTGCTCTGGCAATCAAGGAGATCAGACCAAACTCGTGTCTGATAACTGCATTTGGAATGGAATTTGCCAGTCCCAGAACTTTTTTCCATAACAGCCCTTGAAGCGTGTTTAAGTAAGCCCCCATTTCACATGATGAAATGTCCAGGCCATACAGTAACGTGGGTTCCACAACAGGTAGAATTGGAGAAGTGGTTGCAGCTGTGAGTAGATTCTCTTCATCTTAGTCAAGAGTGGAATGTATTTACCCTTGAGGTACAATTTCCAACCCACCACAGAGCTGCTGTTCCTTAGGCAGTAACACAGATATCTCAAGGATTTCACTCTTTCCAGAGACTGGTCTCCCACTCTCCAATCAAATATCTGTGGCCGTCTTTTGGTCGTGGAATTCCTAACCTTTGACTTTTGTCTGTTTACTTTTAGGTTATTATCTACTGAGCAGCTATGAAAAAGACAAAACTTACTGTGCAGGTCAATTGGGGTTTTGTCAAACAGTATGACATCGTCTATAAAGGCGATCCAGTCCAGTGTACCCATTTTCACTGGATTTGTTCTACCCGCCTCCCATAATCTACCAATATCAGACGTGTATAAATTGTACAGGGTGGGAGCCAAGAGACATCCCTGACGCAGCCCAACATACGTAGGTATACAATTCGTCAAGGCTCCCTCCTGCTCAACCTGACCCTCAGAGTGGTATCAAGCTCACAAGCTGCACCATCTTTGCTGGGAGCTTCTGGGCCAGCAACTTTGTCAACAAGGTATGCCTGCTTACCATATCAAAAGCATTCGACATATCGATGGAGGCCATACATACGGTCCCCACCACCCCCTTTTTAACAGCAGCTAGCAGATGGGACATGGTAAAAGCATTCCTGAGCGAAAGCCCTCCTGATAACACGAGAGCATATTATTTGACAGTATCTGGGTCTTAAGGTCTCTCACTGGAAGAATCCAGCATGGAGATAGGACTATCGTTTTGGGTCGGCACTATCTCCTTGCTTATATATGGGTATAATGTTGGAGTCTTGCCATGTGTAAGGAACTCTATAAATAGTGTAGATGTCTTTGAATAAGTCTCCCAGGGGAAGCAACCAGGCTCCCGGATCATTTTCTTTCAGCATCGGAGTAATACAGTCTGGACCTGGTGCCCGGAGTAATACAGTCTGGACCTGGTGCCCTGGATGGTCTAGTTCTACCAATTGCCCACATTATGTCATCCTTGATGACCCATGGATATCCAAACTGATCGTCTCTTCCCTTATAGATTGCGGTGCCATCTCCTTCCCCTCTTGGCAAGCTATATTTGCCACTCAGAAAGGCTACCCAGTCTTGTTCCATAATCAGGCACTCCAAGCTAACCTTTCAGTTTTCCTCCTATAAGTGACCAGAATTTCGAGTTGTCATTCTCAAGTACAGTTTTAAGGATCCCATGATTTCCTCTAATGACTTCAAAAAATTGCTTGTGGGTCGCAACAATTCGACCACTTGCACTCAAGGAAGTCAAAGCGTCCAATATCTTGGGAAGCCAAAACACTTAGTGCATTCCTCTTAACCCTCTTTGCATCCCTCACCCTTTGGTCAAAGATGTGTAGGTGCTCCTTATTGGCGTGAAAATGATCTCTATTACTAAGCTGTTTCATGCCATTTAATAGGGTTTGATTAGTTATCAGCAAAGAAGCAGTCATCGCTTCTTCCAATATTGCTCAAGAGGTGCTCCCATGTCACGATAAAGGGCCTGCAAGCCACAACATTCAATTTTATCGTAAGACCTTCACTTGTCGGGACAGAAAGACAGCACAGGGATCAGAGCATGTCATAGGGAAGGGTAATTGCAGTGTCGATACTAGTGGAAAATGGACAGTATCCAAAGCTGCAGCCTTAGTCAGTGGTTCACATGTCCTGCCTAATTTGGACGAGACATAGAGGTGGTCAATCCAGGATTACTGTTGTCCTCTACACCAAGTGAAGAAACCACCTCTTATCTTCTCCTCCTCAGGCAGGCATATGTTTAAGTCCCAACTCACCAAGTATTCATTCCACAAGGCACACAGTTCGGCAGCCCTTGAGCATTTGATCATCTTCTCTACTTCCCGACCTTTCTTATTCTGGACCTCTGCACATTTTGCCATTAGATCTCCCCCTAGAATAATGTGCAGGTTTGATTTTTCTCCAACAATCCCGAAAGCAGGTCATCAATTTCAGCATGCGTGTCCAGCAGGGACAGATTTTCACTGTTCCAGTAGACATTCATCACCAAAACGTCTGGCTGCAAATTAGGGGACGAAATATCGATTGCAAGTAGGTCATTTGACTGTGTTGTTACCTCTGTATGTGTGCACGTAAGGTTTTGATGAACAGCAATTATTAAAGCACCCTTAGGGCATCCTTTAATGCCCCTGGTAGCCTCTTTTCAGTATGTGTAGTAACCTTATGGATCAATGTTTTTTCTAGAGACATTGATTCCTGCATGAATCAAACAGTCAGGGAGTGACCCACTTAATTTCTGAAATCCACAAACATTCCACGAGACAATCCTAAGCGGTCTCGTGTTAAAGACTGTTATTGTTCAATTTTAACTTTTTAAACATTTCAATTGACTCCTTGAGCCACGACCAATCCTCAAGCCCAGTTTTAACAGCAGCACTAGTACCCATTAAGTTGTTAGAAATGGGTGCCGTCTGCTCTGTTAGTGATGCTTGCTCCAAGAACTCATTTACATATTTTGGGCCACAGAGTTCAGACAAATTATATCCTAAGGTTTTAAGGACTTCCCTCTCTTTCCAAACGATTTGGACAATCAGATTGGAAGTGTAATGGCACACGGCTTTCTCTGTTCCTTTTTTTGGATAGGCAACCCATTCAATATCAGAGTGCGAGGCCCGCAAGGTCAGTATTGCCCGGAAACCTTTGATTATTTGGCCCCTATTCATGTCCATCTAACCACAAATTTGAGTGTTGATTGTCCAGCCCATAGTAATTCCTTGGAATTTGTCGTTAGTCAATTGTTCTACGTTTACAGTCGTACACGGCTCCTGCATTGTTGGACTTGTCTCTCTATCCACCTCAAAAAGTTTTGGGACAGAGAGTGTCTGGGCTTCACATGAATTTGCAGAGAGTCTAGAAGAGTCTACACTTTCCACGTTTGGTGTTGTTGGTTCCTGTGGCTGTCGTATTAGTATTGTAGCCTCTTTATTGCTTGCAGTTGGATTTTCTAAAAACCTGGTAATTTTACTTTGCTTGCTTTTTCCATTCTTCTTTGAGGCCTTGCCCCTACTTTCCAAGTTCAAGTCCAAGCCTTCCTCATTGATTACATTTTGTTCCAATTCATGATCTTGCTCTTTGTCTGTCAGGCAATGCACTTATAATTTGTTTTTTTTTGTTTTTTTTATTTTTATCCGATTTATTTTTTCAGAAAAAGGCAATCTGAAAAATGTATCGAACAGTTTAGCGCTTCTTCTTTCTCTTTATCTTTCTTTATCTTTATCTTTGTTTCCTTCTGTCGTTCTTCCTTTGTCTTTATTTCTCGCCTCAGATTTACGGACCCTGGTTGTGCACCCCTGTTCCAAGTGTTCGTGCGCCAGGTTGTTTGATAGTTTGTTGGTTGTTTATTCGTTTGTCCTTGGGACCGAGGTCTCCCTATCATCTGCGCCCGAATCTTCTACAACCCTTGGAGTCACTGTTGCCGGGCTTTCTCTTAGCTGCTTAAAAGTTGCCTCGATTATGTTCGCCATGGCCATCGACCACCTTGTGGATTCTCCCGAAATCAGTCTATTCCATAACTCTATTTCTTCGAATATCCATGGATTTTCTGCCAGAGGAAGTAGGTACGTATTTCTGTTCTGTTTGTTATTTTCACATGTAAGTATCAGGTGCTTTAAGGTTTCTTTTGTATCTGGTTTGTTACATAATCGACAGGTTGCCTCCTCTGAGGTCGATCTAATTGAAAGTATTTCTTTTGTAGGTAGCAAGTTTAATCTTGCTTTTATGAGCAGGTTTCGTTTCCTTTTTTCTGGGACTTTTTTGCAATATTTGATTGGCGATTTTACTTTATTGAAAGTTGGAGGGAGGTGGGTGAGGAGTTTATTTTTTGTTGCGAGATCTAGCGTTCTGATCCAGTCCATCATGACTACTTTTTTCTTTATTCTGTCAGGATTTTCTTTTAGTTCTTTCTCTGAGCATGCAATTTCTGGTAATTTTGCTCTTCTTTTTTCCTTCCATACGTCCAAGGCTGCACATTTGGCTAAATCCATCTCCTCTTTGATCATGGCGTTGGCTGGGGAGCACTCCTCCAGGATGATTTTCCTGAAAAAGTTCATTGCTGCTTGGTCTACCATGGATTCAAGTGATACCAAGCGGTTGCCAGTCAATTCGTCGAAAAAAAATGGTCGACCAGACAAATGGTCGAAACAAATTGGTCGAAAACCATTTCGTCGAAATTTTTTTTTTCTATTTTAACCCTTTTTTTTTTTGGGGGGGGGGGTCCCCCCCCAACCCCCTTTTTTTCTCTAAAAACCCCTTTTTTAACTAAACGAAAACCCAAAAAATAAATATATAAATAAAAAAAAAAATTCGACAAAATGGTTTTCGACCAAATTGCGTCGACCAAATTGCAGTCGACCAGTTTTTTTCGACGAGTTGACTGGACACCATACCAAGCCCAACTCCCTTCTTATCGCAGCCATTGAGGTAGAATTTGGGACTCCCAAAACTGATTTCCATATTAGGCCTTCCAGTTTTGTCCAGATGTTTGTTGGCATAGAGAGTGATACTTCCATTCCATAGGTCAGAGCGGGGATTACTTTTCCTTTATACAACTTGATTGCAGGTATCAGGGAGAATGTTCCAAACTTCTTATCGACCAGTCGGGTCTGTCATGCTAGCCGCTTTGCTTTCTCCCATAGAGTCCTCAGCATTGTTTGAGCTGTTTTTGTGCTGTCCAGGTCGACTCCTAAGTATTTAATCGATTTAACTGTTTCTAGCTTTTCTTTTTCCAGGTAGAATGTTTGTTGTTTGTTTTTCGAACTCTGTGTTTTTTCTAAAATCAACACTTTTGTTTTGTTCTTATTAATGATCAGGCGGTTTTGGTTGATATACTTCGCGAGGTTTTTGTTTGGTCTATCAAGATAATATCGTCGGCGTATAATAATCTTGGTACCATGGTGTTGCCTATTTTTGGTGGGAAAAACCTGATTTCTTTTTCAGCGTGCTGGAAATCGCTCAGAAAAGAAATGAAAAGGGTTGGGGCTAGGGGGCAACCCTGTTTGACCCCACGTGTTATCTTGATTTCTTCTGACAGTATTCCTTCCTGACTGAGTTTGATTCTGACAGTGTTGTCTGTGTGCAGCGCTTTTATCGGTTCCAGGACTGGCGGTGGACAGTTCCAGCTCTTGAGTTTTGCCCACAGAAGGTTTCTGTCTATTTTGTCAAAAGCCTTAGATAGATCGATAAAAGCCAAATAGAGCTTTGGGGCCCCTTCTTTTATCTTGGCCGTTAGGATGTTGATGATCATAATGTTTGTTCCAGTGGATCCGTTTTTTTGAAAGCCCACTTGTAGGTTGTCTTTGAAATTGGCGTTCTTTTCCCAGAGCCTGAAGCTGTCTAGCAAGAGTGATGCGTATATTTTCCCGATGACATCTAAAAGGGCGATTGGTCTATAGTTCGCCGGGTCTTCGCGGGCGCCCTTTTTGTAGATCGGAACTATGACCACTTTGAGCCACGATTCTGGGATTTTCTTTGTATGTTCGCACTCTTCGAAAATTTCGCTTATTGCCTCTGACCATTGTGCGGGAAATTGTTTTAGCATTACATTGCTGAGCCCGTCCGGTCCCGGGGCTCTCGAGGCTTTTAGCTTCATGATCTTTGCTTTTATATCTTCCTGACTTGTTACATTTGTCCAGATTGTGCAGGTGTTTTTTTCCGGTACGAGCGGTGTTGAATTTTCAGCCTCTTCGAATTCTGATGAATTATCCATTTCTCCTCCGATACTGCATTACACAGAGGTGCAGAATTCGCAATGGTCGATTTGTTCAGAAGGGACCAAAATGCTCTTGAATTTTTTTTGACTCCAAAGTTTTCATCATCGCCTCTGCATCTATCTGGAATTGAAGTGCCTTATGTTGTTTTAGCCAGTTTGCGTATTTCTTCCTCTCTTTATGCCAAAGTTGCCAGTCTGACTCGGCGTTTGATTATTTGGCTCTTCTCCTTAGAGTACGGCTCAGTTTTCTTTGGTTCACCAGTGCGTTGTTGAAAGCATGTTGATGGTTGGAGACCTGGTTGGATTTTCCCTTTTGTTTTCTGTAGAGTACTGGGAAAGGTAAGTAGTCCGGTCTTTCTTTTATATCTTCTTTTCTGTTTGACTTAAGTTTGTTTCCCCATGCAAGCCTAAATTTCTTTATGTCCTTTTCTGTGAGCTTTAGTCTGGTGCTCTGGTTATTGGCTTCTGTTTCTAGAGGGTATCTTAGTTTTGTTATTTTCGTACCTTTCCACGAGCAGGTGACCAAATTGTGATCGCTGTTGCTGGTTTTTTCAACTCTAAAACTCGTCATCGAGTCGATCATGCCTGCTGACATGCAAATATGGTCTATTGAGGCTTTTGACTCTCCACTTTCCCAGGTCGGAATATTGGTTTGGGAATAGCGTTGCAATTTTTTGGATGTCTCTTCCCGAAATCAGTTCGTTCCACGCTTTCCCTCGGTTTTGGAGTGGTCTGAACGTTTTGGAGTTGTACTGTTTGTCTCGCTGCAATTTGCGTTTAGGTCACCGCATATGATGATGTTGATGTCCCCGAATGTTTCATATAACTGATCTATCGTGCTCCCCATATTTAGACAGAAGGTTTCAGTTGACATCCTCTGGGGATTCCAATAGCAATTAATGATGGCGAGTTTTTTTTTGCACTTTCCTCTTTGTTTGTTGTTTTCGGCGGGCCAAGTGGTCAGCGATACCAGCATCTCATATGCTTCCTTCCATTTCTTTGGCTCGTCCATGCCCCGGCCTGTTTTGACCGCTGTCAAAAGGCCCGCTGAGGGCCTTCCCAGGAGGCCTTTGACCGCCGGAGAAATCTGAACCGTGAAACCATCAAGTGTTGGTTTGGCTAATAGCCAGGTTTCTTGTAGGCATATTATATCATAACTACCCAAATTTGCTTGTCTGTGTAAGATGGTTATGTCCTCGAGTGTTCCATGATCCCAGGCTGTAAATCTCGTTAGGGGGCCGACCCTGTTTTCCTACCGGGCTCTTGCTGTTTTGGAGGACTGGCCCCTTTCGTTGCTATTTGGTGTTGTTTGCATTTATCGTTGAGCGTAACCAGTTCCATGGCCCTTGTAGTTTGCGCGCTGGCGGCGTTGATTCTCTCTGTTTCCTTACTTCTGGGTGTTCTGCCGCGTCTTTATTCTCTTGTAGGTGTAGGTCCTGATGATGCTGGCTATTTTCTTTTATATGGTTTTTCTGGTTTGGATTTTGTTTTTGTATGTTGAATAGTGTCTGCTGATTTCCTTCATTTTTCGTTTTCTGGTTATTTATGTCTGTTAGCAGAAAGCCCATCTCTTTCAGTTCTTGATAGGCTTTTAATCCTATTTTTTTCTGCTATCTGCTTCAATGTGTATATATGCTTTAGGTCTGTCTTGCCTATGGTAAGGTTCGGCTAATTTGATGTCTTTCGTTGTCAGATGTCTCAACTCCTTTGCGTTGTTTATTATCTGAAGTATCTTTGGACGGTTTAACGGTGCTCTCTCCTTCGCTGCATTGCATCGTTCCAGCTTGAATAGGCCATACCATTTGGTTTTTGCTGGGACTTTGTCGGCCTGATCTGCCGATTTCTTTTTTATTATGTCTTTCTCTGCTTTTCCCTCTCTTGCCCCTTCGCCAGGTGCTTGGTATTGCTCCTTCGCCATTTTGTAACGCTTGTTCCCTTCCGTGTCTTTTGTGTGGTTCTGTGGGTCAGGAATCTGTATTTTCGTTTGTGTGTTTTTCGAACCTATTTTCTCTCCTTGTCTTGGGTCAAAGCCTTCAGATTCTTCTTTTTTGTTTTCCACGCTTGCCACTTCTGTTAGTTTAAAACCCATTTTCTCCATTTCTTCAAAGGCTGTACCGTCAAGTTTTTCCGCTGCTTCACTTTTGACATGTAGATATGCTTTAGCTAACTTTTTTCTGTAATAGGGTTCCACCCGCTTTATATCCTCTGTTACCATGTTCCTCAGAGATTTCGTATTCTTCATCAAATACATTACGGTCGGACGGTTTAGGATCAGGTGCTTTTTTCCCTCTTCTTTTTGCTCCAGTTTGAAAAGGCGTGTTTTGTTCTTATTATGTTGAATCTGGGAGGTCGCCTTGCTTCTCCATTTCGTCCTTGGTTTTTCTTGGGAACTCCCTTGAACTGGTCTTGGTTCTCTCGGCGATGTCGCTTTTAACTGTTCTTTCGTTTCTGCTCTATTTGATCTAACGTGATCAGTCGCATGTGTTATTTTGTAACGGTTTGTTCTATTTGGTGGTGATTTTCCCGTGTTTAGGGGGGAATTGTCCTCTTCTGAGCTAATTGAGATGTTCTCATGTTGAGATACATTCATTAGGGCGTTATCTAGCAGGAAGTCTTCTATTGTTCGTGGTGAGCTTATGGTAATCTGGTCCAGTTTCTGTGTTTCTTTCTGCTGTACTGTTTGTTCTTTGCTAGTGTGTCTAAGGTGAAAGACTTCCTCTCTGACTCTGCCTGACACCATACTCGAGCCCGGGCAGGTGCTTACTTGGAGTTGTTTTGTCCCTTGGTTTGTAGGCACTGCCGGCCTTTTTTCTTCCCTTTTTTCTCCCGCCGACTGTGATCTTGTTTCCTCTTCTCCCGACCTCCTTTGGTCGACTATGCGTCCTTCTAGGTTGACGATCTTTTTTTCCAGTTCTTCGATTTTCTTAGTCATAAGATGTTTTACGCCTTTTTCCTGGTCTTCGATTGCCGTTATGTAACTTTCCACGTGTGTGATCTTTGCAACTGTATTCATCAGAACCGCTGTGTTGTCTCTGATGTCTTCTTTCATTGCCTCGTAAAGCTTGCAGAACGGAGCTAGAACCACTGTCATTGCCGACATGATTGCTATCATGTCAGGTTTGTCATTTGTGGTACCTTTTTGCAAACCTACAGCGATGTCGCTTAGGCGGCGTTTTTTTGGCGTAAAGGGGGTGTTCTCCGTTATTTTTTGTAGGATCTCGTGGTCATAGTTTCCCCACTCAGTGGATCTGTTTTGGTCTTGTTCAACTCTGTTTTGTTTCTTTGACGGCTTTTGTTTTTCGCCTGCCCGGCTCGGTTGTAAGGCCTCTGTTTCCCTAGTTGTTTCTGAGGGGTTTGTTGGAGACGTTATTGGTAGATGCGGTGAGGTCCCTGCGTGTCGTTGTTCTATTGGGCCTGTTTGCCCATTTACTGATTGCTCGGTTGTAGGGCTCTTTGGTGTCGTTGTCCTGTTTCCTGCTTGCGCTTGCCCTATTGGTTTGTCTTGCCCTGGCGTAATTTGAATTGGTAGGCTTGGCGATTTGTCATTGATCAAGGTTTCACCCGAGCTTCCCCTTGCGGTCGAGGGTACACTAGCTTGTAGGTGATTGTACGTCCAGATTGATTCTGTATGTTTCTTTTCGGAACTCTTTGTTTGTTCAAGAGTTAGTTCCAACATTTCGGCGTCGGAAACTTCTAGTTCAGCGGTTAACTTTCTTTTGTATTGTTTAGTGAAGAAAGACTGCAGTGGGAGTGAGAAGAGCGGATTTGGGAAAGTTTTCCTTTGTTTTTCTACTTCTTTTAATGATCTTTACAATTTCGTGCTCGTTTGGGGGGAGTTTCTGTTCATCCCCTATGGTTTCTGGACCTTTTTTTGCTTCTTTACTTGTTGGTATGGTTCTTTTTCTCGGCTGTTTTTTGTTTAGTTTTCTGCGCTTTGTTTGTGTGGTTTTTCGAGCTACTACTTGGAGTTTTCCCCCAGGGTTTTGTGTCGGAACTGATTTGTTTTTCTCCTGCCCCTCTGTGGCGATTTCATCCGCCTCGCTTTGCGAGACTGCGCAGTTATTTGTTGGTTTTGGTGTCTGCGTTTTTGCTGTTTTCGGGGGGGGTCGTTTTTGTAATGGGCTCTTGGTTTTCCAGTGTTATAGGTAGCCTGGGGTCGCCTATGTCCAGGGCATGGCATTGTGCTATTATTAAGTGTCCCTTTCTGGACTGGTCTGTGCCCGTTGGTCTCGGCGCCTGGTCGTTGCCTTTTTCGTTTAGCTTCTCCGTGGGCCCTAAATCTTCAGGACTCTGCGTACTCGGCTTTTTACTGGGTTTTGCTCCATTTTCTTGTATAGTGATTGTCCCGGACGTTACCTCTTGAGAGTCCTGTTTGACACCGGTTTCTGTGATGGTTTTTGCCGGTTCCGGACCTTCCCGGTCCATGGCTAGGATGTCGCCCGCCCCACCAGCGCTCTGGCCAGCCTCGAGCGTGGGCAGTCCTCCGACCGCTCCCCCGCTCAGGGCACTCGCCTTTAGGGCGGTACACCGATCTCTGCTGGCTACGGGCGGGCTGCCTTGAAACTCTGTGAACACGTCGTCGGCGTCGTCGGCGGGCCTCGCCTCTATGGCTCCCCTAGGCGACTGAGGCTGGGTCCGGGAGCTAGGAGGTGCTTGCTCCCTCTCCCTGGGTAATTTTGCTGGGTCCGAGGGGAGGGTGTTGTCTATCTGGGCCGCACTGGTTTCGGTAAGGTTTGCTTTGTTTGGGCCTGTCTCAGCCCCTGTCTTGCGGGGTGGGATTACTCCCGGCTTCATACTGCTTTGCTGCGTTTTGTCTTTCACAGCCACATTCATCTCCTGTACTTTCTCCTCCGTACGTAGGCATTCAGGATCGACGAGCAGCTTCTCCTCAATGCCTGTTTTTGTTACTTTGTTACCTCTTCCGGTGATTGTGTTAATGATGGTGTTAGTGGGGGGCATATTTGAGGCTCTGCCCGGTTTCTTCCCCGGTCGGACCTACGGTTCCATGCCGGTCCTGCTCCGGGTCTGCAGCGGACTGCTCCACTAACTCGGCTCCCGAACTCCGCTCCCCGCTCCGCGGGTTTGTTCGGGTTGATAAAGATCTGCTTCCGCAAAAGGACGTCGAAAGGCAGCGACTGCTGCAGACTGCTCCACTAACTCGGCTCCCGAACTCTGCTCCCCGCTCCGCCGGGTTTGTTCGGGTTGATAAAGATCTGCTTCCGCAAAAGGACGTCGAAAGGTAGGCTACCTTAAATGCTGAGCTCTAGGCTAATTTGTTTTGAATTATTTTGTCTATTCCCATTTGGGGCCGGTAGGTTTTTGGTCTTCTTATTTTCCTGTGGTTTCCCCTTTTTTCCGTTGTCTGTTGATTTTGGTCCATCCAGCTTGCTCCTCGCTCGTTGGTGAAGGGCCTCCAGAAGATTCCTCTGGGTCCCTTTGGTTTCCTTCAGTTTCTGGGCTCAGAGCTACTGAGTTTCTTCATCCACTTGATTTGCTTAGTGAGATAACAGTACATTGCTACATGAGCAGTTCATCTGTAAATTCTGTCGTTTTTGGATCAGACTTCTCAGTCAGTACTCAGTTCTCGTCCAATGCTCTATGCGCGGCCAGCCCCATTTCTGTTATCGTTAGTTTACTGCTCCTTAGTTTGGACATAGTCAAGCCCCCTTTGCCTCCGCAATTGCCTTTTGTTGGAATTGGGTAGTAGCGATTAACATTTCCACAAGTCAATTGTCTTACCAGTAAGCAGGCGTCCTCTTCGCCCTCGCCTCCCAAGACCAGCAAGACCACTTTCCAGTCTACTTGCAGTCTGCGCTGTGCTGCACGCCGGACTGAGGAATATGTAGGCAGTGCATACTGTGGCGAAAAGAAGCTCCTCCCAGCAACACAGAACAGCACTGCTACTACCACTGCACATTACTATTACCACTGCTCTTCTCTCTACTGCTACCATTTCTTTTCACACTACCACCACTGCTCCTCTCACTACTACCACCACTACTCCTCTCACTACTACGACCACTGCTCCTCTCACTACTACCACTGCTCCTCTCACTACTACCCCCACTGATCCTCTCACTACTACCACCACTGCTCCTCTCACTACTACCACTACTGCTCCTCTCACTACTACCACTACTGCTCCTCTCACTACTACCAATACTCTCTAATCTACTACCATTGGTCTTCCCACTACTACTACCACTGCTCCTCCCAATACTACTGGCACTGCTTCTCTCACTACTTATATTCCCACTGCTGCTCTCACTACTATTA
Source organism: Ambystoma mexicanum (assembly GCF_040938575.1). Taxonomy (NCBI): domain Eukaryota; kingdom Metazoa; phylum Chordata; class Amphibia; order Caudata; family Ambystomatidae; genus Ambystoma; species Ambystoma mexicanum. Next base: position 128,367,126 of record NC_090921.1, on the reverse strand, counting down.
CAACTACTGTTTCTCTCACTACTACTACCACTGCTCTTCACACTACTACCACCACTGCTCCTCTCACTACTACTACCACCACTGCTCCTCTCACTACTACTACCACCTCTGCTCCTCTCACTACTACTACCACTACTCTTTAGTCTACTACCATTGCTCTTCATACTACTACTACCACCACTGTGTATCTCACTACTTATACTACTACTGATGCTCTCATTACTATTACAGACACTGCATCTCCCACTACTTTTACAACCACTGTTTCTCTCACTACTACCACTGCCCTTCACATTAGTACTACCACTGCTCCTCTCCTATTCACGAAACTAAGCGAATGTGGTGCTATGCTCACCCTTTCATTACATCCACTCTCACTATTCTCAGCCCCTGCCTACTTATCTACTATGCGCTACTCCTCACACCCGCCATCTGCACCCCGTCCCTACTAGTCCATCCTCTCCTAACACTCTCCCACTAACTACTACAGTAGCACTGAGAGCCAACCTACCCTACACGAGATTTAGAGGCATCATGAAAAATTGGCTCTGGACTAATGATGACTTACAATCTGTGTCTTTGTGCTAGGCTCGGTTCTATTATCTCATTTAATGACCATGATACCTCTGAAACTTGACATCAGACTATTTATTTTAGGGACCTGTATATTCTAGACTGTATTCACAGCTCGTATACCTTGTATACCTGTATTGCTAATACCTTAATAACACATATAATGTATCTATTATATCCTTTTGTATATATCCTATGTCTGCAACCTATTCTTGTGACTGCTGCGCCCGGCTACCCCTGGGTTTGGAGTGCATTATTAAATAATAAACTAAACTACTGTATTGATTTCTCCCTTACTCATTCTCACCTCCTAAATTCTCCCTCCACAATTTCTACAGTACACACGCCACATTCTACACCACTGATCTAACTCTCTCTCAAATGCCTCACCTTTTCAAAGCGCCACCACAAACTCTCCAACCCTCCACTCTGCTGTCCTTCTTCCACCTGGTCTCTTGGTACCCCTCCAGCTCCTCCTTTGACTTCACCCACACAAGCCACAGTCTGCCTTTCTTGCTGCCTGTTCTTATAATTCAGGGATGGTTGCTCAGTGTCTTTCTCACCCCCCATTGGTTGAAATGCTTACCTGATTTCCTACACCAATCAGTGTCAGCTCGGTGGATAGGCTTTATGTATCCCTCCGAGACCCCGGTACGACCACTTTCACCTCTCTTTGCCTCTTCTCACGGCCTTCTGGTTATGGTAGTCTCTACCATCGGTTAATCACCCAGAGTTTCCTGGGTGAGCCCCCATGTGGTGTTGGACGCCTCTGTTGCTGTGGTTTTCCCCCACTTTCATCAATTGTTTCTTTAAACCTTTCAAAGTTCAAATTAGCCGTTGGCTACTTTCGTTCAACACAGTTCGGTTTCTTATCGACTCTTCCCTCGACTCACTGGCTGTGATGAACAACCTGGCTTTCCTTCTCTCTGGAGTCAAGGTTTGTACCTTCAAGACAAGCGTCTCTCCCTGGCTTGGTAATCAGCGGAGGAGGGTCTTGTGTGCCGCTGGCACCTGCTGCAACACACGCTGGTTATTGTTTGCAGTCTAAAGCTTCCGTCTGTGGAGGTTTCATGGGCCTTGATCTAAAAGGGCAAGGTCGCTTCTCTCCTTGTCACCCTCTCTGTCTTTCGCCTCCTCTTGAACTGCCGTGTTGGGTTAGCCATCAGGTGTGCGTGATTTTGGTCAATTGCCTGACTTTGCCTGGCCCTTAGGTTGGGACATTTCAGGTGAATAGCTCTGGAATTAGTACATTGTCTTGCGTGTTGTTCAAAGGTGTTCATGTCGGAAAGGGTGGATAGAGTGTTCGAGTATCCTACGGGGTATAGAGAGGAAGAGGTGTTGTATGGGATTATGGTTCTCGTCCTAGGGGTTTGGGTACATTCGGAAGAATGAGATTGGTAGGGTTTGTGAAGCAAATGGGGATAGCTGGGATCGTGAACTGAACCGAGGGGATTGCGGGAACGGTAGTGGTTCGTCAGGGTAGATTGGGTGTTTGGAAATGAATTATTAGAGGTACATGGAGAAGAATGGTTGAGGTTATTCTGTATGGCAACATGAAAAAAGTGATTATGAGAGAGGTTCTTTTCTGCTGTACCCGGGTTTGGGCTTTTAATTGGTTTACCAGAGTTGTATGGTGGCAGGATTTTAATAAGTTAGTTTCATTGGGAAGAAGGGAGATGAATATCATACAACCTACAAAGGATTCGGGGATCTTATTCTCTTCTCCTTCTTCCTCAGTATAATACTGCGTCTCATCTGGGGCTTTCTTCTGAGCACAACCCTGAGCTCCCCTACCCAGGTGATCCTCCCTCCCTCGCTTGTCGACCCCCAGGTTTTGGATCTGAGAGCGCCAGCCCTCCCCAGGCCATCTGAAAAAGGGATTCCTGAGGTCTACTTGGGAGAATACCCTCAGGTTTCTCACACTACCCGTGTGCAGATGTGGCATCCCTTTCTTGATTGTGGCAGGCTCAGACACAGATGAATAAGTAGAAACATGTCTCAGTATTCTGGGACTATCTGCGTGCGGTTGTGGCAGGCCTGTCTTGAGTTTGGCAGGCTTAAACACAGACGTATTAGTTGCAACTTGTCTCAGTACTGTGGGACTACCTATGGTTTCTGATTGTGTGATTTCTATCTAGAGGTGTGTTTAAATGTCTTGCAACAATTGGTTTTGTGGCGCATGTCTGTCCTTGTGAGGCTTGAGCGGTAGGTGCCGGATGTAATAGATATGTTGATGGGTGGCGTGAATCCTTCTGTGGTGACTTTCATGATGAAGCTATTCAGGATGTTGTCTTTGTGGTTTGAGGGTTGCAAGAGTGTTGTTTAGGTGTTCTAGAATGAGTAATTGTCTTGAACTCGATCAATCTTGGTTTGTTGTTGGCTGCATGGGCAGGAGGTCTGTGGTGTGTTTGGAGCCATCAATGTCTTTCCATCCTGCTGTGAAGAAGTTGTTGATGGTGTTGCTTTTGTCAGTGGACTGTTGCACTGCAGGCTCAGGCAGAGGGGTGATGCAGTGCTTCATGACTTGAAAGAACGCTCTGCTCGTGTTGGATGCCCCATGATGGATCTTGTGTAGTAGTTCACGTTGGCTGTGGTAATGAGAGTCCTGTGTACTTAGCTGAGGGTTGTCAGGCTAAAGATGTCCTCTTGTTGGTGGGATATTCAAGATGTCGCGGTCTTATAGTTGTGGTGTCGAGGTTTGGTGGTGTCAGTTTGGTTGCGGCTGAGTATGCTGAGCTGGATGTTGGTGTCCACAGAGGGGTCAGGCTAGAAGGCTGTCAGGTGTCTGATACATCAGGAGGCTAGAAAGTCACATCTGAACAGCAGGTGAAGCTCTTAGAACAGTAGAATACTATTCTTTAGAATACTCCTATGCTTGAATGAGTGGTGTTGGTGGGAGAACAAGGTTACCTGTTAACATTTCCTTAACTTGAAGCATTAGCATTCAGGTCCTACAAGATTCCAAGATGGAGCTGTGGAATCCAGACCTCTTGCGCCCTGATGTGTGCCACTCGAGCTAGTAGTGTTTGTGTTGGAAAGACAACGTTCTAACTTCCTTCCATTCCTGTTTCCACAGAGTTTAGTCCGGTGTGTTCCAGCTCTTGAAGATATCGATTACCAATCATCTCTAAAGTCGCCAACCACTTGATTGCATCATCCTCCGAGGGACTAGCTGATGAGGTGGTGGGAACTCACGTGTAGAAGCAGTATTTTCCCCTCATTGCAGGAGATAGAGCTCAAAGGAGAGGTCAGTGACACCCACCCCAGCTAGATTCCCCTCGCTCCTTTGGCAGTTTCTCTGTACAGGTCTGATCCCAGAGACACTATCCAGTGTCAGTCTCCTTCTCTACCTCTGAGCACAGTTTCCAGAAGCCTTTCCGACACTTGGGGTCCCTGCTCCCATCACGAGGCACTAATCAGTCAATGTCTCTGTAACTTCTCACTCCATCTTGACTCACAGCACTAGATGTGCATTTAGAAAGACCTTCTATACATTGGTTTAGGGAATGCCTTCACTCTCTGGATGCCAGATTTCTACAGTTTTATAGGGGTTGTCAAACCCAAAAGCAAAGTGGAACACAAGCTATTCTCATTAGCTAGTACTTAATCACTGCACTCATTTCTACATAGTTAGTTTTATGTAGGGCCAGGTAGGGCAGGCTACAGAGGAAGTTAGGATTTATCATTAGTTAGGTATTTGGGAAACTATCAGGTTATGGCCCTATTCCTTTTAGGGTTCCGGACAGTCGGGACAATTGGCCTGCAGAGACATAGCGGTGAAACCATTTCTCTACGATCCATCAGAAAGTCAAGGCATGGCATCCCACAGAGGCTAGAAAAAGGATTGTTTCAGAAAGTCTACCAAGAACATTCACCGGAGGAGCTAGTCAAAGCTTTTGCACCAGGTATGTCACCAAGAAGGTAGTCACTAGAATGTGTTTGAAGGTTGACAAACGATGTACCCTCCTCTTACCCAGGAGACCTTAAATCGAGGGGAACTCACTTTGCCTAGTCCTCATCTGGGCTATGCTCAGTGCTGAGGCGTCCAGGTTTTTCAGCATAGCGTTAGACAGAGAGTTCTAAAAGGCAGTAGGTTCACAACAACTATTAACCTGCAGTTCGTGTCATGTGTGTCTCCCCTGCAGATCTCGGAGAAAATCAAGAATAGTCGAGTGGTTTGTCATTTATCCCTAAAGAGACTCCAGAAGTGTTGGTGTAAGATGTGGTGTGGAGGAGAGAGAGGCAAGGATGTCTTGGGTTTTTGTGGTGAAATGTGCAACTAGGGCCGAGCAAAGGTCCTGGGTGGGTGTGACAGAAGAGGATGCTGTTGCAGGATTAGCCTGTTCCTTACAGAATTTGAAAAGTGTGGCTGTGTTGTTTGACGCCGCAGAGATGCAGGCTTGAATAAAGACTCTTTTCTTGGTGTGGAAGCAGAGTCGATATTGCCTTTAAAGGAGGCGGCAGGCCAGTTTGTCAGAGGGTCCGCCCGACATATTCCAGGAGTTGCACTTTTTGGAAGGCTTCAGTCAGACCCTGATGACAGGGGCAAGAGTATCAAGGGTGTTAGAGATAGAGAGAGTGATGTTAGCAAGGGCTGTGTCAAGGTGGAAGTCAACTGCAGGAGTAGGAGGCGGAGGAGTAGGAGGCAGAGAGTAGGTGGAGGCCAGGGCTGTTACAAGGGGGTTTCAGGGGGTGCAAACTGCCCCGGGCCTCGCGCTTGCGGGGGGCCTCGCGGCTCCCTCTCCTAAGTGGAAGGCAGCATAGTCTCCCGTGTCCTTTATTCACATGGGGGACTGTGCTGTCTGCTCTCAATGATTATGCTGTTTGTTGCAAAGCCGTTTGGCTCCGCAACAAACAGCAAAATAATGGGAGGCAGCAGGGCTCAGAAGTGGGCTCTGCTGCCTCCCGTCATTCAGCTGACTCCTCTCTTGTCAGTCAGTGTGTTCACGTTGCTCAGCGTGACCACGCTGACTGATGGGAGAGGAGTTCTCTCTTGTCAGTCAGTGTGTTCACGTTGTCACTGTGATCACGCTGACTGAGGGCGAGAAGTTCTCTCTTGTCAGTCAGTGTGTTCACGTTGCTCAGCGTGACCACGCTGACCGATGGGAGAGGAGTTCTCTCTTGTCAGTCAGTGAGTTCAAGTTGCTCAGCATGACCAGGCTGACTGACAGGAGATGACTCCTCTCCTGTCAGTCAGTGTGTTCACGTTGCTCAGCATGATCACGCTGACTGACAGGAGAGAGCTCCTCTCCTGTCAGTCAGTGTGTTCATGTTGTCAGCGTGACCACGCTGACTGATGGGAGAGGAGTTCTCGCTTATTAGTCAGTGTGTTCACGTTGCTCAGCGTGACCACGCTGACTGACAGGAGAGGACTCCTCACCTGTCAGTCAGTGTGTTCATGTTGTCAGCATGATCACGCTGACTGATGGGAGCGGAGTTCTCTCTTGTCAGTCAGTGTGTTCACGTTGCTCAGCGTGACCACGCTGACTGATGGGAGCGGAGTTCTCTCTTGTCAGTCAGTGTGTTCACGTTGCTCAGCGTGACCACGCTGACTGACAGGAGAGGACTCCTCACCTGTCAGTCAGTGTGTTCATGTTGTCAGCGTGATCACGCTGACTGATGGGAGCGGAGTTCTCTTGTCAGTCAGTGTGTTCACGTTGCTCAGCGTGACCACGCTGACTGACGGGAGAGGAGTTCTCTCTTGTCAGTCAGTGTGTTCACATTGCTCAGCATGACCACGCTGACTGATAGGAGAGGAGTTCTCTCTTGTCAGTCAGTGTGTTCATGTTGTCAGTGTGATCACGCTAACTGATGGGAGAGGAGTTATCTCTTGTCAGTGTGTTCAAGTTGCTCAGTGGAACCACGCTGACTGACAGGAGAGGGCTCCTCTCCTGTCAGTCAGTGTGTTCATGTTGTCAGCGTGATCACGCTGACTGATGGGAGAGGAGTTCTCTCTCGTAAGTCAGTGTGTTCACGTTGCTCAGCGTGACCACGCTGACTGATGGGAGAGGAGTTCTCTCTTGTCAGTCAGTGTGTTCACGTTGCTCAGCATGACCACGCTGACTGATGGGAGAGGAGTTATCTCTTGTCAGTGTGTGTGTTCATGTTGTCAGCATGATCACACTGACTGATTGGAGAGGAGTTCTCTCTTGTCAGTCAGTGTGTTCACGTTGCTCAGCGTGACCACGCTGACTGATAGAAGAGGACTTCTCTCCTGTCAGCCAGTGTGTTCATGTTGTCAGCGTGATCACGCTGACTGATGGGAGAGGAGTTCTCTCTTGTCAGGCAGCATGTCTACGTGTCGGCTGTGTGGATGCTTTTTAAGGGTGCATGGAGGTAAGGTAAGTGTTTTTTTATTTTAAATTAAAAGTGTATATGTGTATTTAAATTAAATTAGTATGTATATGTGAATGTATGAATGCATGCGTGCATGTTGGTGTTTGTGTCAATGCTGTGTTTGGTTTTATGTATACATGCATGTATGGAGTTGTGTAACTGGTGGATGAATGCATAGGTGAAAGTGTGTTTTGTGAGTGTGTGTTCAGCACCAGCCCTAAATGTAGCCGCCCTGGGGGCCACTTCATTAAGGGGTGGGTTCATGGCATCAGAGGTGCACCTAAGCTAAAATGTCAGGGGGGAAAGGGGAATAACACTTCAAATGTTGGTAGAAGCGCTAACGTCAGAGGCTGTGAGGAAGAGGCAAACTTCCTTGTGTGGTGGTACCTAACATCTTTCCACATTTCGAATGAGTCTATTCTGGTGAAGCTTCAATGTTACAAGCATCGACCTCTTGCCTTCATTTCTGAAATGTCACACTTAAGACTGCTGTGGAATGAGATGTCTCATGTCACCACTTCCCTTCTAATCACTCCCCTAGCATGCAAGTGCTAACCCTACATCATGATTTCAATTACCTAAAAATGTATGGGTATGAATGCAGGTGCTAACAGTGAAATGACTTCTCATGGCCATGCTAATCCCTACAGCAATTCTTACCCAGTTCCTGCCCTCCCCACCCAAAACACCTCCTCACTGTAACTCTTTGAGCTAGCTTTAAACATGCCTTACCATCAAACGTTGCCCTCAATGTGCCTGCAAGTGTTTCCTCAAAGGAGCCTTCTGATATTTCTTGACTTCATTGGAGTTGTAAACACGTAAATGGTGTGATAAAAATGTCTTAATCAGGTATGCCTTTGGCCACTCAATTTAAAAACACCCTGCGTGTCTTTCGCTGAAGTTCTTTTAAAAATAAGCATTGGCAAAGCCAACAGTTTTGGCTTGTGTATAAGTATTAGGCATTTACCAGGCACTGCTATTAGCTGCTCAGGTACTCAAACCATTTTGCACTGGCACTATCAATGGCCAGCTAATACAAATACAGAAGTGCCTTTCCCAAGCTTACACGAATGCCCAAACTGTTAGCATTGCCAGTGCTCTTTTTGCTTTACCCTTGATGCACAGGACTATGCATCAAGGTTAAAGCAAACATACTACTTGGCTAAATTGGCCCACATTGAATGTAGGCCAATCTAGCCAGTAATAACACTTATGGTACACAGTCAGCCTGGATATACTTTCTGTGGCATGGCATTTTTACTGGCTGGGAGTCCGTACATGGTAATAATGGCATGTATTGATGCAACCTGCATCGACATAATTAGAGCAACCAGCATTAATATATATTTTTATACTAGCATATCTCGCGTGGAAATACGGCATGAAATGTATTGGAAAATGTTCCTATGCACAATTTGTGATTTGTAACTATTGGGAATTTCCATATGCTTCCATACAAAACCAATTGAAAACTGTATGGATTTCTACCCAATTTTGCAAAGAAAGTGCTGTAAAATGCATACTTTTAACCCAATGTTTCAAAAATGTTCTTGGGAGTGAGAAGCCCCCTCAAGCAACCCTTGTTTGGTTTGGGCTCCCTCACTGTGCTCTGTTGATCCTGCCTAATTGGCACAAACATTTAAGCCTCTTAGGTTCAGAAATGTAGCAGCCTCCACTGTACATCATTTGTCACTGTGTATGATGTGGGTTTTAATGCGCACACAGGGGCAGGGTGCTCCTTAATGATATGATATGGCATTTATAACGTGCCTGTACACAAGTGTTTCTAGGCGCGACAAGACAAGGAGGGAGAAACAAAAGAGTAGGACAAAACACAGATCTTACTAGGCCTTGTGTCATTCAGATTGCGCAAGAGCAGGGAAAGGGAGGGGAGAAGTCACGAGGGTTGGGTAGGATGCAGAAGTGCAGTAACAAAGTAGAAACAAGAATGCAGCCAACGGATGGCAAGTGTGGGTAATCACAAGTGCAGCCAACGGGTGGAGAATAAGAACATGAGCGGGGACTGTAGGGTTACAGATACAGACCACAAGTGCAGGGAAGCCAAGAGGCAGTATGGGATTGCAACAGGACAGGCAGGGACCTGGGCCCAAATTCAGAGCTTGACCAGGTGACCAGTGCATGGATCAGGCAGGTGATCAGCAAGGGAGAGGAAGAGAGAAGGCAGAAGCAAAGAGACAGGTCTTGAGGTGCTTCCGGAACCGGAGATGGTTCTCCTCAAGTTTCAGCAAGACAGGGAGGTTGTTTCCAGAGGGAGGCCCCACCCGAAGAAAGAGATCTGCCCTCAACTCTTTGCTTGGAAAAGTGACTGACCCTCAGAGAATTGGAGGTGGCGCTGTGGAGAGCTCATGTCATTTTATATATATTTATTCATATGATAAAAAAGTTAGTCTGGCATGAACCTTTCTTCAGTAGAGAAATCTAACTTTGCTGTAGTTGATTTGGAGTTGTAGTAATAAACCATATTTGGGATCCTGCACACAAACTCAAGGGTAGATTTCTAGAGTCTCCTGGTTGCGGATGTGCCCCCGCTGGCTGAGTGCAAAACATTGTAAGGGGGCCTCACCAAATGTTTTGCCCCGGGCCTCACCACAAAGTCTGACAGCCCTGGTGGAGGCAAAGGCAGTCGCAGTCACTCTTTTCATGGTCTGGTGGATTTGAGACCGAATGGACGCACCGGGTGTGCTGGTGCAAGAGAAGAAGAGAGCTTCAAGTGTGATAAGAGAAGAGAGTGGTCCATCCAAGAGAGAGAAGTAGAGAGAGGGATGTCAGTAGAGATGAAAGCATCCAAAGTGTGGCCAGCTGTGGGTGTGGAGCTAGAAGCTAAGATGGAGAGGGAGAAAGAGTCGCAGAGGTTGCGAAAAGGTCCTGAGGAGTCAGGAGAGTCCAGATGGATGTTAAGATCACCCAGCAGGAGGACTTGAGAGGAGGGGGAAAGTAGAGAGTAGGCCAGGTCAGCCCATTCTGAGAGGAAGCGAGAGGACTGTCCTGGTGGCCGATAGGAGTTGGCCATAAGGAGAGAAGATTTAGGAGAGAGTGATAGCCTGCAGACAAGGCACTCGAAGGAGGAGTAGACCTGAGAAGGGATGATGGACACAGGTATCCATTCTGGGAAGATCAGGGCCACTCCTCCCCCACCCCCCCGTGCCCTTGGGCCTGGGCACAGAGAGGATTGTGTATCATTCAGGGAGGAGTGTGTCAAAGCTTGTGACAGAGCTGTCCTTGAACCATGTCTCTGTACTGGCAAGCATGGCAAGATCCATGAGTTCAAGGAGGATGTAGATGTCATATGAGTGTTTGATAGCAGAGTGAGAATTAAGCATGGCCATATGGAGCAGCTTGCCATCTTTGAAGGTCTTCCACGGGGCGGCACAGGGGATGGTGGTTCCCTCTGAGGTTGGCAGAAGAGGCAGAGGGATAGTAAAGGGTGGCAGAGGAGCCAAGACCGACGAGGGAGCCGGGACAGAGAGGAAAGGTGAGGGAGACTGTGCAGAGGAGGAGGAAGGCACAGCTGTGCAGTTGAGGAGGAAGGCAAAGTAGGCAAAGGGGCCTGTGCAAAGGAGGAGGAAGGCACAGCAGGCAAGGGGGCCAATGCAGAGGAGAAGGAAGGCACAGTAGGCAAGGGAGCCTGTGCAAAGGCAGAGGAAGATACAGAAGGTAAGGGAGCCTGTGCAAAGGAGGAGGAAGGTACAGCAGGCAAAGGAGCCTGTGCAAAGGAGGAGGAAGGTACAGCAGGCAAAGGAATCTGTGCAGAGGAGACATTAATGATGACCCTGGAAATGGCAAAGAGGTCAAAGAGGACATCCCAGCGGGTGCGACCGTTAATTGGAGAAGAGGCGATGGGAGAGAGAAAGGCGACCATTTTGCGAGCCCACAAGTCGGGTGAAGAACGACAAAGAGGATGTCTGTGAGAGTCTCTCTGGCAGAAGCCGTGACATAGGTGTATGCAATAGGAAGGCCTGGGTGAAGCCAAGTATGTCCTTAAGTTTCTTCCAACCAGATTTAGTGATAGGAGAGGGATAGGAAAAAAAGAAGCAGTTAGAGAAGATTGAGGAGATAGATAGCAACATAGCTAGTTGCAGTGGTGAGGAGGGCACTTACTAGACTGATGTACTGAGGCCAAGGATGGGGGGAGACAGAAGCTGGGAAGGACAGGCACTGAGGACAAGGTAGGACATGCAGGATGTTAATGCAGGATATACTCACAACAAACGCTATTTTTTAAAAGGTAGTAAAGTAACAGTTGTGCACCCTAACAAAATGGTAACAGCAGGTACACAGCTGAGTTTGAGTTTAGCTAAAGCATAATGAGACACAGTGCAGCATGTGCACACTGCCAAGTGCGATTTCAGGCATAGCAGAATAAAACACAGTGCAGCACGTGCACGCTGCCAAGTGCGATTTCAGGCACAGCAGAATAAAACACAGTGCAGCATATGCACACAGCCAAGTTTTAGCTGGAGCAGGATTATGGAATTGTGAGCAGAGTACAGGTGAGATGAGTGTAGGCTAGAGCAGACAAGGGTGTGGAGGATAGAAATGCGCGTATGGTCGTGGATGCTGATCCACGTGGAAGTAGAAAGATTGGCACCTGTAATTCAGTGGGCCAGGACGGAATGGTTCTGTTGCACCGCCTCCATATTGATCATGATCGTTAGAAGGGGTGAGTAACTTTTCAAAAGCAAAGGGCAGAAATTGGACAAGCAAGAAAAAGGTGCACCGATGTAGGCACACACAAAACTTAAATTCAATTTTCAAAAAACAGGTAGAATGCAGAGCAAGTAGATGCAAAGGGTGGACTGGCCTATAGGGAACGCTGGAGATTTCCCAGTAGGCCTCTGCATCCTGGGCCTCTTTTGTGTGTTAATCCATTTTATTTCCAAATGTTCTCTTAGGAAAAGGGTCGGGCTTGTTGAAAATGTGTAATATTGGGCCACTTTGAAAACATTTTCCAAGGCCTCTTTTGGTTCCCAGTCCACCCATGGTAGGTGCACAGGTGTAAGGCACACGCAAACCTAAATTAGATAATCAGAAAACAGGTAGAATTCAGAACAAGTAGGTGTACAGGTGTAAGGCACACACAAGCCTAAATTCGAGGGAGGAGTGGTGGGATAGATGAGTAAAGGAAAGCAGATAGCAAATGAAAGTAAGAGGTTAAGGCAGTTAGTTGAGGAGGAAGTAGAAGAGGTCAGCCATCACTCAATGATGGATCGAAGTGGTCCATGGGTCCAAGTGAAAGTGGTAGCAGTGTATATCTGAATGCTGTATCATAGTTTGACGAGAGGGAGAAGGCGATAGAGTGGCATCCAGACCCTCCTAGGCCCTGACAGCTACAGACAGGAGCCTTTGTTCAGGGCCTTGGTTGCAGGGGCCGGCTTCCGCCTGCCGGCTTAAGCAATTGGCCCTTAGAGGAAGTGGAAACCAATCAAAGGAGGGAAGCTTGTGGAAGGTGGCTTGCTACTCGGGCTGCAGAAGGCATCAGCCATTTTGTAACAATCATTTTCGGATGGCAAATTCAAAGGGCACGTTGCTCTTTGGGGGTAGGCACCTCCAGGGATCACTGCACCAACATGTGCACAACTGTCATGCCTGCGCCATGGGCGCATACATTGGCGATCAATATGGACAAATTGTTATTCATTTATCTACAGAAAACTCTTGGATCAACCGCGATTCACTATTTGGACTTTATTTCCCATTTGCAAGACTTTGATGCTTTTTTATTTTTCCCAGAAAACTACACTTACCATAATGCACTTGGCTATGACCATCTATTCCTGGCTATTCCTATTTTTCTTTATCAGAACTACAATCCCCAGAAGCCCTAGGGATTTGCTCTGCTTCCACCAGCTCAGGAACAGAGAGGGAGGTGGCCGATTGTCTGCAGGTGCAACCAATTAGCCTGCCTCTGTGCTGGGCTGGGCAGTATAAAGGCTGCTGCCTGCGAGAGCTCAGGCTCTTGCATTGAGAGTCCTTCCGGCACCTTATTTGCTTTGAGCTACAAACTTTGTATGCTGTTTCCTGATTTCACCTGCTCTTTGTTCCAGTGCCCTGGTGGGCGTCCTGCCTTGCAGCCTGCTACCTCTGCTGCCTACAGCCCTAGCCTTTTGGGCTCCCTGCCTCAGCCCTGCTCCTCTGGGCGTCCTGCCTTGCAGCCTGCTACACCCTGCTGCCTACAGCCCTAGCCTTTTGGGCTCCCTGCCTCAGCCCTGCTCTTCCAGGCTCCTGCCTTGCACCTGATCACGCTCTGCTGCCTTCCAGCCTCCGCCCTTGCCCTGCAGGGCTCTCCACATTGCAGCCGATCACGCTCTGCTGCCTTCCAGCCTCCACCCTTGCCCTGCCGGGCTCTCTACATTGCAGCTGATCACGCTCTGCTGCTTTCCAGCTTCAGCCCTTGTCCTTTGGGCTTCCTGCTCTGCAGCCTGCCTCACTCCGGCTGCCTACAACCCTTGTCCTCTGGGCTCCCTGCTCTGCAGCCTGCCTCACTCCGGCTGCCTACAACCCTTGTCCTCTGGGCTTCCTACTTTGCAGCTTATCACGCTCCGCTGCCTACTACCTACCTTTTTTCCGCTGGGTTCTCGGCCTAGCAGCCCTCTACAGTCCTCTGCAACCTTCTACGGTCAGCGGCCCTGCCCCTCAGGGCCCACTCCTTGCTGCCCGGCCCTTCTGGGTTCCTTGCCGCGCAGCCTGCTTTACTCTGCTGCCCTAAGCCCTTTTCCTCTGGGCTCTCTACCTTACAGCCCTGCTCTTGTGGGCTTGCTCATTGATTTCCTGCTCCTCTGAGCTCTCAACCTTGTTCCTTACTGTCCTCTGCTATCCTATCCTGTTACACAACTTTCCCTTCATTTCCTTCTGCTAGTTTGCTATCACCCTCCTTTTCTTGGATTTGTCTGTAAGTATCTTCTCTTATACTGTTTGTAGACCCTTTTGTACAGAGCTTGTCTGTTAGTTCCCATCAGTCAACCTGTGCCCCTTCCCTTGTCTCGTTTCTACATTACAGACACCCATAGCTGCTGTTCCAAGCCATGAGCAAACAGCGTGGGCCTCTGTTATAGCAAACTGTGCAGAAGGCTAGAGTTTTTTCCTAAGGTTCTTGGAATACTCTTTCCTATATCTGCATACACCCGAAGAGGGAATTCATTCTGTACCTTTTTTCCTTGCTACTCTTGCCTACTCTTCGTTCTCTTTCCTTTCAGCTGTGTGTGTACTTATCTGTCCACTTTATTTTGGCACAACCACCCAAACCCTTTCTGGGTGTCCTGTGCCACTCTTAATAGAGTGCCATCCCTGACAACAACACAGATAGGAGAAGAATAGGCACCCAAGTAAAAATGGTGCGTGCGAGCCACACGTTTCAAATAAAAAAATGTTTTAAACACAGCAGCAGCAGATTACACGTTGCCAGTCCAAAACAGCCAGCCCATTGGACTGTTTAGCCCCCTTACTAAGGTGCATAATATTTGGTTGTGTGGCTGTTAGGAAAGATTTCTCTTTACTGCACCTTTCCTTTCATCTTCATGGGATCCCCAAACTTTTTCTTTTATTTTGGAATCTGACCTGTACTTTTTGCAGTGCAGTGAAGCCTTAAGCTTCACTACACTGGCCTTTGCTCATATGTTATGGGGAAACTGAAATGTCCTTTAGGCTGTCAGTACTGGGAAACCTTGTTTCCTTTAGTCGCGTTACTATGTTACTACTTTTGGTTACTTTTGTATCACTTGTGGAAACTTTTTATCATTGTACAATGCAGCTTACACTGCAATACAATGTGGTGCATTTTTGTTTTGCCCTAGACTAATACCTAGAGGTTTTTTGGTTACTCTACGTGTGCTAAAAGGATAGGCTGGTGGCCGCAGTGACTTTTCCCCACTTTTCAGAGATTTTGTTTTAGCCTTGTTAGGGAGAATTCTCTGTTTAGGCTGAATTTCCTAACCTAGTGAGTCCCCCAGCAGCTTTGCTGGATTTTTTGGGGTTTATTTTTTTCTCCTGCCAAGAGTGAGACTCTTTTACCCTCACTCTTGGGCATGATTTGAGTGTGTTTCTTTGACTCTAGATGTGTTTAATGGGCTATGGGGTCTTTTACTCCATAGGGCTTCATGTGCTTTTGTGATGTGTGTTACACAGCACCCTCAGTGCAGTAACACAGGGGTGTCATAGTGACCCCCCAGTATAGACTCCATACCCTGGGACTGACTACTGTCTCCCAGGGCATGTAAAGTCACCATTGACTTTACTAGTCTTGAATTCTGAACAGAACCAGTACAAACCATCATATTGTGGACGTACTGGCTGGGGCAATTCAATTGCCCCGGGGTCTGTTAGTCGAGGGGGCACGTCTCCGTCCCCCCTGATTGAGTTTTGGCTGGTGGCAGTGGATACTACTTTTTATATTCAACCGCAAATATTTCTCTATGGGATTTTCCCATTGTTCGAGGCTACTATCTTTATTTATTTAATTACGATAGCCTCGAACATACCGCCGGTTTATTTAATTATTATTAATTCTCCAGTTGGTATTTTTTGCCAAAACTCGGTTTTAAAATGGTGTTTGTGTTCTCTTCTGTGACTCCAACCCAAGTCGAGCCCTTTGTTCTACATTTTGGCGGGCTTCTCCACAGAAGCCTCCAAAAGTGGTGCCACTCTGTCTGGGGTACTTAGGAGGGGTGGAGGGGGATTTAGGCACCCATGTTTGAGTGACAGCTAGGCTGAGTGAATGGGGGTTTTTCTGCATAAAAGCAGAGCTTTGGGGACTGGAACTTCAGAAGTCGCCATAGGACCTAAGAATCCAAAGAGGGAGAAGCTGAGCCGACCTGCCACAACGACACCACTGTTGGAGCCCTGCTGGACCGTCTCACCACTTTTCCCAACGACAGAGGAGATCTCCCGCCGGACAGTCTTCTTCCTTTGACTGGTGGGGATAACCAGTTTCACCGTCTTTTCGCCTTCCCGACGCATCTCGTGGCCGCCTTGCCTGTGCCAAGCACCCCGGCAACCGGAATACCACGTTTTACCACGACCGCGAAATAAAGGGTAATACCTTTAACCGGAAAAATCCGCGGCTGGTTTCTTCCCTGGCAGTGCAACGACCTTCATCTTTCCTCCAAGTCGAGATCTTCTCTTCCCCTGGACGACGACGAGACTTGCATCCGCTGCCAGGAACAACTGCCACCGCTGGAGGATCCTTCCCACTTAAGGTACCGTGTCCTGCCTGGCTTCCCTTGCCACCGACTGTACGTGGTAGATTTAGCCCCCGGCTTTCGAACCTGGGTTAGCCTGGGACACCCTGGCTAAACTTTTTGAACCTCTCTAAACTCTTTTCGAACTCTCTGCAAGACTTTCTAAGCCTAGTGTAACTGTGTGATCTTGGGCGCATTTGTGCTCTGCTCTCCCTAAGAGTGGGCCCAGCCTATGGACTTTGGCTCACAAGTGACTTTTGCTCTTCTGCCTTGCTAATAGTGTTCCTAAATCTTAGAGTGGTGTATCTTTCAATATTCTGTCTTTTTCCCTCCCTTCTTCATGAACTTATTGGAGTGCCATCTATAGTTAAGCACTCACCTCTGTATGAAAATAAGTGGTGTTAACTAAGACTTATCTGGTAAGGAATAAGGGTTGTATATATTATAATAGTAACTGTGTTTAGAGTGTTTTACAATAAGAGTGCTGGAGTGTTTCAAACAGAGTGTTTTTAAATAAATAATTATATACTTTGATACCAAAGCTCTGGTCAGTGTTTGCTTGTGTTATTGTATCTGAGTGCCTATTTTGTATACTTTGCATACTGCCTAACTCTTCTTGAGGGAAGTCTGACTGCTCAGCCACAGCTACCAGGTAAATCTGGGTGGTACAGACTGCTACCAAGTGGGTTTACTGCTAACACCTGTAGTCCTAAATCTTTTGCAGTGTTCCCAAAGGGAACTGCACAGGTTTCTGCCTAACAAGCTTTACCGTGTTTACCATGTTTGGCTTCTAACTGTGGCTACTGGTCAAACATTGCCGTGCCACAGGATTTTTTGCCTGTTCTTTTGTCACTGCGTCCTTAAGCCTTCTTCCTGGCCCGAGAGGCCAGGAAAATCTTTATAAGGACTTCCAGTGCCCGGGAAAGCAGGAGCTTTTTTTAGGGGGCTACTGGACGGCTGTGTGTGTTTGCTGGCAGGATGTGGGCTGGGTCTGCCTGACTCCAATCCACAAACTGGTTTCAGTGTGTCTGAGTAGTATGCATGAATGTTCCCGACAGTGGTCCTGATTGGACCGCTGCTGGGGTGTGTGTGTGGGCAAGTCTTGCTATTGGCTAGTGGGAGTTTCAGCTCTTACCTGGCTTTTAGGATTAGGAGAAGACCCCTACACCCATTTATTCAGAGATCCTGGAGAAACCTCAAGGAGCCAAGTATGCTATCCTGCTGTGAGACCTGCGAAGAGACCTGAGACCCGACTGAAGGAGGCCTGGCAACCAACTTCCTCTGCTGTCCTGGAGAAGCCCTGTCTTGTTCTTGATCTTTAGTAGTCCTGCGAAGGAGCTAGGACCCTTGGAGTAGAGGGACCATCCATTCCTGATGTGTGCTATGTGCCCTGCCAAGGGAAGCCTTCGCAAGTGCCCTGAAACCGTCCGGTGGCTGATCAGCTTTGTTTTTGGGCTACCGTGCTGCTGGCATCACCCTACCGTAGTTTTCGGAATCTCAGCTGGCCCTTCAAGACTACCTTGTGCGAAATGTCTGCGTCCTAGCATTAAGGGCACCCGAGATAGAAGGGAAAGTCCCACCACGGCTGCTTAGCCTTTTTGTGTTGCTGTGTGCGTTAACCACCATCCAAAAATTGCTTACCTGTCCAGTGGTCGAAGTATATGAAAAGGAGTAGTGGAACTATGTTCCCTGCTGGTCTGCCTTGCTCCCCACAAACCCCATCTCTGTGCCCCCTCCCACACACAATCCAAAAACTCAAACAAACACACCTGCTATTTATGGGAATGTGCAGTGCAGTGCACTGAAGTGCAAGCTTCAACTTCTTCCTACACTTTTATTTTAAAACTAAACCATTCCAGTACGGTTTCTTTTTAAAATAAAAGTATAGGAACAGTGAAACTTACAAATAAAAAGTATGGGAGCACCACTCCCAACCGCTCCCGCCCACTTTGACCTGTGTACCTTTCCTGAGTCCAGTCCTGAGAGGTGTGCTGCATCGAGTTTTTCTGCATTTTTCGACCGAGAGTCCTTGCAACAGTAAAAGACACCAACCGGAGATCGGCTCGAACCTGCAACCCCTGGGAATCAAGGACTGCAGCTTTTGGTGGGAAAAGCAATGTCCGACACTCTTCCTTTGTTCTGCCAAGTCTGGAGAAGTATCGGAGTACGGGGGGTAAGTTACATAGTTTCTAACCTACCCCTATACTCCCATTATAAATCAATGGGCTTATTATAAAGCTTATTTCTAACACGTTTGGCTTTGCCATAGTTTGCTTGTGCAAGACATGTGACTGTTGGGGCTAATAGTGGGCATTAGTCTAACTTGAACCCTAACCCTAAGAACCCTTCACTGGACCCCAGAGACCCTACCTGCATTTTTTCCTGCATCCTAATTTCTGTGGAACTGTATCCTGAACTATTGGGCACAAGGCCCAAGGCAATTTAGGGCCGGTCAATTTTAGATAGGGATCATCTCTGTGGACCTTTTTGTGCATAATACTTGTCTACACTTTCCTTTGCAGGAGTTTTTGATTCATATTATGCCTTATGACCAAGTGAATGTATATAAATATATACATATATATATCCTAAAAAAAGAGCCGCTTGTAACAGGTACATGTAGCAAAAATAGACTGCATTCCCAGAGCAGCCAAAGAGTAAAAGTATTCTTCAGCGAATTCAAAAGGCAGCATACAAAAGTCCACTTAAGCACATACATTTTATTTGCAATGTGCCTTAAAGGGAAAGCCAAGAAACAGGACGACGCGTTTTGCGGTGCTCTCACCGCTTGATCACGAGGTTCAAAAGAAACACAAATGATGGACAATAAATATACATGCAACTCTGTGGTAAGTACAGAATGTCTTGCATGTAAAATAAGCATTCCTGTTGCATAAATGGGTCGGCCATTTTAGAATGTGCAATCGTAGTGGTTTAAACCGCTAAACCAATATACAATCTCTGTAAATACAATTGCTGGCTTAGGCATGCTAGGAAATACGATAGTGATAGTTATAATATACAGGATATAGGCTGTTGTAATTATAAAACCATATAAAAACATATGCAATATATGTAAGTATATTGCTAAATATATTGGCATCTTTTTTTTTTTAAGCCTGAGATGCCACTCCTATACAACCAAAATAACGATAAAATAAAAGCCCTAAAAAGAGGGTAGAGCATTTCGTATAACACCCTAATGCAAGCTGTTGGTATCGTAGGTATACATTCTGTTGGCTTGACATGTAGACCTCTGGGCTGTGATAGAGACAAATCTTAGAAACTACCCACGATATGTAGTAACTGTGCACAGTATGCTGTGCAAATGAGTAAATATAAAGACCTCATAAAGTGCATAGTGCCTAATAAGGTGCATAGTGCATTCAAATATTTTCAAAAGTGTCTAATGCCTGATACATTCTAAATCTCACACAACCCTATCTATAATTCCACAGATAAAATTATAGTAATCAATGAGTCAAAGCCTCGAAAATGCATAGAATTAATGGTTATGACAGCCAACACATTTGTCTAAAAGGCTTAAAATAAATGTTGCGTCCATACAAAAAGAAGTCCATATATTCTTTATGTCTGTAAAACCAATTCCTATGTTCCATGCTGTAAAGCCACATTGTTAAAAATTCACAATATTATGTTATGGTATGTTATGTTATCTTGCATTTATATAGCACCTTATGTACCATTGGTATAGTCTCAAGGCGCTGGTTGGTTGAACGCCCTCGGGAACCGAAGTTCAAGTCAGTAGAGAGAGTAGGGAGAGTCAAAGGTGCGTGTGAGCACCGTATATGTGTGCAGCTGGTGTGGCATTCGTGTAATAGCTGCTTCTTAGCATTAGGTGTGGTGGTTGGGAGATCAGGCATATGTGTCCGTTCTGGCAGGACTATCCAGACCGATTCTGGCTGCGTTAGGCCTGAGGAGAACGCCTGGCTGGAGAGAGTGTAACCAGCAGTGTTTAGTTAGAGTGATGTGGAGTATGAGGCGGATGTTGTTATGAGAACAGCTATACCGAATGGTGTCATAGTATCTCTGTGTTCTAGTTGAGTGGTGGTGTAAAGGAGAGACTAATCGTGGTGATGTGATATTTACATCCACTTTCAAACGTTCTACGCGCTTTAAACCATTCCATGTATGTCGCGTAATTCTATGCGCTCCAATCCGTTCCACGCACTCCAATCCGTTCCCCGCACTCTAACCCGTTCCATGCTCTCGAATTCGTTCCATGCACTCTAATCTGTTCCATATACTCCGATCGGTCGATGTATTCCACGTAGGTTTATGAACACCATCCACATATTTTACACATACCTTCCCATATTATACCAGTACCTTCCACATACTTCATTCGTACCCTCCACATACTTCACCCGTTGGATGTACATATTTCACCCGTTGCATGTACATATTTCACCCGTTCTATCCATATACGACATCTGTTCTATCCACATATATCACCCATTGTGTCCATTTTCTACACTGTTCCATCGTTCCGGTGTTCATCCGCTCTATGCATTCATCCGTTCTACGCACTCGTACCATCCACATACTTCACCCGATCCGTGTACATATTTCACCCGTTCTATCCACATATGTCATCCGTTCCAGCCATGTACGACATCTGTTCTATCCACACACATCACCCATTCCATCCATGTTCTATCTTGTTCCATCATTCAGGCGTTCTACGCATTCATCCGTTCTATGCACTCGTCTGCTCAAGTCACTCATACGCACTAGGCACTCATCCGCACTAGGCACTCATCCGCACTAGGCACTCGTCTGCTCGACGCATTTGTCTGCTCCAAGCACTTGTTCTTACTGCGCACTCACCCGCTCTAGGCACTCACCCGCTCTAGGCACTCACCCGCTCTAGGCACTCACCCGCTCTAGGCACTCACCCGCTCTACGCACTCACCCGCTCTGCGCACCCATCTGCTCTGCGCACCCATCTGCTCTGCGCACCCATCTGCTCTGCGCACCCATCTGCTCTGCACAGCCATCCGCTCTGCACAGCCATCCGCTCTGGGCACTCAACTGCTCTGGGCACTCATCCGCTCTTACACCCTACTCCGCTCTTATGCACTCATCCACTCTACACATTCCTCTGATTCTTGCACTATCCCCTGTTCTTGCACCCTCGTCTGCTCTGCACACTCGTCCGTTCTGCACACTCGTCCGCTCTGCACACTCGTCCGTTCTGCACACTCGTCCGTTCTGCACACTCGTCTGCTCTGCACACTCGTCTGCTCTAAACACTCGTCTGCTCTGCACACTCGTCTGCTCTGCACACTCTTCCTCTCTGCACACTCGTCTGCTCCATACATTCATCCGTTCTGCGCACCCATCCGCTCTTACACACCCATCCACACCGCGCACCTATCCGCTCTTACACACTCGTCCGCTCTTATGCACCCGTCCGCTCTTACGCACCCGTCCGCTCTTACGCACTCGTCTACTATAAGCACCCTTCCGCACTAAGCACTCATCCACTCAGGACAACCATCTGCTCAGCGCATTCATCCGCTCGGCGCACTCATCAGTACTGCTCACACATTCGCTCTATGCACCCATCCGCTTTACGCACTCATCAGCTCCACGCACTCATCCGCTCTACGCACTCATCCGCTCCACGCACTCGTCTACTATAAGCACCCTTCCGCACTAAGCACTCATCCACTCAGAACACCCATCTGCTCAGGACACCCATCTGCTCGGCGCACTCATCAGTACTGCTCACACATTCGCTCTATGCACTCATCTGGTCTACGCACCCATCCGCTTTACGCACCCATCCGCTTTACCCACCCATCCGCTTTACGCACTCACCCGCCCCACGCACTCATCCGCCCCACGCACTCATCCGCCCCACGCACTCATCCGCCCCACGCACTCATCCGCCCCACGCACTCATCCGCCCCACGCACTCATCCGCCCCACGCACTCATCCGCTCTACGCACTCATCCGCTCCATACACTCATCCGCTCCATACACTCATCCGCTCCATACACTCATCTGCTCCATACATTCATCCACTCTAAAACATTCATCAGCTCTAAAACATACATCTGCTCTATGCACTCCTGCAGGTCTACACAATTCATCCACTCTTACGCAATCATCCGCTCACCACGTTCATCCGCTCTATACAGTCATCTGCTCTACACATCTGTCCGCTCTATGCAATCGTCCGCTCAATGCAATCATCCGCTCTGAGCACCCTTCCGCTCTACGCATTCGTCCGCTCCACACGCTCATCCGCTATATACAGTCATCCGCACCACACATTCATCTGCTCTATGCACTCATGCAGGTTTACATACCCCTCCGCTCATACGCACTCATCCGCTCTACATGCTCATCCGTTCTATACTGTCGTCTGCTCTACACACTCGTCTGCTCTACGCAATCGTCCGCTCTATGCATGCGTCCGCTCTATATTATTACAATAAATCATTAAAAGTACATTGTTCACTCAATGCGTCAAAATAAACTAAAGCGCAACAGCAAGTGCATAGGCATTTAGTGAAAGAAAAAGGCATCTTAAAACACAATATACACACTGGCTGGAGACTCTTGAGAGGATATGTCCAAGGCACAACAGCTAGTATATGAGTAGCAGTGTTAGATGGTCTCAGGTGCCTAGAAAGGTATACACTTCTTCGTCCAGATTATGGTGCCTTGGCTTTTTCGTTTCTAAGTCCAAGATGGTCTTGGTTTCTGATTGTCTTAATAAAAGCTCACGGTTGCTACCTCTTGGGGATTTAGGAACTGCTTGTATGCCGAAAAAGGAAAAACCATCTAATTTGCCACCATGTTCCATCTGAAAGTGTAGTGCATAAGGTACGTGGGGTCAGCGTTTTTGATCGCCCTGATGTGTTAAAGCATTCGTAACCAAAGTACAATTTTGGCCCTGTATCTGTCGTTGTTGGGGTGTGTTAGGCAGAAACCTGTGCAGTTCCATTAGGGACCACTGCAAAAGATTTAAGACTACAGGTGTTTGGCAGTAAACCCACTTGGTAGCAGTCTGTACCACACAGATTCACTTGGTAGCTGTGGCTGAGCAGTCAGACTTCCCTCAAGAAGAGTTAGGCAGTATATAGAGTATACACAATAGGTACAGAGATACAGTAGCACAAGCAAACACTGACCAGAGCTTTGGTGTAAAAGTATATAGTTATTTATTTAAAGACACACTTGTAAATTACACTAGCACAAAGAGGTAAGTAAATTCAGCACACAGTCACTATTATATATATACAACCCTAATTACTTATTAGACAAGTCTTAATGAGAAACACCACTTATTTTCAGACAGAGGTGAGCGCTTAACATAAGATGGCACTCTAATAAGTTA
Source organism: Ambystoma mexicanum (assembly GCF_040938575.1). Taxonomy (NCBI): domain Eukaryota; kingdom Metazoa; phylum Chordata; class Amphibia; order Caudata; family Ambystomatidae; genus Ambystoma; species Ambystoma mexicanum. Next base: position 128,343,647 of record NC_090921.1, on the reverse strand, counting down.
TTAAAAAGGGAGGGAAAAAGGCATAGTTATGGAAGCCCACAAATTTCAATACTTTTTAAAGAACCACAGTAAGGCAGGATAGGCAGAGTTCTACTGGAGAGCAAGGAAGTCAACTGCAAGGCCCACTCTTGGAGAGAGCAAGCAGACGGGGTCCAGGTTCACACAGTGGGGTTATGCCCAAAGAGTCTTGTATATAGTTTGCACACAAAGAATGAAATTAAAGTCAGGAAAAGTTAGCTAGCTTGTCCCAGACCAGCCCAGGTTAGAAAGTCGAGGCTTTACTGTCACCCCGAACTATCTGTCGCAAGGGAAGCAAGGCGGGACACAGTACCTTAAGTGGGAAGGAAGCTCCAGCGGGGGCAGTTGTTCCTGGCAGCGGGTGCAAGTTGGTGTTTCGTCCAGAGGAAGAGGAGGTCTCGACGTGGAGGAAAGATGAAGGTCGTTGCACTGCCAAGGAAGAAACCAGCCGCGGAGTTCTTCGGTTAAAAGGTACTACCCGTCTATTCGGGGTAGTGGTAAACCATGGTATTCAGGTTGCCGGGGTGCTTGGCAAGGCGGCCATGAGATGCTCCAGGAAGGCGAAAAGAAGGCAAAACTGGTTTATCCCCACCAGTCAAAGGAAGAAGACTCTCCGGACTGGAGATCTCCTCTGTCGTAGGGAAAAGTGGTGAGACGGTTCAGCAGGGCTCCACCGGTTGTGTCGTCGTTGCAGGTCGGCTAAAATAAACCCCAAAATCCAGTAAAGCTGCTGGGTGACTCACTAGGTTTGGGAAATTAGCCTTTACAGAGAATTCTCCCTAACAGGATGCCACACCACAAACTTCTCCCACCAGCCCATGGTGAGGTTAGCATTTGAAGGGCAAATGTTGTGCCCATGTCAGTGCCCTGTACTTGAATAAAATATTCTTTGTTAAAAAGGAAACCGTTATTAGTAAGACAAAGAGACAAAGATTAATCATTTCTAAAATCATTTGGTCATGTTGTAAATAGTTCATCGATCTAGTGTAAAGAAAATGCTGACATGCTTCAAGTCCATCTGCATGTCTTATCGATGTGTAAAGCGAGACAACATACAATGTGGTGAGCAGGTAAGTTGATTCCATGGGTATGCCCTCCACCCGACTTAAAAAGTCTTTGGTATCCCTCAAATAAGAGGGTAGTGTGGTCACAAAAGGCACAGGATTTTCATCGATAAATTTGGAAGTATTGTCCAACATAGCCCCGCATAATGTCACTATTGGTCTACCTGGGGGTCTGTTTAAACTCTTGTGGACTTTAGGCAAAAAGTAGATGGTAGGGAAAACAGGGAATTTGGAATGTAAGAACTTGCACATATCATCATCAAGGATGTGTTTTTCCTTCCAGGTGAATAACAGATTCCCTAATTTCTCATTCATGTTACAAGAGGGATTCTCTGTTAATAGAGCATAACATTTTCTGTCTCATAGTTGTCTTTCAGCCTCTTTAATATAGCCATCACAGTTCATGATGACTATATTGGTGCCTTTGTCCGAAGGTTTGATGATAATATCAGTCTGTGCTGCCAGATGTTGAACAGTGCTGTATTGGACAGAGGTTAGATTATAGGCAGAATTACGACGTTTATGCCTTATTTTTTTAAGAACACTGATCACCAAATCTTGGAAGGCTTCCACATGGCTTCCTGGATTAAAAACTGGATTGAATCTTAATTTGGACTTGAGTTCGGTTTGGCCCGGCCAGCTAGTGTCTATATTCATTTCTTGCCAATCATGTCCCAAAAACGTCCATATTGTCATCTCTTTCAAACTGCAAATGTTCGAGGTTCTGTAGTGTCTTCATATCCTGAATAGAGATATTAGTGGATCCTTGAGTGTGTATTTCAGGAATTCTTGGTGGAGGGTTGGTCGCAAAGAATGTTTTCAGTCTTATTTTTCTCATATATCTGTCGAAATCAATATGAGTATCTGCATAGTTGTAGGATGACGTCGGGCAGAAGTTGAGGACCAATTGAAGTACTTTCATTTCTAGAGTGTTTAGGGGATACTGGGACAGATTAATTACTGACATATCAGGTGTCTGTATTGAAACATCCACTACTTTTTGGTCCCAGAGCGCATCAGCCTCTCTGACTTGTCTGTTTCCGATGCAGGGTCTGCGTCTCCCCCTCCTTGTTTTTTCTTCCTCTCTGTCCAGTTGGTTTGCCTTGTCCTCTGCCTCTTGTTTTTTTGTTTCTATTTTATCTTCTGTCTATGCCCAGCAACCTAATCTCTTCTAGAAAATTAAATTTCCTGGGGAGTTGTTCGCTTTCACTCCCGGTTGTGTCCACATCAGAGGAGGACAGTTCAGTAGGAGCTTCATTTTTTGCCGCCAATTGATCATTAGGATGTTTCTTCCTAAGAATATCGAAACGTCTGGCGGATGTCAAAACCCTGCCTTGTTCATAGTCTTTTTTTGTCTCTGAGGAATTTCCTCTGTTTTCTTAGTTTAATGTCCTCCTCAAAGATTTTATATCCTTTCTCCATATTGGCACGCAAGACATTACCTTCTTCAGTTTTCGTGATACCTTCTAATTCAACCTCGATTTCACTGATTTTCTGTAAAATCTTGTGTCGGTCTGTTCTCGCATATTTGATAACAATGTTCAGAAATGTCACATAGCATGTGTTACTAGCCTCTCACCACTCCTGTAACAAGACAGGATCTTGTTCTCAAAAGTGGGTGTGGTTAAAATGTGCAGGCCCCTAGGCACATGTATATATTTCGTTTGATAGTGTTGTGTGATACGTCTACCTGCTTGTAGTCATTTTTCCGTAGTGTTTTTTTGCCATAATTAAATAACTGTATTTCCTATGCTTCATTCAGACACGCTGAGGGAGCTGCACTGATGTGCAGAGCAGGCGCCATGTGTCTGAATAAAGCATAAGAAATGTATGCTGTTTAAAACAATAAAACCGCAGTATTCCCGAGGTTTTATTATTTTAAGGAGCATACATACTTTATGCCTCATTCAGACACGTTGCGCCTGTTCTGCACATCAGTGCAGCTGCCTCAGCATGTCTCAATGAGGCACATGTTATAATTAAATATCTCAAACTAGCACTACCTTAATTTGTAAAATGTAGCATTTATTCTGTGCAAGATTGTGTGTTACTGCCTCCAAGCCGTGAAAACCTACTACAAAGTACATGAGAACGGTCATAGAGCGCCAAACTCTTTGTCTAGTCCCTGCATAAACCATAAAACATAAGCTGGGGTCGTAGCTCATTGAAAGGGGCCTGCATAACCACACAAGCACTCTATATGGCCTGGTTATGCAGACCCCCCATTCAATGCACTAAAATAAATAAATAAAAACTTTAAAAGATATGTTTGTTTTAAAAGCATTTAAGAACAGATGCTTTACCTCAAGCATGGCGTGCCGAAATGGGTCATTTTACCTTGAACTGTTAAGTACACATGTTTTAAAATACATAATTATTTGAGGGGTGGTTATGTATTTTAAAGCTTATTTATTTATTTAACAGCACAAATGGAAAACTACAAGTGTTATAAATGGTTTAACACCTCAAAATACCCCAGGGATGCACATGTCTAAATGGTAATTTATACTTTTACATTGCATGATGCTGTTTGAATAACACTCAAGGACCCGGGTGATGATGAACTACTAGCCCGAGAGGCCTGACATGTCTGGACATGGCTGGGGCATAAAAGTGTTACAGTAAACCTTGGAAACAATGGCACACCCCCATGAGTGAGGGGCTGTTTATAAATGACCCAATTTTAAATAAATAAATAAATAAATGAATAAATAAATAAATAAATAAATAATAATTTGTAACTACTTAGTTAAGTAACGCTTTAAGAGACCCCACTACGGGTCCCCGTGAATAAGTGTCCAAGTATGACAGGTGTTTTTTGGACGCCCAAGAGTATGGTGGGCTGGTGTTTGAGCAATGGGTGTATGGGAGGAGCTGTGTTTATTTATTTATTTATTTCCCGAGCAGATGAATATGATGAGGGGCACTCCTGCTTGGAAGACATCAGCATTAATTCGGAAACCCTAATAGCTATCCTGCTTGAAAACGGCTTTCATACTATTGATGTCTCAGGTCTGTATTGTTTAATTGGATTTGATTATTAACGTAGGCCTTTGATAATTAATATTGGGTGTTAATAGATGTAATTTGATGTACATTTTTAGTTATATTCATATAATAACATAGGCGTTTTGTTTTATATATATATATTTTTGTTTTATTAGCTGTCACACACAACCACATCTATGACGTCCGCACCGGCGGTGCTCAACAGCTTGAGGTTGCGGATTATGAGTCCGGAACTTTTGAGCCTGCCCGAGATGCATCGGTCTTTGTAGCAGGTAATGACCTCTGGTACTTTAGGTATGAATGTTAAAAGCGTAACCTCCCTGCAAGGCCGCGATGTTTTTTTAAAATAAGGTCCCGGGTGCCTTCCACGATTCTAACCTTTAGTGTAAAATATGATTTTGCATCTGGAGTAAATGCTGGGGCTGTGACACCCTGATGTAGATACGGCTGTTAAATGTTTTATTTTATTTTTATTTATTTATTTATGTTTGGTTTTATTCTAGATACACATTCAGGAGGCGCAGCACCATCATCACCCCTATCAGTTCCCCATACCGCAGGGACCGTAACATCTGATGACACATCCAGACCCAACCCCGGAGGCCCCACACCCGCAGCTAGACGCTCATTTAAAAGGAAGAATCCAGCTGGGGAATCACCTTGTAAGTTTACTTCTAACCAATAAAATTCCCCTTTTTTTTCCACAGGCGTGGCCGTTAATATTTTAGGGTATCTTTTGTAAAACCCCATAATGGATAGTGCATGTTGTTCTACAAGGTTGTTTGTACTATTTTCACCAGTTAGGGTCTTTAATATTATAATGGTTTTGTTAACCCTTTATGTTTACTGTAACATAAAAATGTAAATCACTGCTTGGTCTTTAATACAATGCTAAAACTGTTTTTTTTCTCTTTTAATTCTAGGGGCACGTGTTGCGGATGAAGAAGAAGTAATAGCGCAAACACCCTTGGTGATCTCCCCACCGGCCCCTCCAGCGTCTACAGGTCAGACACGGGGCTATTGTACAATGCTAGTAGGATTGATGCTGTGCTAGACGGGGCTGTAGAGGTTGTTTTAAATAAAAGAAAAAAGCGCTTATCGCTTAACCGGGAGCGGGTGTCTCAAGGGTGTGCAGCTGTTCTAGGAACCTCTAACCCTCACTGTGTTATTGCTCCCAACAATCATATACCCCAGCCTATTGAATCACTCATACCTGTAGCATATGTGAATGCTGTATCTCCCCAGGAGACACATATAGGGGGTGTGATTACACCGGGCCCGGGGCTCCCGGTAGTGGTCTCCGAAAACCTTTTAGACAGAGGGATGGTTAGCCTGCGTCCGTGGACACCCAGCTGTGGTGAGACCATACCCCCTCATTTGTACTCCCCAACAATCCCCAACCGCATAGTTTCACCACCTCCTGTGTACTCTCCAAGAATTCCCACCTGCATAGGCTCTGGTCATCAGATACTGTGGACCCTCGGCTGTGGAGATATAACATCCCCCCATGCATACTCACCTACGGCCCCAACCCTGAGATATCTAGTAGTACTTCTGAAGATATAGAATGTGCGGGGGTTTACCTGAGCACCAGTGTCGTACTAGAGAAGACTCCTATTATAATAATTTCAGATTCCCCCATAAAAATAGAGTCTCAAAACTGCGTATATGCATCTGTTATCCGTGAAACAGGAACGATTCTAAAACTGCTTGATCTGTCCTACAGGGGCCCCAACGGTATAAACAAACAACGACATACAACAATCATTTATTGTAGAGTCTAATATACAACCTTTAAATACTCCAAGACCTGTGAATCTCAATACCGCCAACGGTTTTGTAAATATTTGTGCTTCTAAAAGGGGTAGTGATGTAAAATAGTTATTTCTGCCCCAGGCTTAAAACAATTGAGAAAGGAAAAACACTTATCAGGACCCCATAACAACTATAGACTATGACGCCAGGCCTGTCGCTTGAGACACACGCGGGGTAAAAAAGTTCTAGGTGCTTTACGTAAGCATGTGTCTAAGGCTAAGCACATCCTTTACACCAGGGATTTTAAAAACAACATGAAAACACCAATTAAAAAAATAATGAAAAATAAAAAGGCCCCAAAGCCTAAAAGAAAAAGAAGCAGCTGATACAGGCGCCTATACCCCAGAGGTCTAAATTTGCAGAGGTCCCAGAGCTTTTAAGATCGGGTGTAGCCACAGGGGTGTGTGCAGATTCTAACACCACAAGCGGCGAGTCTAAGACCCCACTGTTAGGATTGAAAGATGCAAGCAGGTCCTCAAAACGTGGCAAAAAGCACCCCATAACTGTACAAGATTTACCGGCAGGTCGTTTAAAATGGTTTCAAACCAGCAGGCAGCGGGAAATGTTTCTGAAACGCTTGAGAAAAGCAGAAATAATCATCATGCAGCGCTCAGAGTCAGATGCCCAGCCCCAAAATACACCACCAGCTGTTGAAGCGACACGGTTTTCTTACAGAGTATGGGCACATACTAGAGAGATTTGCCAAAGTTTAGAAGCGTGGAAGACTATGAAGTTTTCCGCTTTGTAAATTTAGAGCGGCTAAAATCAACCGGGCAAGGTTTATTGATGATTACGGAGGCAGTTAAAAGGCTTGTCTCCCAGATTCTTGAAATCGTGGGACCTAACGATTTCGTCCAGATACGTCTAGTCAGCACCGCTTTAAACAGGCCTCTTTTCACAAGGTGCTCGTTTTGGCAGACCTTTGATGTTCTGCAGTTTCTCGAAAACATTGGAAAACTGCTACAAAGTAAGGCGGAACTCGCTGTAACAGAACCACTGAGACTTGTGTCGGTGGTTGTCCGGTGTAGAGAGGGCAGAGTGTACAGGCCCCTGAACAAAAACCTTTATAGCATGATGGTATCTAAGAAGAAACAACGGCTCTTGGACTTTAATTACGGAGACTTAAACATATGTATGGCCATGAGCATTATAGGCTTGCTGGAGGCTAGAACGATTACGGATGGGTGCTTCCAAACAAAAGCTATGGAGGTTCACAAGGCTCTAGGTATACCCCCAGGCATTATGGTTGGCTTTACGAATTGCGTTTATTTGAAGAACACTTTGGCTTACCTATTAAAATATTGTATAATGAGGACCGGATTTGGAAATACTTTCCGGCCGGTGACAATGTGAATAAAAACACTATATATATTTTACACCACGAAAAGCATTATTATGGGATCTTAAATCTTCAGGGTTTCCTAGGGGCTCAGAATTTATGCCCATATTGTTGTCACATATACAGCAATAAGGTGGCTCACAGATGCCACTTACACTGAAACCTGTGTCAGAGAGACGGGTGCGTTGTGATCATTGACTTTAAATTCCGCCGGTGTAAAACATTTGGCCGGTCCAGAGAATGTCTCCAAAAACACCTTGAAAAAGCAGCTCAAGGTACTCCTGCATGTCCTCTTAAAGAGGACTTCAAGGCTTGCGGACGTTTCATAAATGTTAAGCATAACTGTAAAGGTAGGATCTGCGCCCGCTATGATGAGGAAGTGATTTCTGTGGATGAGCACCAGTGTTATATGACACCTCCAAAAGAAGCAGCCAAGACTGAAAAATATATAATATTTTACATGGAGTGTATGCAAGAGACTGGCATACAAATTCCCAACTATATCTATGCGAAACATCTAACCTTTGAGGACTCTTGGCAATTCAGTGGGCCTGACTGTATTAGCCAGTTTATAACTACTTTTCTGTCAACGAAATTCAAGGGGTATAGCTTTTTGGCTCATAACAGTCAGGGCTACGACGGTTTCTTTATAATACAGCAGCTAATTAAAGAGAGAGTTGACGTTAAACTGATAACGCAGGGTGCAAAACTGAAGCTCTTAGCAGTACCAGATCTTAAAATCCATTTTATTGACAGTTTAAATTTTTTACCGATGAAGTTAAGCAAACTGCCTAAGGCTTGTGACTTCCCCGGGTCTAAGGGGTATTTCCCACATTTCTTGAATACTTTACAGAATCAGAATTATGTGGGAGTCATCCCCCCTGTTGAGTGTTATGGTGTCAAATACATGATGCCTTCCGATAAGGAGGCCTTTCTTAAATGGTATGCAGAAGCCCGTACTCAGGTTTTTGATTTTAAAAGAGAGCTAAAAACATATTGCTGTGAAGATGTCAATATTTTGGCCTGAACCATTTTAGAGACGGTATCATTGATCTGACCCGCAGGATACACACTATGGAGGACCTTGAAAACCCAGGGCAGGAGATAAAACATGTTTCCTACGTTGATCCCTTTACATTTATCACACTGGCTAGCATGTGTCTACATATATACAAGCAGCTGTTTCTAAAACCTGAAACAATAACACTCGTACCACCAGACATGTACCACGGGAAACAAAAACGTTTCTCAACACCGTCCATCCAATGGCTGATGTATATGTCTGAGCAGATTAAGACACCTATACAGCATGCCTTGCGGGGTGGCGAGAAAAAGATTGGTCCCTACTTTCTAGATGGCTGTTTCTTTAAATGGTGAACAACAAGCCTATGAGTTTAACGGCTTTTTTATCACGGATGTCCACGGTGCTATAAGAAAGACGACTATAACACCCTGACGGCTTGTACTTATGATCATCTATACCGAAGAACGCTTTTAAAAAAAAAAAATTTTGAGACCAGGGGTCTGCGCGTTATTACACTTTGGGAGCATGAGTGGGTTGAAATGTTAAAAAAAAGATTTAGACTTAAAGGTGTTTCTGAAGCATAAGAATTTACCAGAGCCCCTAGAACCACGTGACGCACTTTTTGGAGGTAGGACTAATGCCATTAAACTCTATCACAAAACAGCCTCTAGTGAGAAGATAAACTATTTGGATTTTACCAGCCTATACCCATCTGTCAACCATTCAAAGCCCTACCCTTTAGGGCATCCGCGTATCATCTACGAAAATTTTGGGGATATTAAACAGTATTTTCGGCTGATCAAATGTCACGTGTACCCCCCTAGAAATCTTTATTTCCCAATCCTCCCTCAGAGGATTTCTGCTAAGCTCATGTTCCCTTAGTGTATGGCGTGTGCCGAATCAAAACAGACTGCAAAATGTACACACACCGATGAAGAATGCTCGATCACAGGTTCATGGTGTACCGTCGAGTTAGAAGTTGCCTTGCAAAAAGGATATCGTTTGGGTAACATCCATGAAATATGGCACTTTGAGAACATCATGGTAGAACTCTTTTGCGAGTACATTCGCATGTTTTTAAAAATCAAACCAGTATCTTCAGGATACCCCGAGGGTTGCGATGACCATGTCTCATGCCAGACCTATATAGATGAGTATTACAAACATCAGGGTATACGTTTAAGACCAGAATTCATAGAGAATAAACCCTCCAGACGCCAACTAGCTAAGCTCTGTTTAAATTCTTTATGGGGCAAGTTTGCTCAGAGAACAAATTTACCAAACACCACGATCATAACTGATACTGAAAAGTTGACGGCCTATCTTTTTGACGCTGGTTATGATATTTCAAGTCTGCAGTTTATAGATGAGGAAACGGCTTGCCTCTGTTGGAAGTACGCGGCTGAGTACCCAAGGTGTTCCAACAATATAAATATATTTATTGCATGCTTCACCACAGCCCATGCCCGCCTGGAACTGTATACCGTCATGGATGCTCTCCAAGAACGATGCTTGTACCATGACACCGATTCGGTACTTTTTGTTAGCGCCCCCGGTCAGGAGGATCCACCACAGGGCGATTATCTGGGTAATCTAACAAGTGAATTAGCACCTGGTGAGCACATTATAGAGTTTGTTTCCGCAGGGCCCAAAACATATTCCTATTGTACATCCACCGGTGCGGTTTGTATGAAAGTTAAAGGTATCACATTAAACGTCAGCAACAGCATGAAGATCAATTTTGACAGTTTGAAAGAGCTAGTGCAGGAGTACACTTTAAACAACACGACCAATACTATTGTGGTGCAACAACCACCCATAGTGCGTGAAAAGAGGTGTTGGGAAATTAGCACCCAGACGTTGCAGAAGACTTTGAGAATAGTGTTTGATAAACGGGTGCTGACAAATGACTACAAAACATTACCGTACGGCTACTGAAAAGGCAACAGCGTGTAAGATGGACACCCGCCTTCAACACCCTTTTTCATGTGTGTTAGCGGCCCCTTCCAGCTGTGGTAAAAACTATTTTATTAAGCAGCTCCTAGAAAATGCCCACACCACGTTGCCTGCACCACCGGATAATGTGATTTGGTTTTTTTCTTGCTGGCAAACCTTGTATGATGAATTGGCCTCTAAAATACCCCATCTGAAGTTTGTGGAGGGGCTACCAGATTCTCTGAATGACGACCATTTGCTACCACCAAACATTGTTAATATGATTATAGTAGATGATCTTCTGATGGAGGGTGGTCATAGCCCGAGATCAAGAAAGCTTTTACTCAATATACACACCATCGCAACCTTGGCATTTTCTACATTGTACAGAATTTATTCTACAAGGGAAAGGGCAGCCGCTCGATTACGCTAAATGCTAGCTATATCGTTTTGTTTAATAACCCCAGAGATAAAGAGCTTTCGGTTCTAGCGCGACAAATGTATCCGGGTAACAGTCGGTTTTTCATGGAAGCCTTTGAAGACGCTACCAGGAAACCTTATGGATACTTATTGGTGGATTTAAAAACGAATATCTTAGAGGACTACCGGCTGCGCACAGGTATTTTTTTATCCAGATTTACCGGTCGTCTACATTCAAAAGCCCTTTAGAAAAACCCGATGATGAGAAAAGCCCTCCTCAATAGTGCCGGCGACCGCCCATCATGACAGCCCGTATACGTCGAAACTACGCTCTCCTTAAAATACTAGTAACGGCACCGCCACAACACTGTAAGGCCATTCTATGCTCAGCTTCTGATGATTTAGTATCGGCTATTGCTGAGATTGCCTTCAACACCATCAAGGGGAATGTTCCGCTATGCAGCCATCAGCTTGGAGTCTTAAAAAGGAAGATGCTCTTCCTAAAAAAACTAGGTAACAAGCGGGCATCCCTAAAAGTTAAAAGAAAACTTTTAAAACAGTCCGGAGGTTTCATAGGAGCTCTACTAGGTCTTGCACTGCCTCTGATCACAGGTCTTCTCAAGGGCAGCTAATGGAGCACAGTCAGAAGATGTATCTGGTTGATAAGCGTCAGTTGGACGGCCTGAGCAGCCAAAACCGCGAAGAACCTGATATTCAAAAATCAGCCACCAGAATGTTCGATTCTGAAATGCAAGAGGTCCTAAGGTGTCATGATTTATCGGACTACGACAAGGTTACCCTCTATTCATCTATTCTCCAAAAGTACTTAACACACGTTAGACAGGCCGAGACTGAGAAGAATAAACTAACATTGTACCTGCCCCCTGAAGAGACCGTAAGTCATGCCGTCACAAATCCCGGACCTAGCACTTCAGATCCTCCGGTATCGGAAATCCTAACCACCATTAACCCTCGCTATCGTAAAAATGCTGAACTATTGTTGAACAAGATGACCGGTGACAAGGGGTTGGTACCCTGGAACACAAAGGGGGAGTTTGTATATAAAGGGATTGCTGTCAAAGGTTCAAACGTCCATAATTTAGTACGCAGTATTACAAATCCTCAAGCCTTTGGAAGACATAAAAAACCTAGAGGTTGGGATCTGTTCATGCAAGCGACTACGGACTTAAATATCCCTGCGACTTTAGTAGGAAATGTGAGTCATCAGGAGCTGCTTGAGACCCTGAAAGACTCGGGTGTTAAAACACCTCCTGACGATGTTGACTCCCTAGATATTTCATCAAAAAAAAGAGATAAGAAAAAGAAACCCAAACGTTCGGCCTGGTTTAGTGTGTAATGGGGGTGTTTTTTAATTTTAAAACTATTTTAACCCATGTAATATGTATATGAGTTTATGTAAATGTTTTATAAGCATACCCAGATGAATTAATTAAACAAAAAAAAATGTTTGTAATAAAATGTGATTATGTATATGCTTTTATATGTGTACCCCTAAAAGTTGTATAAACAAAAACTCTGTTTTTAATAAAACACACTTTTTATTTATTCGAGCCAACCGTCTTGCGTTTAATTATTTCAAACATGATTAACACACTCATTTGCTTGTTTAAAAAAATATTAAATAAAAAGCACGCTAGTAATCACGAGACGTTTTGTTTAAAAGTACAAGATATTTTTTATTTAGACCACTACACATATCTGCTGTTTAGTAACAGGCTTACATTTTTGACAAAAGCTAAATACATTTACAGGGTTTCGGGCGTATTTACGATTGTTCACAAAATCAGTTACCATGCAATTATTTTGCATAAGATCAAGAGAATAGGTTTGCATAACATCACGCATTGACTGTTTCTCAGACATTTTAGATACAAAGTAACAAGCATGCTGACCACATGTCACAGCTTCAGAATGCTGCATCTGGGCCCTATTATAATGTAAGCCCTGAGGTGGAAAGGGCTGAGGACGCTGTTTGGCTGTGGCGAGTGGAAAAGGAAGCAGGAAGCAGAAAAGCAGAAAGTCTTTCAATTCAACTCCATTTACTTCCATAGAACCCGGAGAAGCCCAGAGAAAAGGGTAGAGGAGCGTGTGCCTTTAACAAGTGCTGGTCAGCTGACTACTTAAGGCCGCCTCTGTGACCCTTGCGGCGTGAAGCCCTGAGGTGGAAAGGGCTGAGGACGCTGTTTGGCTGTTTGGCTGTTTGGCGAGTGGCAGGTTGGCGAATAATGGCGGCGGCGCCGCCGTCCCCAGTATTGAGGACTCGAGCCCAGAGGCGACGGGACTATGCCGGCATAATAGAGGACACTGCTGTACAGCGTGTCCCACTCATGCAGAAAATAAGTCGCTATCATACATGCTCTTCTGACATAGTCGACTGCAATTCAGATCTAAATCATGAACAGGACCTTGACCTTGAAGCTGCTAACCATATATACACACACACACTTTGTGAGACACAGTATTTGAACCATCTAGTGTATCAAGTGTAATAACTGAACCCGCTAATTTGCGGGAGGAAACTCGCATACCTGCTGGCGCTGCTTAGGAGGCCGGTGTCGTCCCAGGTGGTGACGCGCAGTGCGCGGCTGGTGTGGGTGCCGAGCCTGGCGTCTCTTCGACGCTGTCACAGAGGGGCCGGACTGCGGTGGGAGGGGGAGGAGGAGTTCGGCTCAGCGCGGCCGGGGCGCCTCTGAGCGTGAGGTTGAACAAGGCTCCTGCACAGAGGGAGAGGGAGAGGCTCCCCCTGGTGGAGATCACCGTGCAGGAAAAGAATCAGCTTTGTTGAAAGACTGTAACCCAGTGGGACTACAGACCGCAGCATCATGTATAAATGATTGTTCTTTCTCTAGCCTGGCCTGCAAGGACTCTATGCTCATCGCAAAGGAGGCAGACGTACTGTTCACTGCGAGCTCTCCAGTGTGTGTCAGGGCTAAATTGGACACTGGGTCCTCTAGTGAAACTCATGAAGCTAATGCTAAGGTTTCCAGTCACCAGCAAAGTATTGTAAATATAGGAAGGCAACGTTCTGATCAGAGCTTGAAGCTTGATAACCTGATCGAGCCGGATGTGAGCCATATGAATGCTGCTAGAAGAGACTCACTGGGAGTTGTGAATAACGTTCTACAGAACCTAGTGCTTGAACAAAGCATGCTCTAATAAGCAAGCCTTAGAGCAGAGGTTTCCTGTGGACATTAAGGCTAAAAACAGCCTTAAAACGAAATAATATCCAATTGTTGGGGGCAACGGGCGATATATGGTCGGAGGTTTGCTACAAACGGCTAAAGACATTTGATCACTTGCCAAATGGGGAGTCGCAGCATGAGACTTCTGACATTCATTTGACCTCCCAAAAGAGACATGCCACTATAAACAAGAAGGCAAATGGGGTTATCGACGAAACATACTGCAACGAGCACTCCTCACACAACGACTCTATGGACTCTTCATTGATGGAACGCCCGTTCCCCAAAATTCGCCGTGACAAGGGGTACTATTCTGGCAGATCGCTAGACTTGTCAACTTATGACGAACCAGAATACGTGAAGCCGGAAGCTGCCTCTTCAATAGGCGTTGACTTGCCACACAATGTGGGTGAGCACCAAAGTAAGGCACCTCTTCAATGTAAGGAGAAACTTGTACAGCTGATGGAAAAAACAATGTTGGACAAACCTGCGATAATTCAACCTCGCTTTGATAAGGACGATTGCAGAAATCCCGCCACAAAATGTGGGTCGCATGAAAGATCTTGCGAAATTATTGAAGTACGGGATAGCAATAATTCTCTGCCTCCCCCTGTAATCAGCCCAGTGTTCCTCACAATGGATGAGAAGAGAAAACAATGCTTAGCCAATTCTCAAGCTGATATACCGGGGAGGTTTCGGTCGAGCTCAAGTCGAAGCAACAAATTAGTAAACGAAAATGATTCCCATGGGACAGTGAACAGATGTACTGCCGTCGAGTCTTTGTATAACACTCGAAGAAAGGTGAAAGGGCTTGTGGCTGACAGACATCCCCAAAAATCAAAGGAAAGTGTGTCAAAGTAAATCTTGACTACGAACTGCACTCATAAGGTGATAATTGAGAGCTTAGAACCAATAGATAATCTGATCTTGAATCGAGGAACTGTACTTAAGTTACTTCACCTTGTACCAAGCTTACGTGCCATAACTTCAAATGACATAAAAGTCGTGGAGTTTCCAGTTGAAGGCACGAATGACAAGGTAGTGCTCCACTTAATGATGAGCTTACTTACTACTTCTATTTTGGAAGAAAACGTAGCGTTGTTTTCATTGGGTTTCGACGTTTACAAATTTACTGTGCCTGATCCGTCTCGATCAACCTCCAATGGAACCTCGGAAGATCTAAGGGAAGCATCGCCAAGCGTTCTTATAGCAAAGGTTCCAATAAGCGATACGTAGTTGAAGCAGTCACAGGGGCACTCGCCTATGAAGCAAGCTTTTGATCAGAAATGCACTCAACCATCATGTCCGTTAAGGAAAACTCATATATCAACGAATGATGGTAGAGTGGCAGCTGATGGCCAAAATGCACAAATAAGAATTACAATTAAAAGAAGCGAACTTTCCCATGATATCATCAAAGAGGTTACTCAAACTGCAACTTCCATCCCAGGAAATCATGAATGGCAATGGCTAGCAAGGGCCTTAAACACAAAAAACACCCAATAATGCCAGGATAATGAAGCCCCCACGGAGTGCTGTGTATCCTCCTGGAACACACGAGGATTTACACATCTGTTTAATACAAGCTGGTTAGACAACTTACATATTGTGTGTTTACAGGAGACTTGGTTAAGTGAGCTGCCAGTATCCTCGGATTTTGAGATTGTAATAAATTCGGCCATAAAATCAAAACATGGGCACCCTATGTCAGGGTTGCTGACAATGGTGAGAAGAGCATCGGGTTGGCGTATCTTAAATTCTGTCAACCATTCTCCCTATATTCAGGAGACGACCATTGAAAGAGCTGGTGTTCATGAACATACGCAAGACAAGATTGTACTACTGAACTTGTATTGGAACCATCTACGGACAGGTAAAATGGATTTTATTGATCAGATAACAGGATTAATTGATCTTCGAGTGGAGTCATTAGATTGGTCCAAGATAATTCTTTGCGGTGATCTAAACATCGACCTTCTTAAGCAAGCAAATCCAGATCTAGGCACATTGGCACAAGCATGGCTAAGCTAAATGGGTCTATGTAACTTTCAGATGTTGAACGGAAGCACCTGTGGTGACATTCCACCTGTGCCCACATGGCATCATCCATTATAGACTACATGTTCGTGTCTGAAGCTTTGCATCCTAGGATACATTCGCTGAAGATCTGTGAAAAAGCAAACAGTGATCATGACATGTTACTCATGAAATTTGCAATATCTGGAGTCAATCAAAGACCAAAGTGACCACATAAACTCCAGGTTGAATCTAATAGAGTTCGCTTAAGATTGGAGGAGAGTGAAGTCAATGTTGTGATGATCCAGTATTGTCAATTAAGTGCAGATCTGGAATACAATCAATTATTGACTCGATTCAAAACCGTAAAGGCAGGTCTAAAAAATTCAAACATGGTTCGGACTCATCATTTCGATCACGAGATCCTGATCCAAAAACGAAGGATGCGTGCTGCACTTAGGAGAAATAAGTCCCTAGACGCTGCTACTCGAAAACTGGAAATAAAGAGGGTGAAACAAAAATATAAGAGCTGGTTGAAGTTGCACAAATATGCTCTAGTGCAAAACGATGCGGAACAGATGCTAGTGACACTAAGGAACAAAAACTCGAGGGATTTCTGGAGACTCATCAATAACTTTCAAGCTCCTCAAATGGCACTGCAGTTCTGCATGGTCTCGGAATCCGCATGGACAGCCCACTTTGAAACTCTTTACTAGGCAGAGGCACTAGGAATTGTCACATTGGAAACATCCTTGAAACCGTGGGCTTTGACGTTTCCAAGAGACGATATTGTATCAATAATTAAGAACGCAAAAAACTCACGAGCACTGGGCCCTGACGGCCTTACCAATTTTACGATCAAACAACATACTGAGTTATGGGCATCCATATGTGTAGCCCTATTTGATAGAATAAGTAAGTGCCACAGGACCCCCAAATCTTGGAAATCTGCTTTCATTGCCCCCATATTCAAGAAGGGAGACAGAACATGCCCAAAAAATTATCGCCCAATTGCATTATTGGATGTTTTGGGGAAAATCTACGCAACAATATTGCAGCAAAAACTTGTGGCATGGGCAGTCGGGTCTAATCATGTTGACAAAAGGCAATCTGGATTTGTAAAGCAAGTGGGCTGCTCACTAAATCTGCTACTTCTGAACCTGATGAAGATGTAGGCTATAAAGTCCAATACAAAGGTCTATCTGGCCTTCATTGACTTCTCATGTGCATTTGATACCATTAACAGGCCTCTTCTATGGTTAAAACTACAAAGTTGGGGATGTCCGGCTGACTTAGTAGCAGCAATCCAAGATTTGCACTCTGAAACCTCCATACAAATCCGTTTGGATAGTTCTGGAACCTTAACAGCACCAATCAAAACCTATAAAGGGGTAAAACAAGGCTGTCCCCTAGCTGCCGCAATATTCAGCTTATTCATATCAGATATAGGTTTAGCGATTGATTCAGTAAGTTCCTTTCCACCAAAAGTAGCAAAGTCCCATCTAAGCTGGCTGCTATACGCCGATGATTTGGTCCTGATGGACCTAACTCCTGTCGGCCTTCAGAGGAAGCTGAACGCGGTTGACCAATATGTTGCAATTAACCATCTGGTGATAAACACTAACAAATGTGAAATTCTGGTGTTACATAACCTGAATAGTAAAGGAGGTAAAAAATCTAGAAAACCGAGATGGTACCTGGGTCAAGAGACCATTCAGATAGCCCAGAGCGTAAAATACCTCGGCATGCTAATAAACTCTTCAATCAACGACGGTCCATGGGTCATTGAAACCAAAAGGAAATGCAAGCAACTGGCAAGTCAAGCTGTCATCATGCATAAGAAATTTGGAAATTTTTTATTAAAACCGGTGCTTGCTTTTTACCAGCAAAAGGTAATCCCGGTCTTACTATATGGCGCTGAAAAAACCTTGGGATGTAGCCACGACACATGGGCATCGCTGGAGATTTGTTTCTGGTCTAAGGTATTGTCTCTCCCAAGGGGAATCCTGACATCATGTGTGAGATACGAACTGTCGCTCATTTCGCTCCATGCAAGGGTATGCTGGACTCTGGTGAGTTTGTTTCGCAAAACTCGCCGGCGCGAGCAAATACCGCAATTTGACATCTTTTACGATGTGGGATGTATTTACCCATGCATCCGAGCCCTACCTCAAAACTGTGCAGTACTGACATGGAAAACATCATGATGGCCAGAGCTTCCCAGAAAATGCACAGGGAAATGCATGAAGAATAGGCTGCCACTCATTTTTGCCGATGTTATGGGCACAGAAGGACACTGCCTAAAACCACCATTGGACTACCCACACAGTAGTCTGAAACCATTGGGAGTGGCAATGCTGATTGCCAAAAGCAAACCCATAACTGTTGGGAATTCATTTTCTTAAATCCCAAAAAGGGGTGCAGTACCAGTACTCACCACTATCAGAAAGCCGGCGTTTTAAAACCACCAGATTTTACTTTTTGTAGAAAACTGAATAAATGAGCCCAAAACATGCCAAAGAAAGACATTTTAAGAGGTGGATCCAATGTAAAGTTATATTCTGAAGTAACTTGAAGGTTTATAACAAGACTGGCTGAGCTGTGGATTTCAGCAGTTTAAGTAAATTTGGACTGAAAGACACTACAAATCTAAATGTTTAAAAGAAATGAGTGACCTACTTTGAGTGTCACATAGGTTGCAATTGTTTAAATGTCATAGTTTTAAACTTAGAATCAGCATCCTAGCTGCATATGTAAAAAATTGTATTGACTTAAACTGGGGAACAAAAAGTGACATTTTATCTGAAACCTGGCTTAAGGAACTGAATTCTGCCCACCAGCCACCCCCATCAGGAGTGAAACTTGAGTCACAGCTGTGTTCCCAGGCCTATCTGCCTTTTGCTGGCCACACTAAGGATATGCCATCTCTCTGATAATTGAATTAAGGGGAGCCCCACAGAATACAGGAGCTCTGAACAAAGCCCTCTCCTGACCCAGGCAGATGGTTTATTGCAGATGTCGTAAAAGTAGCTTCCTCCTGAAGCAAAGGGGAGGGGCACTGCCTGTGAGAGCAAGCTGGCTTGGCAGAACTGGAAAAACCAGAAATTCAACCTTGTGCTGGAGGAAAACCACACCCCTTTGGGGCCAGAACATAACTCTAAAAAGATGAATAACTCATAGAGCGGACATGTGAAAATTTTATAAATGATACCATAATTCTTGTGATTTTTCTGCCCACATTTTAAGAGGTTTTTAGAACCGGTGGTATGTTCAGGGGAGTTTTAGCGGAAAAGAGGATATTACTCAAAATGTGTGCATGTGAAAAATCTGACACTTCATCAACTAATGTCCATACTCCTTGCGCACATGTGTGTAAATTTGGGGTAATGTCCGGTATTGCAAACCAGTTAAAAAGTGCAAAATATTGCCATTTCTGAATGCAAGCTCCCAGGAAGAGCAGAGTTTGAACAGGAGATACCTCCTGTGATATGTGAGGGGTGCATATGATTTTAAAACAATACGTACCTCTGCAAATATGTATTTGGTTCAAATCTAGATTTGTGTGTAAGTTGACAGGAGGAGTGGACTTTCTGCAGGCTGTAAAATGACATCACTCTGACACAACTTAGCTCCCCCAATCAGGGGAGAAATGAAAGCTTGGCCAATGATAAGTGGAGAGGGGCTGGCTAGTGATGCTGCTCACACACACCCATTTTAAAAACACATAAAAGCAGAGAGACAGGACAGATAGGGACCTTCAAATCCATTTGCAGCTGGAAGCTCTGCCGGAAAATCCATACTTTACCTCCCTCAACCTTCAGAGAGCAGACATAGAGACTTCAAATCTATCAAATTTCCAGAACCAGAGAGAGAGCAGAGCTGACCCAGATCACTGTTAGCAGAACCAGAGACCCAGACCAGACCAGCAGAGAGAGCTGACCCAGATCACTGTGAAGTGCAGAGACCGGAGTGCAGTCCAAAACCTGACCAGATCCGTGGCAAGGCCCATTTAACTCAAGAATATAGTGTGAGTACCTAGAAAACTGTGCAGAACCAATCTCTTAGTTAAAATAATATAATCCAAGCTATTTTAATCTAAGTAGAACTGCCTCCTAACTGTCACCTGTGATTTGCTAGTTGCAAGCTGCACTTGTCTTTGTGAACTTTAAAATTTCAATCTGAAAAACGACCTTTATTCAATCGCTCATATCTCCGCGACCGTTTGTGCTAGAGACTTGCAGTAACTTTCATCTGGAAGCTGAGATCCTAGGCTTTCCTAGGACCCCAACACGATATTGCTAGCCCTTGTAGTTCCTCTGTAATCGCGCCAGACGCATTCGCGAATTTACCGCGATTTGCAAATTTCTTCACGTGTAAAAATCTGCTGCTGCTTGCCTTCCATTTGCCAGAAATTCGTTTAACCTGCTAGTTACACCCTAGATCCTTGCTAAAGTGATCCTGAACTTATTCAAAGCCTATACCACTCACCCTGAACCTCTAGAGGGAATTAAAAGCATTTTAGCATATTTTTCACTTCATTTCCAGCACATTTAAAAGCATTTGGGCCTGTGTTTTCAACTTCTGTAGTCTAAGTTGCTGGGGTGAACTGAATCACATTTAATTGCATTTCTGAGAACTGTGTGCCTTCCTTCCATTTCCTTGCATTGCATAAAAGGGGGGGGGGAATTGTACAAGAAAGTGATTACATTGTCTTTGCTGAAATCATATTGAGTATTTTCTTTACTGCATTTCATTCCACATTGCATCCATTTGAAACCATAAAAGTATTGTTGCTATCTTATCCATTTCATGTCAACTCCTTAGTGATTATCAAGAAGTGTGCTAGTGCCAGATTCTCCGTTGTTAATCTTTATCATCTCAGATTAAGTGTGATATTCAATTATTAATTTATTATAAAGTCTGATATATATATATATTGCTTTACTTCTCAAATAAACCTTTTAACTTGCAAAACAGAACTACTTCTTGGCTCAGTGGGGTGAGGGGGATTCTGAGAGAGGGGTGTTATATAGGGGTAGTCATCCAGAACGCATGAACTGGACATAAAGATATATCAATAAGGGTTTTCATTCAGTATTATAGACTAGGCGTTGACTTAGCTGTAGTGTTGAATTGAATCCTCTTACAACGATCTGACGCCAACAAATAACAGCATGGTGGCCCTGTGGTCCAGGAGATGCGAAGAGATTCTGAGTGAATATGGAATCAGTCTGGACATGCTGCATAATGACTCGAACGCCGCCAAATTAAAAATCTGGTGTGCGGATTGGGACCAAACTTACTCACAACGAGCTGCAGCAAAAATGATGAGTGAGGCGCCGCTCGAAACACGAGCATTTAACTCTTCACAACGCTACATCGAGTTGTTTCCAGATCCTCAGGCTCAAAGAGTGTTTATGTCACTGCGTCTAAACGTATTTAAAACCAAGGAGCGGTTGGCGTCATGGAAAAGTATGAATGTCTCCAATCTAACGTGTAGACTATGCACTAAGGACAAGGAAACCCTTAAGCATTTGGTGCTATTTTGCACGGCACTTCGATCAGAAAGGACGTCATCTGGGCCCTTGGAGCCTAAATCACCCCTCCCTTTGTGCCGACGATTGGTGGGCCAATATGTTCCAAGGAACGGACATGAAATTGATACTACCATTGACTCGTTTTCTAACGATAATTGAAAATCGTTTGAATGCAGTGTTGGTCATCGAGCAATGAGGATTTTGATTTGACCCTCGGAAGAGAAAATGGGAGGGGTCTACTTAAAGGACTGTGATACGTTGATGTGTTGTGTTTTGTGTTTTTTTTGTTGTTTTTTGTTTTTGTAAATATTTTAAAGGTTTGTGTTAAACCGATAAAATTAATTTAAAAAAAATATATATAATGTAATACGTGTGCTATACCTTTAACATAGTCCAAGAGTGCACCTTCGTATATAAGGTATATAGGGTGGCTTGAAAACAGTTATTGAACCAGTGTCTATAAACATAGCTATCCAATGTGTGCCTTCTTGATGCTGGGGATCAGTGTTTACCACAAAGCTGACGGGTCGCTCAGTAGGTATATTCCTAGGAATGTTATCACACGAATACACACCCCGGAATGTTTTGATAGCCTGTTTGTCTTTACGCAAGAAACGCATCATTTGGTAGGTATCCATTACATATCGTACATCACCGGCCTCTGATTATTGAGTTCTATGACTGAGTCAAATATGGCCATAATAATAAGATTCACAGTGTTTGGTAAATTTACAGCAAACCGAACTTCGATGCGTAAATTGCCATTTCTAATCAAATTACAATGGCCTGATGATGTATTATCAGGTCTCAAATCAAATGCCAGCAGAGTGTATCCGGCGTCGTAGTCGTCACGAGGTATCACAAATCATTTATCACGCAAGTGCTTCCCGCTGATAGAGTCCCAGATACTGCCTAACCGTATTTTTGTTTTGAAAACTGGGGCTGTAGGGTTTAGCTGGTATGATGACCCCATCCTTAAAAAGAGCAGCGTAGTTAATGCAGTAATGTTTAAAATTAAAAGGATTGCTTGCGTAGTCCCCTGAAAAAGCAGTGTTATCCACAAAACCAATAACAATTATTTTAGGTAGCTCTCCCAGGAATACATTATTATCTTGACTGGCAACCCGACTGCCCGCTGGTACACTGACGATTTTCAAGGATGTCCTCTCTACCGGGTATTTTAAGTTAGATACTTGTAGAGCGTCAGCATGTGCAAGTCTGACAAGTGGTGACACGTTGACCCTTTTAATGAATAAGCTTGCCGAAACTATTACCAGTTTGTAGACCTCTGCATCACCACTGTTAAGAAAGAAGGTGCCTTTATTTTGAGAGAGTTTAATTTTCAAATCAACATCATTCACTATGAGTTTCTCCTGGAAAAACAGATCCGTGTGTAGCCGTCCTAGTAAATCAAAGTTTCTGCTAGCGGTCGCATATTATGCTCTCTTTATATAAAGCCCTAGTTGTTTCCATCAAGAGCACAATCCTCCATATGCCCCGCCGTGTCCTTATAAAAAAGACCAGCCGTCAGTTGTGTGTCAAAAGCATCATTGCTCTAGTTCAGAATGCTTTCGATGTACGCTCTATAGGCATACATATTGTCACTCTGTGTAATCAGGCGATCACCTAGAGTAATGTCCACCTGATTGAAAAGGGTGGCCACCGGGTAGGCAATCGTGGCCACCTTCGTGGCCGCGCCGATAGCTCACCCATCCTCTTTTGTTATTTTACAGGTTAGGTAGAGTAATGTGTCATTCAGATCCAGGTATGTCTCCGTTGAGCCCGATATATAAAACTCAATGGGTGTTAAAGGAGAAAGTGCAGCGAGTGGTGCAACTTCCATGAAAAAACTGTTTTCGATGCTCGTCTGTGTTGGTGGTACAACAAATAGGTCTAGTTCCGATTTCACATACTCCCCCGAGGCACAGTGGATAAAGGCCATCTTTTAGAAAATATTGATGTTGGGTCTGTTTTTATTTTGCTTGCCCCGTCTCTTCTTTGTCGCGCATTTTCTCTTCTGAGTGGCATTAGTTGTTGATCTTGTTTTTTATGTGGCTTCGGGGGCTCCCACCTATGCGATGACCGTCTTTTTCTTTTTGCAGGACTTTTACCCTCATAAACCAGACCAGATCTCTCTTGTGTCGGCTGATTGAAACGATTAGCGATGGATGTTGTTGCAGTAGACACCACATCCTTGACAATGTTTTTAGCAGCTGTTTTCATATGGGGCTTGGCTAATTCAAAACCTTTGCTCAGGAAGGGCATCGCACTCCGGAATAGACTTCTAAAAATACTTCCTAACCCCTCACCATACATCACCGGCGCGCCTTGAAAGTAGGGTTGATTTCCATAAACGGCCTGTCTGTGGTAATAATCCCTATACACGTGCGGCAACCCATAATTCTTCAGGAAAACCATGTTCTAGCTGTCTTTCTCTCGTCTAGGACGCACGTGTAGTTTCACTAGAACCTTCCCATATTTGAATGAGACCAATGCCCCCTGATTGTCCCTTATCTGTATGTTGATGGTGTCAAAATGACACTTAGAAACTGGAATCTAATCCGGTTTTATGTATTGTATATTAACAATACTGTTATTTTCACCCTTCACCTGGGCTGTTCTCATCAGGGGAGCGTATGAATCACCAACCCTTTGGTAGTCAACTATATCGGTGTAAATCATAAGACTGTAAAATCCGCTGTTGATATCAGCACATGTTCTGTTCAATTCCTTATTACTTTTCTAATGTTGCACAGTTCCCAGCAGTCTCGTGAGTTTCCAACTACCAATAAACTCGGTGGTAAAATCGGTCGATCTTAGAAATACTTTCCAGCGGGAGTTAATTAGAGACAGCTGTACGTCTGCAAAGCGCTCAAGACTTGCTATCGATTTGTTGATAGTATCTAGCAACGCTTGTATTGTGGGGTAGAAGCCGTGAGAAAAACCCACGTGTATCAATTCTGCAGGTTCTCCAGGTCTGATGGTATACCAGGCATCTTTTTTGTCTAGGGTGTCCCATGTATGGGGATATTGAACCTCCATCAAACCCGCTTCCCATCGCCCTTGTAAATCAACAGGCTGCGCCAATTTAACCGAATAGTTCGATATTGCATTGTTGGGGAATGTATCTAAAGAGGCGTTGCTGGGCAATGTGATATAAAAGCCTGTTTTCCATCATCTTCTCAGGGAGTGCCTCTGCTTTTTAGATCCTCTAGAGATGACGCTTTGACCCAACTGTTGAATTTCTCCGGCCAACCCATCCATTTTACCATGTAATGTTTCTTAGACCCTTTGCTTTTACTATTCATAATTTTCTCAACCCTATAAAGACGCTGGGGATTGTCGTTCAACTTTTGTAACTCCTCGGTATAGAAACTACCGCTTACAGCTTCACCATCATAATCAGTCAGATGGTATATGTACACCCCCTCCTTCGCTGATACATTTTCCACTATAAAAATTTCATCCGTAAATGACTGTTGGTATCCTTTTGTAAAGACCTTTTTTAACCAGGATACTCGGACATAGTCCCCTACATGAAAGACGGCTTTGTTGATCTTCTCTGATAACCGGCTGGCATACAGGTTTCTCCAGGCATCTAATGAGTTTTCAGCCGTTACAGACCGGGGTGTCCTTTTAATAGACCGGTGGTGACTGTTATACACATCTATAAACGCCTGTAATATATCCACATAGTGCTGCGTATTATGGGCTGTGAAATATTTCCATAGTTTAGATTTCAGGGTTCTATTAAAACGTTCAACAACCGCTGCTTTGACCTCCGTGTTGGTTGTGAAATGATGCACGCCGTGTTGTTTTAGAAAGTTTTGTAAGGGCCTGTTCAGAAATTCCTTATCGCCATCAGTTTGTAATTTTACAGGTACTCGCCCCTTACTGAAGATATGCTTAAAGGCAGTGGTCACTCTTGCCCCAGTCTTATCCCTCAAGACCTCTGCAAATGTGTATTTTGATAAAACATCAATCACTGTCAGGATGTAACAGGCCCCATCGTTCTGCTTTTGAAGGGCTTAAACGTCAGCTAGGTCTGCTTGCCATTGTTCGTCTTTAGATGCGACAATGGTCATTCTTATTTTAAAACGTTTTCTAGCATTTTTATGAAGGGTATTTGTCTCCTGACCAGATAACCATTCCTCAATAGCTGCCTGTGAAGCAGGATGTTTTTCACGCCGTAACTTTCGATAAAGAGCATCAACACTCCCATAACTCCCAACACCACTTTTATCATAATAGCTTTTATACAATCTTGAATGCAGGCTGTTATCCATTGAAGCAATACATATAAATAAACAAACTCATGGTAGGTGTAAGACGTTTTATTTTTGTATGTATTTATTTATTTATTTTTATACTCAATATTATACATGTATGGGGTGACGAACAGTTACCACCGTTGATATTTTATGGGACGCATACCAAAGCAGGCTATATACATCCACATGGTTATCCCGCCTGTAACTCTGCAGAGACCATATACTTGTAGCGTTTAGCAGTTCAGATAGTTTGGAGGCTTGTAAAACATCACCTTTACAACTGAGGTATTTAGCATACATTTCGCCCACATAGTGAATCAAAATCGCTCTAGGGTCCAGGTATAAAGATCCCACAGGGTAGCGGAGTGGTGAATCGTATTGATCACACACCGGCATCTTGATGATGTTACAAATGTCGCTTATACACATTGAACTTTCACAAATTACTGAATATCCAAATGGCGGCGTCACAAAACCCCACAAAAGATATGGGTTGTTTACAGCTATTCTCGCTTTCAGCATAGCGTATAAAAGGTTTTCAACACACATAGATCCGGGCTTCAGGTTGCGCTCCACACACCCGTCTTGTCCTCGAATAACGCTAACCTAGAAACAACGGTACACGTATAAGGGTTAAGTTTATTGTATTTTTATTTTTCAAAAAGCTTTCGGCACACCGGACACTCTGGATGACTCTTCCTAACACTGTACATGCTAGAAAAGTTTCTTTCCATTAAACGAGCTAACTGGTTTCTAAAAACCACGGGCCCTGCCATCTGTAAAGTTTTCATTTTTCTCTGAGGATTGCGACACGTATATATTTCCAGGATTGTTTTTGTTAGTAGACCCCCCGTAATAGCATGTACACGCATACCCATCGTTTTATAAACACATTTAAGCATGTGTAAAACGTTATACGACTTCAACATCTGATATATACGCCGTATTGCTCCAATTTCATAATTTGGTAGTAAACAAGCATAGCCATCCTGCTGAGGGTCTTCCAATTTATGCCCTTCAGTTCAACGGTAATAGTCATGCTTTTAACATGTTCTCACAACACACGCCGCAAAAGCTTGAACCGTTACAGACTCCAAAAGGGTCATAGTTTCGTCTTCTTCTTCATCAGAACTTTCAAAACGTTTTAAAATGCCACATTCCTTACACATAGCCCCATCCGGATATGCTGAACTTTCCATCCTTTTTGAACAGCATACGCAATAAATATTAAAGGTGTTGCAGGCGTCGGTCAAAACCACTGAACCGTGAGTCTTATCGGGCGTTTTCTGCAATTCAAAAAAGAAAGAAATTTAACCCTCAAGCATACGTTATCACAAATTATTCACACCCACAAACACACACACACATACATACATACACACACCCACACAAACCAACATAATTTACTTCTTACCGTAGTACACGTTAGAGAACTTTCATTCACCTCGGCGACGCTAGCAATGTCCATAAGGAACTTGTCTTCATCAGCCGCTGGTTCTTTCGCCGGTGTCATTGCGTCCTCTGCAAACAGACTCTCTAAAACATTCAGATCCTCATATGGGTCCTCCTTAAGAGCCTTAACAGATTCATCCATATCCACGTAGTGAGCATCGGTATAGGGGTCATTTATACCGTTAGTGGAGTTGATAGTATAAACATTCTTTGGCAGGGCCTCCACTGGGATAACCGCCTGGCTTTCACACAGCTCATCCAGAGCCGCTGCGTCTTTAGGGGCCCCGTCGACGGATAGCGCCGGTGCCGGCGGACTTTCAGGGCTGTAATATTTTTGAAGGTTGTTCAAGGCCTCGGCATCGGTATTATTCTTAGAATAGTAGCTGTAGCTTGTCATAATTCCTGGTATCGAGGGTGCTAATGTTTCAACATTTTCCAGGGCTTCAGGAGCGGCTTGTACCTTCAAGCCAAACCCCGCTGTATATATATAGGAACCCTAACGCTCCACCCCTAAAGGGACCACCCACATACATCATCTTCAGCCGCCCCACCATTCTAAAACCCTGCACCACACTTCCGGCTCTTTCTGAGGGGACATCCGGGTCTTCATGGGAAACACACATTCACATAAAATACCAAGGTGGGCCTTTCAGATAAACACACTTACCAGCTTCCGGGTTAGGGCACCCCACATGTGGGAACTTCTGCTGGAAACCCAATGGGGCACCCTAGAGGCATCAGGCTTTTGGGGGACCTGACAAACACCCCCTATAACGAAACACTGGGACAACCACAACAGGGAACAAATTCCTGTTAAACACACCTACATCACTTCCGGGTTGGGATTTTAGCCAAGCATAACTTTGCGGCTAACCCTATGATGTCATATCCCGTCCCAGACCCCCTAGGGACCGGATATGACAACATAGGGGGGCGTGGAAACCCGTCAACGCTTAACTGTTGATGAAAGGTATCATAGAACCCTACTGACATTCATTCAACACGCAGAGGCGCCTGTACCGGAACCCTGAGTGGTGCAGTGATCGAAAAAAGTGCTGTAAAGTTATAACAATGACAGCTCTGCGCTGCAATAAACATCTTTGACGCCGCCATTTTCTTATTTTGTAGGCGTTGCACCTTGAAACACTGTTTGCTGTATAGATGCATTATAAATACCCAATAAATAAATGTGCGCAATTTTACAAAATGTAAATGAACAGCCTCTGGTGGGTTGCGTCAACAAACGTGGAGAGAAACATCGCTGATAACCTGAGCCTGTCGTCATCACTGAGTTTCCATGCAAGGGAAACATGCAGCACAGCACCCTAGAAGCCCCCCTCGGAGCTGCTTTATTACAATCCTCCCTGCGGGTATTTTACCCCTGAACAGGGCCGGCCTTAGCGGCAGCAGCGCCCTGTGTTGGTTGAAAAAGAATTTCCCCTGGCCCCATACCCACCCCGTGCGCCCTGGTCACATTTTTTTTCCAACTCCCCGCTTGGCGCCAGGCAGGGAGTTAATCAATGGAATAGGGGCACTCATGCTTATGCATAAGCGCCCTATTGCAAAGAAAACCGCCTCGCTCCTGCGTCGGAGTGGGGAGGTAATCATGTGAATAGGGTGCTGATGCAGGGTGCTGATGCAAAGTGTCAGCACCCTATTGTTATTAAATGCGCCCCCCCCCGCGCCGTGGGCACATTTAATAACAAAAGAGTGCCTGCCACGTCTTCTCCCACTACGCCAGCTCTGGGGAGCCCTTGAAAGACTCCCCAGGCTGGCGTGGCAGGGGCCTAATGGCGTTCAGGGTGGCTTGTGCCCCGGGCGGTCGTTGGCCGCCCTGCCCCTGACATTCCTCTGTCCACCACTCCTACTCCCCCTTTCACCTTCTGTGTTTTGAGACAGCCTAGGTGTCATGAAGATGCAGCATGGATAGTCCCAGTTTTCTCTGGGATTCCCTGGTATGTTATGTTAAAGGTGCTTATACTGTTGCCCCCTGCATGGTTTCTTGGCGCTCTATCGTTCTTCTTTCCTTGCAAGATGTTGACGCTTGTTGGTTGGCAGCTGTGAATCCTCACCTTTCGAGGCTGTCCCCTACTACCACCCAAAGCTTCTGAAATACCAGACATAGCTCCTAGAAGTGAAAAGTTTGGCTTCTGCTGGTTGGTTGGACGCAAAAGGTGCATTCGGGAGCGTTGATGACCATTTTAAACTATGCGCTATATATAGCCACTTACCCCAAATAGACAGAAGCGTGCGTGTTTCCTCTGGCTCTCATCAGGAAGCCCTACACGGAGAAAGAAAGGTGTTTGGGAATCTTTTACTGAACTAAAATGGATGTAACCCGCAGCACTGGGATAGCAACATCCGACACCAAAGGAACCCGCATGCATCGTTCTTACATGCAACGCTTGAGCGTGCAGCATGTCTCCTCTCATGCAAACGACAAACCCCTAACACGGGCAATCATTAGCTGCCACGCCTGCTTAATAGCCCTGTATGATTGCCCACAAACAATTGGCAAATGTCCTTTCTACCGAAAATGAACATAATGCCAGAATCCAAACCGTACATCTGCTTTGGGCAGGTGGGAGGCCAAGGCAGTGTCTCGGGGACTGCCCCCCCCCCAATGAAGGGAAAGACGGGAGGGACAGCACACACACGGTTCTAGTGGGTTGCAGAACCCCTCATCGAATGCTTCCGGGTGATTGCGCAGGACGCCTCTGCTGTGGCAGTGCCCCATAATATGGAACGTTCGCTTTGATTGGGCAACGCAGCTCTGACTCAGGCGTCTGTGCTTCAATTAGGGACTTCACAGCGGGGGCATCCTCGGTGAACTCAATGCCAAGTGCACCGATCGCTGTTGGAATAATTGTATTGGTAAGCCTTTTATTAGCGAACAGAAAGCACCTAATCAATAAAACAGCTTCACTATGAAGCGGATTTTGCAAGATGGTGATTGTGTCAGGTGATGCCATCACTGCAGGCATTTGAGTGTGTGCTAGGCATATGTTTGCAGCGCCCGGACAGGTGGGACTAACCCTCTCACGTGGTGACGACAGCAGGCACGCGCAAGCATTGTTGGGGGCGTGTGACGCTGCACCTAGCATTGTTCGGAATTATTTCAGCATTTTGAAGCGGGCTTGACACAGGGCAGCCCGGATCCGTTGATGTTGCCAATGCTTTTTAAATAATGAATTGTGTATGTTATTTGATATTTGTATAGCGTCTATTGCCATGGTTACGGCCCTAAAGCGCTTTGGGGTGGTGGGAGGCCCTTTGGAAGACAGTAATCTGGGCAAACATGAATATAAAAGCTCATTATATTGTATGCAAATAGTCATTAGAATGCAGGCGAGTCTTCAGTCACCAGCAGAAAGTCACATTTTAGCAGCGTCACTAGATTTTGTTAGAAGTTCCCTTTTAGTGGTCTCGCGTAGCCTCTAGCGTGACCCGTAGTAGTGTTCCACGTCACAGTCGGACTTCCGGTTTTCAATGGAGGTTGTATCGCTATGTTCTGTTTACACTGCAATAACCACCTGTTCACGCCACAAGAGATGCAGCCTGCCAGCAGGAGAATGCGCGTGCGCACGCAGATTTGAGGTCATCCGGGTTCCCGCGTGCCCCTTCCTCTGAGCTCCCAGCGCTGTTAAGGGCAGTATGCAGCCAGCCAAGCCAACGGTTCATAGTCACCAGCAGCCCCCACTCGGCGACCAGGAGGACCCTCCTCCCTCCATAGGGTGATCAGATTTTCAAGTAAAAAAAAGAACGCGACAACCAACAACATAAAAGAAGGACTAGCCACCACCGCCATTCCCACAGACTGTGCATGCAAGTTGTGAGGCTTCGCGTGTTGCTAAAAGCACGCAAATAGTACCAAGCATGATACTGATTGAATGATGTATTTTAATATTATATTTGTACAATGGCCTTGACTGTTATTGGTATTTAATGTCAAAAAGTTGAGCATCTAAACTATAGCACACTAAAAAACACAAAAATGAATATTAAATATTAATAGCAAAGGTGCCTTCGCTCTGTTTGACATTACATATCTTGTTATGCACTTTCCTCTCAGCCTGTGTCTCTGGTGCAATCAGTTAATGTTAAGGCTTAGGCTTGTACCTGGAACATTGGGGGTTTGAACCCATCCTAAGATGACAACATTCTTAACTTCTAATACTGTTTTAATTGTTTGTGATAAAAAAAGGGACTGTCACTCTCCCCATGGCCAAAACTGGGACAGGGTTTTTAACACATAAAAACTCTCGGGACAGGGTGACAGTCCCAGCAAAACCGCAACTTCTGGTCACCCTACCCCTCCCCCCTCATGCCCCCAGGTTTATCGTGGTCCTACAACTGCCTACATACTCAGGACACTAAGTGAGTCTGTGCATGGTCTTGCTTGTGAGAACACTTTCTGGCGCTATAAAGCACATACCATCGACACCCTGGCACAGCAAGTGTGTGACGATCGCCCCTGAAGCTTGTAGAGGAGCACCGCTCCCGATCGCTTCGACCACTGGGTAGCACCTGTTTGTCTGGTTCCGCCTCTCCCGCACGCGCTGGTTGTCCACAGTTACCCCCGCCATGGTGTTCTGCTCCTCCACGCATCCACTGACTGAACTGCACTCTTTTTGGTTGCCGTCCCTGCTGCCTGTGTTACTGTATTTCTGGGCACCCGCTTTCTCACATATATTGCTCCCTTTTAGCCTATTAACTGTAGATTCGGTCACTATCAGCTAAATGGCGGGTTTGTTCGGTCTTTACATGCTTTAGAACTGTATTTTTGAGGGTGGCCAGCCTATTTACTCAATTTCTGTACCAGCCTTCTTTCATTCCATTTCTTTATTGTGTTCTGGTTTTACATAAAAACCTTTCACAAATACATGCATGCGTAAGCACAATTCATATAAAACCAAGCATTAAAATGACCACACAATTATCTTAAAACACAGACCAAAACATATTAAAATTCATAATTAAGGAGGAAACATTAATCTCTAATACTCAAAAGTGCTTTTATTAATGCAGCTCGATCCCCCGGAAGATCAAATGTTTCTGATTAGAAAGCAACTTGTGCAATTGATGATGACAGATGTTTAACACTCATTAGACCGTTCCATACATTATCCGAAAACACAACAGTAGGCGAGTGAATAAAGCGAGAGAAATCAAAGAAACGCCTGGGTAAAAAAACATCACAGCGTAATACTAAATGCTGTAATGATTCCACATGACATGCACGTTTACACAATCTTCAGGGTCTTTTAGCTTGAGCTAAACCCAAACACGGCCTTAAGACCTCCAGAGTGTGAAGGCAATTCAACCGAAATCTTAATAAGATATCTCTGAAAGCCTGAGTAGGAGCATTGATGATATATTGTTGTGGGGCCCAACCACCCGAAAAGAGCCTCCAATGATTCACTATATCCCTTAAAAAGTGACAATGTATGCAGGTGGACAGGATTAACATGCCTGTCCCAGATTCTCAATTTTTGCTTTATTTTAACTTGCAAGAGATCAGCAGAGACATCCGCCTCAAATAGAAAACAGCGGCACTGCATCATGAAATCTTTTAAAATCGGATCAGAATTTTCACTGTATATTTCTCGCAATTTCACATACAAATTATGCCCCTCTGCCCCCAACAACTTTAAAAAATAGACGCAACTTATTCTACTTGCAATTAGTCCACCAAGAGTCTAACCCTAATTAGCACCAAATTACTTCTATGGGGTTCGAAGAGGGTATGTTTAGGATATCATGCCTAATTCCCATTTCCCAAGCGTGCAACGATTTTCCCAACTGAGACGGAAATAACTCCAAACCATATAAAACTGTAGGCGTGACTTTAGTCTTTAAAATTCATGTAGACAACACGATGAAAAAAAGCTAAATTTTTTGTAGATCAATCGCATTTGAACCAATAGAGAGTCAATTTTGTCTCGTAATTTGGATTTCCAAGTGCCTCTTGGATGCGTAGAAATGTAGCATACCTTTTTATGGGTATTAGAGCACATAACAGAAGATTTAGTTGGATTAATTACTAAGTTATTTGCTTTGGCGTACATGTCAATTGCTTGGAATTTCCTGTGGAGACCAATCGGACTCAAGTCTAGTATTATAATGTTGTTGGCATTGGCTAGTCAACCCACCTAAAGGTACCTTAAACAGAAGGGAGAGAATACATCACCTTGTCAAAAGATAATGGAAGGTCAGACATAAAAATATTAGAGTGTCAGAGAGACACAACCCTGTCTTAAACCAGAGTCCACCACCACAACTCTAGATTGAACACCCTCTAAATTAAGTCTTACTTTCAAATAATTGTTTGAATAAAATAACAAAAGCATACTAAGCAAGTTGTGTGTAATACCCCAAATATACAGTTTAGACCACCTCTGTCCACCCTGTAGAAGGCTGAGGACATGTCTAAGCTTGCTACATATATGAGGATTTCCCAATTCATGTTGGCTTTAGTTTGAAATAGAGACATAATTAGACCATTTCAAGTTGTACCAATGCCCTTTCTAAAAGTGGTCTGGAAAATACTTAATCTATCTGAATTTTCACAACCAGGCTTGTAAATCTTTCAGGACAAAACTAGCCAACACCTTAGAAAAGTTGCCGATTAGGGATATTGACCTGTAATTACTTGGAGAATCACAAGGCTCTTTCTTATACATTGCTACCAAGATAGATGTAAACCAAGATTCTGGGACACATATTTCTCTGTCATCTGAGTAAATAGGTGCATCAATATGTCCGCCCACATACATACATTAGATTTTAAAACCAGGTTAGAGAGCCCGTCAGGGCCACTGGCTCTAGAGTTTTTCAATTTCTGTATGGCTCGGACCAGGTCCTCATTATAAAAATTTGGCACATAAGGTGTTCTAGGGAGACGGAGCCCCATGTCCACAAGTTCTTCCTTTTTAGTGAAGATTGAAGCAAAAAGCAACACCCAATCAGACTCAGCAATGCCGTTCAACTGGACCACCTTTTGGTGGGTATCTGACCCATTGAAGAGTTGCCCAAGATCCATGACATCATGTGTAATCAATTGATAGATACACTTTTGATTCTATTCTCTAAACCTCTGAATTTTGTAGGACTTACTCCAATTCTTATAGGATTGTTTCAAACTCTTACAAATAAAAGCCTCATCAGCAATAGTAATTCAAAATGTCGGATTTGACCAATCTCACTGTTCACAGGCAGATGAATACATCATTCATAGGTTCTGCCCCTTCCCCACCCCAATATCACGCAGGTGAGAAATCTTGCTCACTAAGGCGACCATATGGGCCTTATCCCAGGAAATGTACCTTATGTAACTAAAGATGGCGAGAATAAGCAAACTCACTGTTAATTTACACACAAGCATGCAATAGATGCGAAGCAAATATGCACTTATCGTGCATGAAGAAACACGCACCATAGGTCAAATATTCATTTATACAAAAAGAATATTACTTGCAACCATAAAGACATAAAGAATACAACATAACCAATGTATAAGCTGAAATGCAACACAAACGATACACTAACATAGAAATGTGACAGTAATGGGCAGCCATATTTTTCAAAATGAAAGCAGCAGCATGCATTGAAATGATTGAAAGGCCTTGAGGCTTCATGGAAACTTAAACTGCTGAAATCACTGAACTACAGCCCCATGCAGGTCACAGACAGTAGCTGTGCTAACCCATCCAAAGTTGCAGAGAAATTAGGGAGAGTTTGGACGGCTTGGCGAAAACACGAGATAATAATTCCCATGGCAAAAGACTTATTCTTTGAAGATTAATTAAAGAACAACCAGCCTTTGAACAGCACGTGCAGAATAATTGAAAGCTAAAACCTTCCTAAACAATGGTTCGACTAAGTCCTGTGAGAAACCTGACGGCGTCATCACATCTCCCGTGGATCCTCTTCCCAGGTGGCCAGGGAAAGGCCATGGGGGTGGGGGAGCAAAGGAGGTGGAGAGCCCTTGGGGATTGGGGATGAGACATCCTTAGGTGAGATGCAGTACCCCTTATTTCCATTTCAGGAGTACCTCCCAATGCCAGAAGCAGTTATGGGGCATTGTTACCCCTGTCCCCCTGGCCAAGAAAACACCAGGAGATCTTATCAATATAAAAACATCAGGAAGAGGGTGAAGAAGAAAAGGTTAAGGGGGTGACAGGTGAGACATGGTATCCTCCTTTTCCTTATGAAAACCAATCTAACCCTTCATCAAACATTATACACCAGTGCAACACATCTCCCCACATTTCCCACATTCAAAAATTCTAGTACTGGGACGAGGAATAGGCAACTAGGAGTAGTGAACACTAGTAACACATTTCACCACTCTATTACTGAGACTAGGAAGAAGCCTGCACAATGTTGTATGGGTCAGGCATTTCACAAGATCTCCTCTAATTACAGCCAGGCAATTACAATTTGGAATTTACACCTTCAACTTGTCAAGTGGTTGCAGGTGTATAAGAAGCGAGGAGACCAGCAGTATAAGAGACCAAACCAGCAGTGAAAGCTTGTTTGCGAGGAGGCCGCCAAGGTAGGATCTGCAAGAGAAACAAGACGTCGGCAGAAGGAGACCCCCAACGGACTGTGGAGCCGCAGAGTCGAGGGGCTGCAAGAGAACCACAATTGGGGAGGCCTCAATGGCCCAAGGTGTGCCACCAAAGCAGCGAGCATAGTGGGAGGAGGGTGAGTGACCGCCAGCGTCCGCAGAAGAACGAGGAGCTGCCAGCCATGTGCAGAGCGAAACTGAAGTGCGAGCGGGGCTTACGAATGAAGGAAGAGACTAACAGCCTCCACAGAAGGGAAGTGGATCTGCCGGTCATGTGCAGACAAACTAAAGTGCGAGCAGGGCTCGTGAATGAAACAAGATGTGCAGGCGAAAGCAGAAGCAAGGTGCACAGCTGTCCGGTGGAGTCGCCGAGAACCGGTGAGTGCACAGGGAAGCCACTCGAGCCGGGGCACTCCTGGGGCTGTAAGGGAAACCCAAAAATGAAGCTAAATGAACGAAATGCATGAATGTGAGAAACCGAACTGGAGAAAATATTAAAAGTCATTTAACGTGCAAGCGGCAGGGTGAAAGATTGTCCAGATTGAATACCAAACGAAATGAAAGCTTTTGGGCAAAGCTATGAGCCTATGACAAATGTGTATGAACTCCAGAAACTGCTCATTTGAAAGCCAAATATGACATTCTATGCATCACGATAGAAAGCAGAGATGGGAAATTGAAAGTGAACACAAGAACAAAGTGGTAAAGAAATAAAGTCGCCATAAAGTGAAATATAAGCAAGAATACAGTGTGACAAGGCCAAAGACTGGCAAAGAAGTTGTGACATTTTGTGGAAAAGCCAAGAGGCTAACAAGGAGAACCTAGGGTTCCTTGTTGCGCGACCTGGAGCGGGTGGACTGTGTGGTCTGACAACAGCACCTAGACCAGGGAGCCCCAACCGTGAGAATATAAGAAGGTTACTAAGTGTGAATCCTAATACATATATAAACACAAAAGAACCTGTGTGGGCAGGAGAGCCTAGGGCTCTTGGTTGCGTGACCTGTGATGGGTAGACTGTGCGGTCCGACAACTGCCCCTAGACCAGGGAACCAGAACCGTGAAAAGCCAAGGAGATTGCTGAAGCAAACCAAGGAGAAGCAACCCGATAAACTGGTAAAAAATGATCCTGCAAATTTGGAAATTAAGAGGTCACTAAGGAATATGCAGAGAGAGTTGAATGAGATTTTGAGAGTACGGTCTGAGAAAGATCTATTCAGGTTGAAATGTTCCTATTATGAATATGGTGAGAAATGTGACCGCTGGATTGCGTACAGATTAAGGCAACGGCAGTCGGAAGGTGCAATCAGTTCCATTGTAACGGCAGGTGGTATGGTGACTTCTGATCCAAAACAGATTAATGAGACATTTAAGGATTATTATGAGAAATTGTATCAGAATGAATTGGGTGTCAGTGGTGTGGATGAGTCCTTTCTAGATGGTTTGGATATACCTAGAGTGAATGATTTGGAGAAGGGCATCTTGGGTGAGAATGTGACTGTGGATGAGATGAGGTTGGCTATCGGAAAACTGAACTCAGGCAAGTCTCCTGGTCCCGATGGTCTCCCTGCTGAGTTTTATAAAATCTTGCCAGATTCAGCGGTGGAACTTTTACGGGATATGTATGTGGAGTCTAGGGTGGGGGGTCAGCTTCCCGCTTCTACCAACCACGCCACCATTTCGGTTTTTCTTAAGAAGGATAAAGATGGCAGTTTGCCTTCAAATTATCGTCCGATCAGTTTGATTAATACGGATAACAAGATATTGGCGAAGTTGTTGGCAGTGCGCTTGCAGACTTTGCTTGTGAAACTGGTGCACACTGACCAATCAGGTTTCGTTCTTGGTCGAAGGACATCTAGTAATATTAGAAACTTGTTACTGCTGATGTCGAATGCACAGGATTTGGACGATGATGTGGCCGTTTTTTCTTTAGATGCGGAAAAGGCGTTTGATCGTGTGGATTGGAAGTATCTTTTTTCGGTATTACGTGCTATGAACCTGGGGGAAGAATTTATTTCATGGGTTGCCCTGCTTTATGCTTGTCCAACGGCCACTGTCAGGACTAATGGACAATCGTCAGATTCTTTTGTTCTACAGAGGGGTACGAGACAGGGATGCCCTTTGTCCCCTCTGATCTTTGTTTTGGCAATGGAACCATTGGCGATAACCTTGAGGTGTGATGTGCAAATACAGGGATTGAACTTTCATGGTGCCGATCAGAAATTGTGGTTTTATGCAGATGATCTGCTATTATTATTGCAGAATTTGACAGTGTCCCTTCCGGCCTTATTAGGTGTTTTGGATAGATTTTATGCGGTGGCAGGATTTAAGGTCAATTGGTCCAAATCCGAGGTGTTGCCGATTTCGGGATACTGTGATAAGAATTTGATTACTGGACTTGGGTTTCAATGGTGTGAAAGGAAACTAAAATATCTGGGTATATGGCTGACACCGCTGGTAGATGAGATGGTTGTGGTGAACATGAGTGAGGTGTGTAGCGACTTGAAAATGAGCCTTTTGCGATGGTCGTTACTTCGTTTGTCTCTTTGGGGCAAGGTGAACGCTCTTAAGATGAATGCGGCTCCGAAAATTAATTACATTTTGGGTATGCTCCCGGTTAAAATTGGTCAACACTATTGGAGGAAAATTGATGGTTTATTGCAGTCCTTTTTGTGGGATAACAAACCACCACGGCTCAAGTTGTGGAAACTTCAATTACCTGTGGAAAAAGGAGGACTGGGAGTTCCGAACTTTAAGGCATATCACTTAGCGTTTTCAAGTCATTTCATTGTACCCTTTTTGGTTGACGCACCCGATAAATGGGCAATTGCTGAGGCGAGTTTGCTGGGCCCGCTTCCTCCTAGGGCAATTCTCACAGCTACGAACACATTGTGTAAGAAATCGCCTTTGACAGTTTTTCTGAGAGAAACATGGAGACATATACATGAATTGCTTGGATCTGTTGCTATGAAGACCACTCATGCATCCATCTGGTTGAATCCGTTGATTTCTGTTGGAGGTAGGTCTTTATTCTGGCCGGATTGGTTTTTGAGTGGGATTTACTGGATTGACGATGTCTTTGTGGACGGTGAGTGGATAGGTGAAAGAGAATTACAGGCGAGATTTAACATTGACAATTTTCGAACTACTGATTTCAGAAAATTGAAGAGATGTATAGGTGATGTGGTGGAACAAGGGGGTGCAATGGTGAATCTCTTTCTTAAAGAGAGGGAGCCAGGTGGTTGTTCAATTGCTAGCAGGATTTACAATAATATTGTGTCTTCTTATGAGGAGAACTCTGGATTGAGGGATGAGTGGGGGAGGAGATTGGAATGTGAGATTTCGCCTGAGATGTGGTCTGAAATGTGTGCGAACGTTAGGCTTTGTGCTATTAATTTGGGGGAACGGTCGAGACAAGT
Organism: Ambystoma mexicanum; assembly: GCF_040938575.1. NCBI lineage: Eukaryota > Metazoa > Chordata > Amphibia > Caudata > Ambystomatidae > Ambystoma > Ambystoma mexicanum. The sequence goes on along the minus strand of NC_090921.1, from coordinate 128,304,556 downwards.
AAAGATACTCAATAGAGTGTTTTGGTCTCCAGAACGAATGTTCAAGAGAGGGATGATTGATTCGGATGATTGCTGGTGTTGTGGAAATGGATTGGGAAGCTTGGAACATCTGCTTTGGGAGTGTGTGCGTGTGCGGGGATTTTGGCATGATGTTTGTTGTATTTGTTTGCGTGTTTTGAATTTGGATGTTGAGTTGGATTTCATGACGATGATTTTGGGGGGAGGTGAATTGCTAGAGGATCTTTCTGTTTCAAGGAAAAAATTTCTGCTCCGTGGTGCTGGTTTGGGCAAGAAACTAGTTCTGAGGGGCTGGAAAACACGGATTGCACCTAATGTGGAAGACTGGATTGAGGGAATGTCTGGGCTTGCAACCATGGAGAGGGTGATTTATAAGCGACAAGGGAGGTTGAGATTACATGAAAAGATCTGGGATGATTTTATAAGTTTGTATTAGTTCTTTGATGGTTATTTACATATTGTATTCTGTGTGTACTTAATTGCTGTGTTTTAATTGTATTAATTGATTTGCTTGTTTTTCTTTCTGTAAATCTTATAAATAAATAAATTAAAAAAAAAAAAAGATAAACTGGTAAAAAAGAACTTTCTGACATTTGAGTTAATAAAATCTTTTTGTTTGAATCTGAAATCTGTTGGCTGTGTCTTGCTTCATGATGCATTCACAGTCCACAGTGATCAGGAAGGTAATAACACTTGCATCTATATTTTCTAAAATCTCAGTGAATTCAAGGTGAAATAATTCAAAACATGATCCTCTAACACGTGACCCATAATTCAAGAACACTGTCTATTGATTAGCCCCAGACACAGATAGGCACCTGCCTCGACTCGAGGCGCCATGCAAGGTTAACTACAAAGAGGTTGTTCTGGCTCATGGCCTAGGAATAAGGGATAGTATATTTTTTTATTGAAAGGAAAGCAGTTCCTAGGCCTTTCCCCCATACTCATGTCTGGGTCATGTGTTGATGACTTGTCAGTTCACCAAGGTTGCTCAGTAAACAATGACAACCCCCAATGCTAGGTCACCCTTTCCGTATTATGCCAACCAACAGCTTATTGTAGAGATGACATTATTCACTATTATCATTTTAGAGGTGGTCTCAGGTGGAGCCATCAGATAGGCAGCGTCCAATTAGAAGACGTACCCCTATATATTATATTCATAGTCAATTCCCTTAACCATTCCCTTCACCCCATAGGTTTTTGTAACCAAGATCATAGTATGACATCAGTAGTGACGTATTTTTGATTCATAAGCCATTGTTTTGTATGAGAACCTCTGAGAGCTGTGACTCTATTGCTTGTAGGCTCTTCCTGCTTTATGTTGAATTGTTAATAAAGTGGGTTTTGCCTTTCACTTTGACTATTTCCATTATTGAATGCAGGATTTCCTGGCCTCTCATTTCTGCTTAAATTAAGGTTTTCCCAGGCCATCTTAATATATGGTAGCAGATCGGATGGCTTTAGCCAGAGTACTCGTATTGTCGAAATTCATTGCTGCAGCCCGAAGACTGCAAGGTTACCTGTGGAGACCGGTATCACGCATGAACTGATAGCAGTCAGCAACAGCTCTTTTGGAGAAATTCCTGTCCGAGCCCTGGGGTGTGCCCATAGGGTGGAGTGCGCCTGGCTGATTGGGCGAAGTTCGATACTAGAGGCCCTGGGCTGGCCCACGGATGTCAAAATATAGCATCAGCTTGGCAAAACAGGGGACGGAATTGTTTGTATTTTGGAGGAATTGTGGTAAAATAAAGGATTGATAAAGGTGGATAGCCAGCGGCAAGGACGCAGAGGGCTGCGCAATACACCTCGTGATGAGGTATTATTGGTTATGACAGAAACTGAGACAAGGTCACGAAAGATTGCCTATACATCTCGTTTCGTGGTAAAATTGATCACAGATTCCCTCACCAGGAGCTGGGAAGACAGCCGTATTGTATTAGTGGTATATTAATTTATGTAGTGATTGCTGGCACCAGCTGTAGGTTGTAAGATGGTTTAGCTTTGTGAAAAGTCAATTTTTGTCCATATTGCGGAGGACGTGAAGTTGTGGTTTGGCCCAAAGGGTGTGGTCCGGAGCGGGGGCAGCGGTTGCCTGGGTAGTGTTTGGAATGTAGAAGGTGTGGTTTTGGGGGTAGACATAGAAGCGTTGGAAGTAATGTGAAATATTGCTAGGGGAAGAGTGTGACGGAGGGGTGAAGGAGGGGTGAATAGGGGGTAGGTGGAACTTAAAAAGAGGTTTGGTAAGTATCAGCACACTAAATTGTGACATGCTATCATGGGAGACACTCCCCTTATTCATATATATATATATATGTAAAGCATTAGCCCGGTACAAGGAAAAAATTACCAAGTACCATGCCCAGTGGGTGAAAGGCACTGCGGGCAAGATGTTTATGCCTTTGCTGCAAGAAGGCACTCTTTCGAGATCAGTACCAGGTACGTCACTTGAGGGTCACCAGGGGTCGCTGCTGTGACCCCTGAGGTCTCCCTTGCTACCCCTAAAAAAAAAAAGAAAATGTTTTAAATTTGTTTAAATGGAAGCTTCTGAGCTGTGGCCAGCGTCCGGTGGCTCCTTGTTTCTATAGTGTTTGGCTTTCTTGTTCAGGCCTCTTAAACAAAACAGCGGGTTCCACAACTGTAACACTTTGAGCAGTGACCCTAAATAAGAAAGAATAGCAAGAACCAGTGCTTCAGATAAGATTTTGAGTTCGGAGTATTTTACTCCCTATTTTTAAACTTTGAAAGTAAATGTGATTTTAGGAGAGTAAAAATGACTTTTCTCCTTTGCAAGAGAGTAAAATATATGTGACAACCAGCCGACTTGTGCAAAAACTGTATGGAAATCATTACTATGCAGCAGCTTTCTGCATTGTGACAGAATACACCTTTCATTATTTCTCTAAGGTCTGGCCATTTGATCTCTCCTGTATTTATTTGAATGTTGAAAACACAAAAACCTAGCCAGTTACATAGTAAAGCAAACATTAATTGCATTGTGCGTTTTGAGGTTCGATAGAAGAATTGTCTTTTGATGTTTAATGAAAGTCCTCATTTCCTGGAGCTATTACTACCTAATGGTATGCCAATGTTATGATACAACAGTGCAGAGAGGTATGGACTCCATGCTAAATTCTATATCTAATGGTCAAATGGTTATTTATATAGCGCTTTTGGCAAAGCGCTGTACATAGAACCTATTTATCACAAATTTCACCAAACCGAAGTCGGTACTCATTTATCGACCTCGAAAGGATGTAAGGCTGAGTTAGCCATGCCGGGATTTGAACCTGCAACCTACAGATCAAGTGCAGATCGCAGCAACGAGTGCTCAACCGGCTGATCTATCTTATTGGCTAACATCCTTCAGAGTTCAGTTAACTGAGTATCGACTGAGGTATAATAATCACAGTGCCTGGATGTTGGACAAACCATGTATGAAGCGCTACATAAAGTTAAATACCTATCTGGATGATCACAGGGACAGGTTTTTCTGAGTTTCTATTTCAATTACAAATGTTACTTTAATTTTATTGTTTTTGAACAGCGCTTGCACTTCCTGGAGAGTCATTTTTTGGATGTTTTAACTGTAGTCTTGAAGATTTGAGAGGCTAGAACACCTGTGATTGGTGTAATAACAATCACTCACCCTTGAGCAAAGACTTTGCTGCCACTGACCATTTATAGTAATGTACCCCATTGACTGCAAGGTTGCATGGATGTAAACTAGACTGTGCATTCTTATCATTTTACACACTGTTTTTATAATTAGAGTGTAAATTAAAAGTGTAAAAATGATGTGCCTCCGCATGATTATGCACACAGCACGGGAACTCTGAAAAATACAAGGGTGAAATACTGGTTTGCTTTCACTGGAAAAGAAGCATACTTTGTTAGAAAATGTTAATTCTCAATTGCAACTTAGTTTTTCATCTTATTAATTATACAGCCTAAAATGCTAGGAAAATAAATATGCACAGTGCTGTTTGCTCCATGAGCAGTATTACAGCAGACACTGAATGTAAATAAACCATTCCTTTAATCACAGTGTACAGTTTCTTTTTTTGAAAGGCTTCAAAGAAATACAATCTGTTTCAGAGTCTTTTATCCATGGCATGGCTTGCAATTACATCCATGTAGATAAAATTCAAAAGAAGTGTTCTGGTTTGTGTCAAGTAACCTGACCTTTGCACTGCCCTCTGCTCTAAACCTGTGTGTAAATGTACTCAGGAAAATAATAAAGCTGTTGTATTTCCAAGATTCTCATGCGTAAAAAGACCAGGTACGCACCTTATCTGGAGACCTGGCAATAACAAATAGTCTTTCTGGAATTCTATACAATAATTGCTAGACTCATTAAAGGTTTATTTTAGACACACTTCAGGGGTGAGTCACTGATTTAGTCTGTTCTTAAACACACCTCAAATTCACAATTCAGACACAAACTATATGCAGTGTGTGGGCACTGTGTTTGTGAGAAAGCATTACAAGCAAGGTACAAGCTCCCAGACTCAAGGGACATTGCTGGTGTCCTTCTTTGCTGTAATAACCCCTTTTTTCTACACAACCCTTGCACCGACACGGAGGGTGCGCGTTGTGCGGGCAGTGTGTTTGATGTTCGGTAGCTGGAGGCGGGAGGAAGACATGCAGCTCCAGCGTAACAAATCCAGGCCGTCCGCTCCACCACAGGCAGTGGAAACAGACAGGAAGAATTCATCTTGGCACCAACCGCTGCACGACGGTAAGTGTTGGTACTGCATTTCTGTCTCATTGAGCAGCGTGTATGATCTATAAACTGCAGAGTGGGGGGTTAATTGCTGCTGCTGCTCCTCCTCTTACATCAATTTCTGATGACGAAATACTGGCGACGGCTCTTGTCCCCCTCCCCTCCTCACCAATGGAGCTGCCGGTTGCACCACCTCGGGCAACACTTTAGTCGCTGCAGCCTGTGGTGGAAAAAAAAAAGGGAAAAGAGAGAAAAACAAAAAAATTGGCTCAAAATCCATCTCATCTTTTTTTCCACCAGAAACAGTAATTGACTTGCCCAATGGTTGAACAATTCCCTCAAAATCCCCCTTTAGGTATTCAACTTGTGAAACGTTCATTCAAAGCTTTGGAGGGGTCAAATGTACAACAGCCGGCACAGGAAAGCATACCGGCCGCTTCGAAAGCAAACAGCTACAGTGAACAGGCCAACTACTTGCCTGCATCAGTACAGCCTACCAGCAAGGACACATTAATCCTGGGTGAGCAGGACTGAGGTCAACAGGCTCTGCAAAGAGCTCTAGCATTGTGTACGGCATTGGATATCACCAAACTACCTGAGGCGGCACTGGCTACTCAGGCCCTTAGTAGTAGGGGTAATCGGCCACTACAATGTCAGGTAGCCGCAACGACCCATGTAGCATCCGGGCAGGGTCAGCTACTTGATGGGAGATGTGTAAGTAGAACGAACAGTAACAACACTAACCATGAGGTTTCCATGGCAGACACTGCACCAGACATGGGGGAGCTTCAGGACTGTTCAGTATTCAAGCCCCAGAATGGCCAGAACTGAGGAACAGACCTCTTAGCTTTCTCTCCAGCCCCGTCGCCCTATCTGCTTCCCCCGAGGAGGCTGTCAGCAGTGCTGAGGAGACTGGATGGGGGCCTACAGGCAGAGAAGGTAGATCTATGCATGGAAGTTAAACAGGTTCTGTGCATCTTGGTCTCACTATATGAGGGCCTGCAGTATGCGACCAAGCGTAACACAGCTTTATTGGAATCTCTGCTTTTCAAATTTGACAACGGCCATATGTACGCGGCAGTGCAGGAATGTCTTGCTGCCCACAAACAGAGCATTTTGATCAACATACTGGCGTTGACAAACCGGAGAATGAAGACACACAAGCCCCATTAACCCATGCCGAGGCAAGGGAGCAGATTAGCACACAAGGGGGCATGCTCCAAGGGACAACGCAAGGGGCCAAAAAGGGAAATAGGGAAGCTCCTGTGGAATGTGAACCAATGAATGCCTCTATTCAAGAAGTATCGGATGAGGCATCCATTGAAGAGATTCTGGCTATAGGTCCGGTTATCTTGAATGGCCATTTGAGCAGACATCGGTACCAACGAAGACAAAACAGCCAAAGGGGCCCGCGCAGAAGAAAATGAAAAATATAGCTATCAAAAATGGAGGAATGTGGGAACTTGAACATTTATACATTCCTTATTTGTGCAACAGGTCGTAAAAACAGCCTTGTTACAACGGAAACAGGTGAATTGAGGAAGGAGTTAGGTTGGTACAGTGGAGATAAGGGGAGAGGCTTTGCCCGTCCTCCCACGGAGTGTCCAACAAAGGGAGGGGGCGCTGGGTGGGTCAAATGATATCACTTCCTGTAATGTCATCAGAGGTCAAGGGTCGTGAGATGTCATTTCCACTACCCCAGGCATTTTGGAAAAATTACGTCCCTGATTAGTACTGCACCACATGCCGGATACAAAGGGAAGAAGTTAGAAAAACGATTAGCCATTCTAGAACTGTGGAAAATTTATGGGGAAGAGACGGAAGAACAACCCGCGAAAGAATGGATGCTTAATCAGCATGACAGGGAAGGCATAGCGCCCTCGGCAGCTCCTACTCCTCCCCAGAGCACTGATCCATCTCCCGAAACACAGGGATTATATCCATTACAATAATTAAAAGCATCAGCAGGATATACTAACCCCACATATGCACCCCCACCTATAGCTGCAAAATGTTATAACCAAAGTAAAAATAAATAAACAAAACTCAGTGTCCGCACGCGATGAATATAGTAAACGTGGTGAGTTACAAGCAAAACTGACAGAGGCTGAGGAGGAGATCCAGAGACAGAGAGGCAGGCAGGGTAATAGGGAGGAGACCACAATTGCCCCAAACAAATGGGTGGGAGGACAAGTAATGCTTAAATTAGATGGAAAGAGTATGGATGACTAGAATTAAAAGGAAAGGGAGGTTGGAGAAAGACAGGAGAAGGAAGAACAACAGAAGAGTGAACCGGGGAGACGCTCTCGTCATTAGTGGGGCTCGCAGGCCCTTTTTACCATAGTATGATGCGCTACTCACGTCACCTGGGGAAAAATCGTCACAAAACCTATCGCCACTTTGGGTTGGCTCCCCGAGTGGTAGGGTTGGTATGGCTACCTATATGAAGGAATATTAGTGGATAAGGATGGGTCAGGTGGTACACTTGGGTTGTCCCTAAAAGTTGCTACAACGAATTGGTTACAAGGGGACACTTGGTGATTGGCTGGCTGAAATGGTGTCAGTGAGGTGCCCCTTGTACTCTGATTGGTCCTCTCGCGAGCCCCCAAGCCTGGGACCATCGCCATTCTCAGCTTGCGATGTACCTGGTATTGGCAACAATGTATAACTATGTGTAAATGGTGGACAATGGACAGGTTTTTCTAGTGGCTGGTAATCACGCCTTTCCCACCGCTGTAGGTGTCCAACTTGTCGCTTCGTTGTTGCAACCTCTGTCCCAGATGTTGGACCCCGACGATTTTCTGTCTCCTGAGCTTGGCATTTTGTCAGTTCGGCTTGGGCACTGAGCTTGGCATTTTGTCAGTTCGGCTTGGGCACGTGTGGAGAGACCATAGCTGGAGCAGAATTTGATTTGTATTTTGGCTCTGAGGGGCGCTTGGCGGTGGCAGGTGTAGCCTTGGCGCTGAGAACGTGGCATGTGGGTTGCAACATTGCGGCCTTGGCTGTGGGCTTTCGTTGGGGCTTGTTCTGCATGATCAGTGCTTTGATTTTCGTCTTGGGTGGATTTTTGTCTGAGAGACTCCTGCCTGGGGACTCTTGCTTGCGGCCTACTCGGGCCTACTTTCTGGGTGGTGGTAGATAATCCATAATGTGGGTGTCGCTGGATGACAGAGTTTCACAAACTGCAGTAGACATATATGATGGCGTCTCTATAGGGATGGGGTGGCAAAGCATCTGCAAGCGTATACACGTACTCTTCAGGCATCTTGCGTTTCTGCGGTGCGGTAGGGGGCCTATGTGAAAAATAACAATGATGCATGTCCTTGGGTGTGCCAGTCCACTACGTCATAGCACTGAGTATGTTCTACATGTAGGTTGGTGTGTGAGTGACGAGTGTGCTTGGTGGGACACGTGTTCATGTCAGTTGGCTATGTCATCATGGCATCTCTAACGATGTTGGGTTTCGTGGTTGTTGCGTTAGTCGAGCTGGTCCATGCCGCAGACGTAAGCTTGACCAGGGCATGCGATTGGGCATGCTCCTTGTTTGTGGGGACTGTGGACACATGGTACCTTGTCATCAGGTAAAGAAGTGAATGGGTCAAATTTCTCTCGTGGGGGGTGCTTGGGCCGTGATCCTCTAGGCCAGGGTCTGGATGAGAATGGGGGAAGGGTTCTTTCCCGTTTTCCCACTTCAGTCCCCCCTCTGGTCGACTTGTCAACCAGAAAATGATCTCCTCTCTTGTCTCCACGTGGTCTCCACACCTTTGTTATTCCAGCTAGGTGTCCATACTGGTTCACATGGTCTTCGAATGACCAGTACATGTACACACATCCACCACCGGGTTTGCAGTATACCCACTTCCCAACATAGTTCTTCGGGTTCTCCAGCTTCACCGATGACACCTGCAAGTCTGCTTCTAGTATTTGCTTGCGCAATCTTTCCCTTTCTTTTATGATAATGTCTGTGTTTTTGTCGTCTTCTGCTGGCAGTAGGGCGTGCATGCCAATCATTTCCATCATTTCGTCAGTTGTACGCGCTGTCTTTGCTTTCCCCAATCTCAGACCTAATAGGGAGGCCATGCCCAATATTATGCATCCAGCTATTATCTTAAGCCCATCTGACAGCCAAAACGGCATCCAAGACCAATAGGTATGAAAACCAGCTACCATCTCTCTTCACACCCTTTGCTTCCTCTTCCATCTTAGCATGCATCTTGGCAAGTTGTGATACTACCTCAGAAAGCGTACCATTGCGTTGTTGGCAGGAATAAATGTGCAACACGATCTTCCTATTTTTGCACAAACTCCTCCTTCCATTGCTGTAAGGAGATCAAGCACATATCTATTTTGGAGTGCCACCATTCGTACTGCTCTCAATTCTTCTTTTATTGCATTGAATCCATTGACGGTGGAGTTTATTGTCATCATTAGCTCCCATCTTGTTATCTGGAGCCCCTTCGCATTTGCATACGCCTGCAGTCCCGGATGTATTATAGATGAAAAGAACATTGCTGCTCTGCTGAATAGTCTGTGTCCCGGTGGAATGTCACTAAGTGCTGTTTCCAATCTTCCCCACAGGTAGTTCCCCGTCAGTGGTTCTCCTTGTCTTTTTACCCTCGACAATATTATCGTGTTGTTCTTTCCTTGTTCTCCTCCAATCTTCACTGATCTTTTCTTCCTCTTATTCCCTTCATCCATCTTTGGGAAGCTCCCCAGGTTGACATGTTTCTGTGGCACTACTAGGGAGGGTACATTTATGTTTACTATAGTGCATATTCCATCCCACGATGGCGGCAAGCTGTGGTATGCCTTTTCTCCGCAGGCCCAGTAGTGGTCCATTAATACTGCTGTACCGGCACCCTCCTCATTTATCATTACTATTCTTTTGCATTTGCTGTTTCTTCCAACATGAACGTCTCCGTTGTGTTGATACCAAAGTGTAGGTGCAGTTAGTGGGAGTATTGTTACTGGATCCGCGTCCTTCTCTAGCCATGTTACCTGTCCTGCGCTCTTAATCCATCCGTCATAGCACTTGTTGTTTACTTCATCCATTTTCGCCACCGTTGGCTTTGTAAATGTTACCATATTACTCCCCACAACTCCATCCGTCCACCCTTCCTTTGTATACACCTTTCCATATATTACTAGCAGTGGTCTTTCCCAGCACCCTAGTACTCCAGGAACGTCTCTTGCACGCAATTCACATGGTATGTAATTCAATGTTACTTCCTTTGTTTCCCCTTTTTCTGGTCCATCCGTCACATACTGGAGCACCTGTGTTAGTTGCCAGTAATGATTGTACATAGGCAGTGTTTTGATGAAGTTATTTTCATACGGGTATGTATCCCTCTTCTTCCACTTTATTATTGCCATTCTGCCTTGAAATCCTCCTTTTGTTTCGAACAGGGCCAGGTATATCAGGCACTCTACTGATGTTGCAGGTACTTCAGTGGCCACAAATGATCTGGATGCGCTCATAGCGTATGGGATCAACGAGTACACATAGCAGTTGTCCCTCTACCAATTTTGAACATGTGCTGGTACCACATGTTGTTTGAGACATGTGCGGACTCTGTAAGATATGTCTCTACCCCATTATTTTCAATATTTGTGTTATGTTTAACCATCTTCCCTTTTGCTCTTATGCTACTTGTACCACCTGATACCGTACCTGTTGCAGCCATGGTGGGGGGTTTATTAGTAGGGGGTGCAGCCATGACATCGGAAGCATAGTGTGCCTGCCAGACAGTGGCAGCAAGTAGACCAGTGATAAATAATAGGCCTATACATTTTATTACAATAGCTAATATCACTGGCATGTTTTTCTTACCTTTGCTGCTGTCCTGCAGCTTTATACTTTTGATGATATAGATGCCCACCTGAAAATGTCTAGAAAATGTGCATTAATTGGTTCGTTTTTATTATTCAAGCTCTCCCTATCAAATAATCGTTTAATGCCCAGGCGAAAACCTGCTCCCACGTGTACCTTAGCGTCCTATCTCTTAGGACTGGTAAATGCTTGTGGAGATGTGGGAATGATTGCTCTAGGGCCAAAATGAACGTGTTATAATACACACATATTTTCCTTCTCTTCAAATATTTTGGTCTATTTATGGCGTATACAAATTAGTGCAATAGTGCTTCAGGGGTATCGTCATCTGTGGGCAGCATTTACCTCTGGGCAAAACAAAAGCGTTTAATTACTGCACTTATCTTTTACACATAAATAGTACTTAGCGTTATCTGCATGTGCAAGACAAAAAGAAAAAGAGAACATGCACGAGTCTACAAGTGTGGTGTAATTTGGCAGTTTGTTAGATAATGTCCTTTATTTGGGTGGCGGCATGGGTGGGTCTTGTTTGGACGGGGCTTATTGGGGCAGCGTTCTTCTTATTTTGGGATCTCGTGACCATGGGGTGGGCTATGGGCAATTGTTCACTTGAGTCCTTGGAGGTGTTTGGTGTTTGGGAGGGGTCAGGGGCTGTGCTGCCGTTGTCGTTTGTTGCTGTTGCGTTGGCCCTGTCGTCGACGCAATGGCGGGTCTGACCTTTGGAGGGCTTGATGTCATGCAAATGCGTCCACACGTTCTTGTCTTGGAGTTTCACTGCTCTAGGAGCTGTTTTTTTCCACCAGGTGGGGCCCAGTGAACCGGGGGCTGTTCCACCGGCGGGTGTAGTTTCTCAGGAGGATGCTGTCCCCCTCACTTACTGTTCACTGTGTTGCTTGTGCTTGTTCTTCATTTGCTCCTTCTTCTTGCTGGGTGTTCTTCGACCCGACCCGCCCCGCGTTCGCTCGAGCTGTTGAGAGATAAAGGCGACACTAGTAATCAAGGAAGAGACATATTCGTACATTTCATCACCAAAAACAGTTTGAGACGAATGACCATCTGTTATAGCCCTAGATGGAGGTGTCAGTGGAAGGCGCATTTGGCATCCGGTCACCACCTCATGGGGTGGTGATCCGACCCTGGCCTGTTTCTTAACTCAAATAGTGCTAAGGGGAGACAGTAGAGCCAGCTCCTCTTTGTTGATTGCTGAATTATTGCTATTTCTTCTTTTATGAGGCCGTTGAGGCGTTCGCAAAGACCATTCGCCTGTGGGTGGTACGCACATGCAAACTTGTGTTTTATTCCATGGAGAGCAGTGATGTGTTGGAACATTTCATTGGCAAAGTGTGGGCCATTTTCAGACCGCAACACTTCGCATACCCCCCACATTGGGAAAACTTCCCTCACTAAGAATTTTGCCACTCTGAAGGCGTCAGCATGGGATCATGGACCGGCCTCGATGCACCTTGAAAATGGGCATACTACCAAAATCAAGTACCTGTATCCTTGACATACATTGATCATGTCAACGTAGTCAATATGGATGTGTAGGAAGGGTCCTTCCGGCAGGGTATAACATCTTTGATCACTTGCAGCGTGTGACCGGCCATAAATTGTTGACAAGTAAGACGGTTGCTAATGAAGTTTGCAACATGTAAATGTAGCTCGGGACAGAACCACCACTCCTTTATCTTTGCTGCAATCACTTCTTTTCCTGTGTGTGTGGGATGATGTAGTTGGGCCAGGGCTGTTTTCAATAGGGCCAGTGGAATCACTATTTTGCCTGTATTGTTTTGTCACCATAACGTATCTGTGGGAGACATTGTGCATCCTCTTTTTACCCATAGCTCCTTCTCTGCCATGGGTTCTGCTGCCTATAATTCCATAATTTGATTTTCAGGGATGTGGGTGTACCCATCCTTCAACAACATCTGTCTTGCCCCAGCCCTCCCCTTATCTTTTTCTTTTCCTGTGGGGGTCCAAATCTCACCGAAATACGCAGCATGTTTAACATGTGCGTCTGCTGTTTCGTTACCCTTGGAAATAGGATCATCCCTGTTTGTATGGGCCTGACACTTCACCAAGGCTACTTCTTTGGGATCTTCAATTACTTAAATTAATTCAGCAAGTAGTAGGGCATGTTGCACTGGTGTGCCGTCTGCTCTTCTGAGCCCTCTTCGCTGCCACTTTATTAACCCAGAATGTACAGTTGATGTGACGTACGCGCTATCCGAATATATGGGCACTCTTTTGTCAATGCTTTCTTTTAGTGCTAAAATTAGAGCCACTAATTCTGCTGCTTGGGCAGAGTAGTGTTGTAGTAACTGGACGCATTTCACTGGGACATATGTTAAATCCTCTGTCAGTCTCACCACTGCCACTCCTGTTCTGCGTATCCCATCACCTTGGTCAATCATTGAAGACCCATCTATGTATAATATCTCTCCCCCTTCTAGGGCATTTTCCTCAACCTTTCTTGTGCTGGAGTAAGTGTCAATAACCTGTGTGCAATCATGAGCGTATTTGCCGTCTTCCATTACCTCAGCTATGAACCTTGCTGGGTTGACGGTGTTGCATCTTACAATTGTTAACTCTGGCCTGGACAAAATAACTTCATACCCTGACGCTCTCTGAGTGGTCAAGGTTGATTTTGGTTTGTTCAGTATTGCAAAAAGGGCATGCTCCACATACAGTGTGGTTGGGCAGCCCATTGTTATTGATGATGATATTTCTACCGCAAAGGCTGCTGCAGCTAGGCTCTGTTCGCACGGGAAGTGGCCTAACATTACAGGGTCCAGGTGTCCACTGTAGAAGGCTACTGGTTTGTGTCCCATACTAGTTTTTTGTGTCAGTATGGCCCTCATTACTGCTGAGCTACAATGTGAGAAGATGAAAAATTGTGCTTCATAATTTGGAGTAGCAAGTACTGGTGCTGTTGATATGGCATGTTTTAGTTCATGGAATGCCTCCGTCATTTCTGTGGTCCACCTTAACTTCTTCTCCCCCCTCTGCGCTTCTTTGAGTGCCTCAAGCAATGGTCTTGTGTACGAGCTGTAGTCAAAAACCCAAGCCCTGCAGTAGATGCATAGGCCCACGAACTGCTGCAGTTCTCTCACTGTCTGTGGCTGGGGTGTGTTGGTTATGGCCTGTGCCCTTTGTGGTACAATGTACCTTCCATTTTGTGAAATAAGCTGACCTATGTAAAGCACTTGTTCTTGGCAGTACTGCAGCTTTTCCTTGTCTACCTTGTACCCCTTTTCTGCTAGTACTGTAAGCATTTTGATGGAGCCTCTCCTGCCCTTCTCTTCTGTGGTGCTGCATATTATTATGTCATCTACATATTGCAGCACCGTGCTTTCCATCTCAATGTTGCCCAAGTCCTTTTGTGTCACCCTGTTGAAGATGGATGGTGACTCGCAGTACCCTTGGGGCAACCGTGTGTGTTTTCATTTTGTGTTGCGGTCCGTGAAACTTGTCAAGTCTTGTGAGTCAGGGTGTAAAGGTATTGAGAAGAATACATTTTTGAGGTCAATCATGGTAAACCGTGACGCCCCTGCTGGTATCCCACATAGTATAGTGGCTGGATTAGCCGCTACAGGGTATTCTGCTTCTACTATGTGGTTTAGGGGTCTTAAATCCTGGATGAAACGCCAAGACCCTCCCTTAGCCTTGCGCACAGGGTGCACAGCAGTGTTGCATGGAGACTCTGATGGTACTAATATACCTCTTTCTATTAGTGCTGTTATTGTTTCATATATCCCCTCATCTGCCTCTTTTGATAGTGGGTATTGCTTTACTCGCGGCAGTATAGCTCCTTTTTTCAACTTTATTTTCACCCTTCCAATGCTCTTGATGCAGCCCATGTCATATGAACTAGTGGTCCATAGAGATGCAGGTATGGCTGCCAGATCCTCCTCTAGAAATGGTGCAGGGGTAGTAGCTGGTGCCTCTAGGGCCAGCGCCATCTTCTGCGCTACGTCTCTGTATGTCACTGTTACCCAGATGTCAACGCTCATCTCAAACACCATCACCCCCTCACCATTATCGTCTGAAAATAGCTCCTCATCAGATACCTGAGTCAATCGGCACCCCTCTGCCAGTGCTATTACCGCTCTCCATGCTCTCCCCTCCCTGTCTTGGGCGTGTACTGCAATGTAGTCCTGTGTTGCTATAATGCTCTCAATACTCAGTGACATCCTTGTCCCCTCTATTTCACTGGCAGGTGTCTCAGGTCTGAAAAGGTAAGTTGCTGGCCTCCTCCATATTTTCCCTTAAATTCCTGGTAGCCATGCCATATCCGTCCCATATTGGAATAGTTCTCCATCTACTGGTTCTGTTCTTGCTACTGTTTTGCCGCAATAAGCCTGTAGTATTTGTCGTGCTGTGAGCATGTTTATGCATGGTGTGGAGCATATTATTCCTTTGTCAGTAAAGGAGATAGTCATATTCAGTCTACTCATGATGTCCCTACCTAGTATGTTTACTGGTGACTTTGTTGAGTATAACAGAGGAAGGGACATATCATGATCACCTACAGATAAGAAGATGTTATCAGTGAATGGAACCAACCCTCGAGCCCCAGAGAATCCTTGAGTGTTCATAGCCTCGCCTGACAGTTGAAACTTTCCCTCCCTTATGCATGACCTAGTGGCCCCGGTGTCAACTAAGAAGGAAAATGTTTTGTTACCTATCGTCACCTGTATGTGTGGTTCTGCCACAGGGTTAGGCGTTACTGATAGGATGGGGCACATCAAGGACATCTGTGGGCTGTCCTATTGTGGGTACAGTGACTGCCTGTTTCCCGTGTACGGGTTGTTACCCAGTATCGTCACCTTCCCTAGCTGTGTCTGTGCTACAGGTGTGTCAGTGGATGTTATTGCATTGTCCTGTATTTGTGTGAGCTGCTGCACAGTTTGGGCCTGCTGTTGCGGGTATGTGTGTATGTGTGGTTTTGTTGCTGTTGTGGTTGCAGTGCCTGTTGTTGTTGGTGCTGCTGTTGCATCGGTGCTTGTTGTGGTGGTAAGTGTTGCTGTGTCCCCTGCTGTTGTGGGTAACCTTGTTGTTCCCCCATAGGCCCTTGCTCTCCCCAAGCCGCCTGCGCAGGCCTCATTCTACATGTGCGTGACATGTGTCCCACTAACCTACATATCCAGCATGTCAGTGGTTCCCGGGCTTGCCATTGAAGTCCCACCATGTTGTCTTGGTACCCCGGTTGTCTTTGCTGATTGTAACCCCTGAACCCTCCCCCTTGTTGTTGTGTGGGTGGACTATATCCTCTTCCTCTCATCTGTCCGCCCCTCCCTCCGTAATAATTCCAGTACCCATTTCCCGTTTGCATATAGCCCTCTCCCGTGTATGGTGGGGGTGGAGGCATTTGTCGTGCCATTATTTGTGCTTGCTGCATTGGTGATGCCTGTTGTTGTGTTGTGTTTTGCATCACTGTGGCCTGTGTGGGGTTGGGCGCTGTATCAGTGCTCCCTCGATGGCATATTTTGATAACTTATTTTGGACCAATTTTGCTTCTTCTACCTTTCTATCTTCCTCCTTTTGTTTCATCTTTTCCTGTCACGCTGTCATGATTCCTGCCCCTCATGTCCCCAGCCCTCCAAGATGTCAGGCTGGAGCCAGGCCACAATCACCTACATGGCCCTCAAGGGCCTCTCCATCCCTCCAAAGACCCACTTGGAGTCAGACTTGGCGCTTGTGGCACCAGACTCACTCCCTCCCATAGGATAACATTGGGGATTGGACTTGTAGTGCATTGATGGGGACAAGATGGATGCCCCCACATATTTGGGTTCCCAGAACTGCATGTGCGGTCTAGTCTTTTCGGTGTGGTTCAGCCCAGAGGCACCTGGGATACCCAGAGACTATTTAAGTCACACCCAGGCTGAGAAACATGCTTTGCGTTTTCTGCACCTGCAGCGTGACACTCACCGTGTTCGGATCGGTCTCCAGTAGGCCTGCATCTTTCTTTTGCGCTCAGCTCCTGCAAGAACAAGAACACCGTTAGGAACAGCCTTACCTTGTGGCGCTTCTGCCAATCAGTCATCGCTCCTTCTGTTCTGCGGGCATCTTCAGCGGTGTCATTCCCATCCCGGCACGCCGCTTCCTAAGGAAAAGGGAAAAGAACAGAAAAAAGGCATTAGTAAGCATTGTGCAAATCTTTGCTTATTTTTAAATACTGTACGAGCTTCAAACGCTTACCTGAATCCCAGCCGCTCTGGGGGAACTCTGTCTCCGGAACTTCTCATCCATCTGCAAGAGGGAAAAGACACTCCAGGTTAGCGTGGAAACATCAATAGGCGCCGCATACCGCGCTTACCCACCGCATTTGTTCTTCATAACCGGCATCCAGGCTGAAAACGTCGCGGCACCTAAAAGACACAGAAAAAGAACTCAGTTCAATGAAAATACGTAAGGGGTGCATCACGCATCGCGCTCTCACTCACCTTCAGTGCTACTCATTTCAGCAGCACGCCGCCATCCCCGGACGCCAGCCATCATCTAAAGAAGGAAAGGACCGAAGTTAGAGAACTGTTCAAAAGACTCATTATACTTACCTGTCGGACTCTTGCCAGTGAAGTAACTAGGCAGTAACGAGCCCGCATCAATCAACGCGCCCCTGCGCTGAAGGCAGGATGGAGAGCACACTATCCAAGAAAACAAGGTGAGCTGTGGATCAAAGGGAAGGGTTGGACCCCGGGGAAGAAGGGGTTCAAGCACACAGAGACAATAGGGAGTTAAACTCTACCAGTCCTGTGTTTCAGGCCCAGTCTCCAGTCGAATAGCCTCCAGGGAAGGGTTCGAGGTCGTAAGAGGTCAGAACAGGCTGAGTGACGTCCCCGTGGATATCAGGTGAGCGTTACAGAACGCAAAGCCTCACATCAAAACCCACCTGGGCGTCATGGAAACGTCAGAAACCGACCAGTTAGCCCACATGTTGGGGCAGCTACTTTCTGAAGTACATGCAGCCAGGCAGGAGACCAACACCCTGATGAGAGAGCTGATAGTAGCCAAAGAACGCACTGATGATTTAAGCCGGCAACTTCTCCAGCCACAAGCAGGGCATGCACCATTGCCGGGAAGCGTGTCCTCGATGCCAGCGCCATCAGCCAATCCCGTTCAGATAACCCTTCCTGGGGCAGTTCCCTTGGCCCCGCCCGAACGATTTACGGGGGATCCCAAGAAGTGCCGCCTGCACTTCCTTTGTAGGCCAGGGGCCTTTCCGAATGACCAATCACGGGTCGCTTTTGTGCTATCCTACCTGAGTGGTAGTGCCGCAGACTGGTCTGTACCCTTTGTGGCCCAAGACGATCCTTTGCTGCATAACTTCAGGGGCTTTCAGCAGGAGATGGAAAAGCTGTTCGCCCGTCGTACTCATGGGCAAGCATTAGACAACGAACTTCTGTCCCTACGCCAAGGGAATCAAGACCTATTAACATAAATAGCCACATTCAATAGACTTGTAGTTGAAGCAGAATGGCCAGTGGAGAAGAGAACCACGTTATTTCATCAGGGTTTGCGGGTGGAGCTCAAGGATGTTCGCGCACAAGTAGTGAACCCCCCGAAAGACTGCTCAGAATTCATTGGCCTTGTTGTTCAACTGGATCATAGGTTGCAGGACCGAAGAGCAGATCGAACCAGACCGGACCCTCGCTCTATGTATGTGCGTTCAAAGGACAATACTTCCCGAACAACGGAAGGTTCAGGAGAGCCAACGCAAATTGGGGGGGTCAGATCCCCCTTGACTAAAGCGGAAAGGGATAAAAGGAGACAGCAGCAGTTATGTCTGTACTGCGGAAGGTCAGGTCATTTCCTTACAGAGTGCCCTGTGAAGCCACCGAGGAGGACGGTAGGTGCCACAGACAAGGAAGATACCATCAAGGAATCGGAAAACTCCCCAGCCCGGGAGGTGTAGGGGTCCACTTGTCGAGCGAAGAAAGTGAACTACAGACCTCGCATTTTGCACTATCTGTGGTTTTGATCAATCACCAACAACCATCTCGAATGCACGCAGTAAGAGCGTACCTAGACAGTGGAGCCATTGGAAAGTACATCGACCAGGATCTTGCGGCTAAGATGGGGCTTCCGTTACGCCCTAAATCAACCACTGACACTGTTACCACAGTCGACGGCATGGAAATAGCTTCCGGTCCAGTATCCCAATGCACTGCAGCTTTAACCCTTCTGTGCCAGGATGGACACCAAGAATCTTTCATTTTCAACCTCAATAAGGCACCACAGTTCCGGTTGACTTTGGGAATGCCATGGTTGGTAGCTCACAATCCTCGAATCGATTGGCGAGCAAAAGAATTGGCCTTTCCCGATACTTGCGCCCACACAAGTTATCGCCAAGAGAAACAACCAATAGACACCAGAACCTCCACACTTTGCACTATGGCAATCGGCACCCTACCAAGTGAATACCAGGACTTTCAAGATATTTTTCAGAAAGAACAGGCTAATACCCTGCCACCGCATAGACCATACGATTGCCAAATCTACCTGATACCCGGCGCACAAATCCCTTGTGGGTGAATTTACGCACTCACGGAACCAGAAAACAAGCACCTGAAGGCCTATCTTGACCAATACCTGGCCAACAGGTTCATCCGTCCCTCGAAGTCTCCAGCAGCCAGTCCTCTATTCTTCGTACCGAAAAAGGAGGGGGACTTGAGAACGTGAATGGACTATCGCGCAGTGAACCAGATTACTGTAAAAAATCGCTACCCCCTGCCACTAATCCCTCAATTGCTTGATCAAGTCAAAGAGGCCCAAATCTGCACAAAACTAGACCTGAGGGGGCATGTCACCTTGTTCGCGTAAAACAGGGGGACGAATGGAAAACCGCTTTTCGCACCAAACACAGCTTGTACGAATATCAAGTAATGCCCTTTGGCCTTTGCAATGCGCCTGCTGCATTTCAATACTTCATGAACGATGTCCTATGGGAATTGATTGATGTCTGTGCTCTAGTGTACATCGACGATATCCTAGTATATTCTGCGTCAAAGCAGGACCACGTTAAACACGTCCGATCCGTATTCGAGAGACTCCGTCAACACCAGCTCTACGCCAAGCTCGAAAAGTGCTCATTCCACGTCTCTGAGGTGGAATTCCTGGGCTTTGTTCTCGCCCGAATGGAATCCGAATGGATGTACACAAGGTAGATGCTATCCTGAACTGGCCATCCCCAAATTCATTCAAGGGGGTTCAAAGTATGCTGGGTTTTGCAAACCTCTACCGCCGGTTCATCCCAGGATTTTCGCAAATCGTGCATCCCATCACGTCATTACTAAGGAAAAGCAACAAAAAGTTCCAGTGCACAACAGAAGCCGAGGAGGCTTTCCAGAAACTCAAAGCAAGATTCACATCTGCCCCAATCTTACGCCACCCTCGCCCTGATCTCCCATACCTGGTGGAAACGGACGTCTCAAGCATGGCTCCTGTTGCCTTCTGGTCACGTACATTCACACCCCCTGAACTCAATTACGCTATCACAGACAAAGAACTCCTGGCCATTAAGTCAGCCTTTAAGGCATGGCGGCACTACCTCTTGGACGCCAGACACACAATCACCGTAATAACTGACCACCGGAACCTCCAGTACCTAAAAACGACAACGGCCCAATCCTCACGACAACTACGTTGGTGCTCTTTTTTTTGCTGAATATGACTTTGTGATTACATTTCGACCAGGGGTGAAAAACGGGAAGGCCGATGCCCTTTCCCGTATGGGGGTGGAAGAGCAAGGGTATCCGACCCCTGACCCAATAGCTATCCTCCCGAGTGACAAGCTCCTAGGAATCACAGCAACCATAACTCAGAAAGAATTACATGAAGAAATCCAAAACCTGATGAGTCTGGAGCAATTACAAGCGTGGAGTGCACAATGAGAACATTACATGATAAAAGATCAGTTGCCCTACTTCAGGAATCGCTTATTCTTACCAAACCAAGAACTACGAGAACAAGTCATGTCCGGTTATCATGATTCCTTGATCAAGGGCCACCCCAGAATCGCTAAAACCCTAGCCAAGGTAAAACGAAATTATTGGTGGCCCACGTGGCGTAAAGACATTGGGCCTCATTACACGGACGGCGGTAAGGGTTAACGGTCACCGTTAATGGCAACGGTGACCGTTAACCCTTACCGCCGTACTACGAGGTCCCTTTGCGGGTTGGTGATTTAACGCCTGCTTTTTGCAGGCGTTAAAAACCAACCCGGTAAGGGACCTCGGAGCTAATTACGGCACCGCAAAATTGCGGTACTGTAATTAGCGCCTTCCCCATTCCCATAGAGCCCTATGGGGCAGAAATGGGAATGGGGGAAGGGCAATGGCGGAAGGGGGATTTACCGCCCCTCCAATCTTGGAATGGGGTGGTAAATCCCCTTTCCGCCAAGGCGGTGCCGGTATTTTACCGGCATGAGCCATGGCGCTAATAGCGCCATGGCTCACCGCCTACCGTGTAATGAGGCCCATTATCCAATTCATCCTATCTTGTGGAGGGTGTGCTCAAAACAAGTCATCCAAGCAGAATCCGGCTGGGCTATTACAACCATTGGAAATCCCACCAGCACCCTGGCACACGTTGTCCCTCGATTTTATTACTGACTTACCACCCAGTCAAAGGTTTAACACTATTCTTGTGGTAGTGGACCTATTTTCAAAAATGGCACATTTCATTGCTCTTAAGGAGCTCCCAAATGCTTCAACTCTGGCAAAGTTATTTCTTGAAGGCATCGTACGGCTCCATGGGTTTCCTTCAGTTTTGGTCTCAGACCGAGGTACTCAATTTGTATCTATCTTCTGGAGAAAATGCTGCTCTATGGCCCAGATCGACATCCGGCTATCCACCAGTCACCATCCCCACACGGAAGGTCAAACTGAGAGGACAAATCAGACGCTCGAGCAGTATCTGCGTTGCATGTTGCACCAAGCTGAAGGAAGCTGGTTCGACCTATTATGGATAGCTGAATATGCTTATAATAATTCCCTACACACCAGCACTGGGAAGACACCCTTTTATACCATGTATGGCAGGCACCCACGTACTTCAGAGTTGGATGTTTCTACAACCCTGGAAATGCCAGCAGTCAAAACCTTGCACACGGCCATTTCTCAAACCTTTAAAAGGGCAGCTGAACACCTACTTCAAGCTAAGAATCGGCAAAAGAAGTTTTCTGATCAACACCGAGCAAAGGCCCCCAACTACCAAGTGGGAGACAAAATCTGGCTGGTGTCTAAACACGTGTCCATTAAAGGAACCGAACTTTCCGTCCAAGATACCTGGGTCCACTCACTGTCCCCTCCATGATAAATCCTGTGGCGGTCAGACTAGCATTGCCGTCAAACATGCAGATTCATCCTGTGTTCCACGTGTCTCTCCTTAAACCTGTTCAACCAGCCAGTAGTAGTCGCCGGGGAGCCAGAATTCAAAGTCAAGGACATCCTAGATTCAAAGTACGTCAGATCCAAATTATACTATTTAGTAGACTGGAAGGGGTATGGTCCACAAGACAGGACATGGGAGCCTTGTGAGTACATCCATGCACCTCGCTTGCTTAGATGATTTCATCAAAACCATCCAACCAAACCAGGACCAGACAGAAGAGCCACCTTGAGAGGGGCCTTGGGGCAGGGAGTGCTGTCATGATTCCTGCCCCTCATGTCCCCAGCCCTCCAAGATGTCAGGCTGGAGCCAGGCCACGATCACCTACATGGCCCTCAAGGGCCTCTCCATCCCTCCAAAGACCCACTTGGAGTCAGACTTGGCGCTTGTGGCACCAGACTCACTCACTCCCATAGGATAACATTGGGGATTGGACTTGTAGTGCATTGATGGGGACGAGATCGATGCCCCCACATATTTCGGTTCCCAGAACTGCATGTGCAGTCTAATCTTTTGGGTGTGGTTCAGCCCAGAGACACCTGGGATACCCAGAGACTATTTAAGCCACGCCCAGGCTGAAAAACATGCTTTGTGTTTCCGCACATGCAGCGTGACACTCACCGTGTTCGGATCGGTCTCCAGTAGGCCTGCATCTTTCTTCTGCGCTCAGCTCCTGCAAGAACAAGAACACCGTTAGGAACAGCCTTACCATGCGGCGCTTCTGTACATCATTCATCGCTCCTTCTGTTCTGCGGGCATCTTCGGCGGTTTCATTCCCATCCCGGCACACCGCTTCCTAAGGAAAAGGGAAAAGAACAGAAAAAAGGCATTAGTAAGCATTCTGCAAATCTTCGCTTATTTTTAAATACTGTACGAGCTTCAAGCGCTTACCTGAATCCCAGCCGCTCTAGGGGAACTCTGTCTCCGGAACTTCTCATCCATCTGCAAGAGGGAAAAGACACTCCAGGTTAGCGTGGAAACATCTAGAGGCGCCGCATACCGCGCTTACTCACCGAATTTGTTCTTCATAACCGGCGTCCACGCTGAAAACGTCGCAGCACCTAAAACACACAGGAAAAGAACTCAGTTCAATACAAATACGAAAGGGGTGCATCACGCTCTCACTCACCTTCAGCACTACTCATGTCAGCAGCATGCCGCCATCCCCGGGCGCCGGCCATAATCTAAGGAAGGAAAGGAACGAAGTTAGAGAACTGTTCAAAAGACTCATTATACTTAACTGTCGGACTCTTGCCAGTGAAGTAACTAGGCAGCAACGAGCCCGCATCAATCAACGCGCCCCTGCGCTGAAAGCAGGATGGAGAGCACACTATCCAAGAAAACAAGGTGAGCTGTGGATCAAAGGGAAGGGTTGGACCCCGGGGAAGAAGGGGTTCAAGCACACATAGACAATAGGGAGTTAAACTCTACCAATCCTGTGTTTCAGGCCCAGTCTCCAGTCGAATAGGCTCCAGGGAAGGGTTCGAGGTCGTAAGAGGTCAGAACAGGCTGAGTGACGTCCCCGTGGATACCAGGTGAGCGTTACATTTGCTAGGGGATAGTTTCAAGGGGACCCGTCTACCCTGCAATGGATGTCAAAAGAGACTTTCCAGTATGAAGATAGCTACATAAAAACAAAATCCCCAGAGGAAAAACAAGGCGATACAATACGTATTAAAAGGCCCGAATCAAGGAGAACTTATAGAAAGAGACCATAAGCTACTGCAGTGCCCAAATACTGCAGCGTAAGAGAGCCCTGGGAGACCTGGGTGCTGGGAAATATCTACATTTCAGATTTATGGACATGTATTTACCTCAGAAGGTTGTGTTGAGGAAATGATGGTGTGCAAGGCACAGGCACTCCTGACCGTACCAGTAGAGGTGGTACAAAATGCAAATGATCTATGCCTCAAAGATTAGACTGAATGTTCCAAATTACTCACATGGGTAGACGATATATGATATGGCATTTATAACGCGCCTATGCACAAGTGATGAAACAGGCCCCCATACCATGGTACTTAGAAGTAGGCCCCCATACCATAATACCCATAATAAAATGCTACATTGTGCTTTAAGACTACTGGTCCTGTAGAGGTGGAGAAAATAGGGGATGCAAGCGTATCTTCAAAGTGTCAGGCATGAAAATAGGCACCACTGTCTTAATGGACTACTATTGGGCATGTGGTTCAAAAGCTTACATGCAATTACCTCCAAATTGGGGTTGCCTATGTTCCTTAGTGGTCATAACTACACCTGCTTTGGTAGTACCTCAGAGCAAAGTACAAATGGGCAACTTCTCCCAAATTAATGGACATCAAAGAAACAAAATATCCCTTAGAACCCACACTTTTAAAAGCAGTAAAAGAGAAAATAATTTTTCGGCTAAAGCAGAAGTTACCTTTAATGAAATACCCGATGAACACAAATTGTTCAATAGAGCAACGGCGTTCGTTACGTCTTTCTTAGCTCCCGGGTTGTAAATAAATGGCAAATGTTTGCAAATAACAGGATGAGAGTTGCTCCAAGCGGTAAATGCAACTGTGAATGCATGTAATGCTATAAAAGAAGAGCTGAGAGAATTACGACCCATGACTCTCAAGAATAGGTATGTCCTGGATTTGATAACAGCCATAGAAGGTGGCATCTGTGCAAAGATTGAGCCATCTTGCTGCATGTACAGACCTTCCCACGATGGGGAGAATGAAACCCTCACAGAGGTAATAGCAACCTTAACAGACTTGCACACAAACATTTTGGCGGAGGTGGATGAACCTGAAAGTGATGACTGGTTGAGTTCTCTATTCTCCTAGATACCCACCTAGTTGTTGACAAGAGCATTTAAGATATTACTTGCCACAGTAGTGTTCATACTATTGGCCTTCTATGTTTTAAGAATAGCAATAAAAGGTTGCGAAAAGTCTACCAAAGCAGCAGGTGGAATGGAAATAGTAATAGACATAAATGCCTCTGAACATGAGTATACCCAAACAGATGACCCAATCAGTGCCCAATTAAGAGAAATCCCTATTACACCAACAGCATTAAAATTTACTTATTCTCCAGACCCACGCAATACCATTGGACACTAGGTCTATTGCAATCCATACAGGGAGTGCTGCTATATGACCTGCAGTGTGGGTGAACACATAAGACGTAAAGGCAACCTGAGGGGGGTGACTAAGAAATGGTGTCCCAAGGTACCCTATGTGGGGGATGGCACTAAAAGGTGTACGGTTCAGTACTCAAACAGAGGGGGGAATGTTAACAGGCATATGAATACTTCATTCATAGGTACGGCACGGCCCACCCTCACCCCAATATTGCACAGGTGAGAAACCCTACTCACTAAGGCAACCATATCAACCTTATCCCAGGTGAGTACAGTAGAAAATTGACCTAATATAAGTAAAGATGGCGAGAATAAGCAAACTCACTGGGCCTCATTACGACCCTGGCGGTAGGAGGTTAACAGCGCTGGTAGAGCTGCCGGTGCTGTTAACTCCCTACCGCCTCATTACGAGGTCTGGTTAATTAACGGGCCTGTTGTTAGCATTCTCCCCATTCCCATTGAGCCCTATGTGGGCTCAAATGGGAATGGGGATGTACCAGGTCTGGGTTCCTTGAATGGGGAAATGCCAGACCCTCCAAGGTCAGAATGGCCCGGTATTTCCCCATTCAAGGAACCCGGACCCGGTACCCGCTAAAAGCGGCATGGCTACCTCCATACTTGTAATGAGGCCCACTGTTAGTTGAGATACGCACATGCAATAGACACAAAGCAAATATGCACTCACCATGAAGAAACATGGACAATAGATCAAATATGCATTTATACACAAAGAATATAACTTGCAACAATAAAGACATATAGAGCATAACATAAGCAATGTATAAGCTGAAATGCAACACGAACGATACATCCACCGTGGTAAAAACAATACATCATACCTCCTTTTCCAATATGCGCCATGTCAATATCTATCCTGTTCCTCAACAGGACAGGAACAGGATAGGTATGATGTATTGTTTTTACCACGGTGGATGTACCATACTGCACACTAGAGATCACGGTGTCTTAAATTTAACAATTTATGGCGGTGTCATACTTAGGCGAAACCAACATAGTTGGGCATATGTCGGTTATGGAATATTATCACGGTGTGGTGGTGGTATACTTTGGTGCACCAAAAAGGGCTGTTTTGTGACATACTGGTGTGTTTCCTGGTAAAGGGAGAAACGTTTTTGTGGTCTGACTGCGATGAATTGTATGTGTTGTTTGGTTTGCAGCTTTTAAGTTGGCCCTCAGCTACTAGGAGCTATCGAATAATCAAGACTCGACTTGTTGGAGTCAACGGCCAAATTGTGGTGTTGCTACACCGGCGCTACTGGTACCAATTGAAGAGGTATGTAGCTTGTTATTGGGGACAGGTTGAGTGCAATCATGTCCTAATTTTATCAGTGCTTTGTGATTTATTAAACAAACGGCACTGATGTATGGAATTTGTTTCTGAACTTATCTGACTGGTGTATATGAGTGGTGACTTCCCCTTTTGTTTGTTTCCTGGTTTAGGAAATGTGTGAGAACCCACAATTGTGACCTTGGATTGCATGGTGGAAACTTAGAAATTGAAATATTCCCCTGAAGAAAGTTCATGCTTTTGAGCAACTAAGAACTGAAACATGTCGGGAGTTGTTTGTACCTGAGTCAGTACACTCAGATTTTGGAAAATTGTTAAATCCATTTATTGTCTGTTTGTGTAATTTTTTTTAATCGTTTTATGTGGCTATATGGATGTGTAATTTGTAATTTGTATTGTTTTTTATTACCATGCTGTGTGAGGTTGGGTTTGACTCATACCGAACACTTTTATAAGTGTTTTTATACTTGTGAATTAATGATTAAAAAATGATTAAAAACTAAAAAACTTTTTTACAACAGAAACAACAAGTACCGGGTCTATTTTTTCAGGACTGAAGGTACCAGTATTGTAGGGTACACACCAACACATATGCACTAGATCAGTAAAATGTTATATGGTGTAATGATCTCCTTTACATATCAATATGCCCATAATTCAAGAACACTGTCTATTCATTAGCCCAAGACACAGACAGGCACCAGCCTCGACTCCCCACATATTCTCAGAAGTGAGGCGCCGTGCAAGGTTGACTACAAAGAGGTCGCTCTGGCTCATGGCCTATGAACAAGGGATAGTATCTATTTTAATTGAAAGGAAAGCAGTCCCTATGCCTCTCTCCCCCTACTCATGTCAGGATCATGTGTTGATGACCCATAAGTTGCCCAAGCTCGGTCAGTAAGATGCCCCCAATGCTCTGCCACCAATTACGTACTATGCCAACCATGGGGAGCATCACTGTAGAGGGGAGAAACAAGCACTGAACGGAAAGTAGAAACCGTTTCAACTGAAAATGCCAAGGTATCAAAACGGAATGTGGTGTATCACTATAGAGGATGAGAGAAACGAAGCACTGAACCGAAAGTAGGAACTGTTGCACGTTCAAATCCCCTGGTATCAAAACTGAACAGGGTGTATTACTATCGAGGAGAGAAACAAGCAATTAACCGAAATTAGAAACTGTTTCAACTGAATATGCCATAGTATCAAAAATGATTGGAGTGTTGAGAGAAACATGTACTGAACCAAAAGTAGAAACTGTTGCAAGTTGAAATGGTTTGTTGACTAACACAATCCTTATGGTAGAAGATGATCAAAAGTGGTGAGATAAAAAGGGGAACTGTTGCAAATTAAAATGCCATGGTGTCAAGGTTGAGTGGGCCTTAATTGTAGACGAGGAGAAGAAAGACTATTGAAACAAAACAAGTGGAGTGCCTTATTGTACTATTCACAGTGGTAACATTGACAGCAACTTGATGTTGTGAGGGAAGATACGAAGCGAATGCATGCTGGGAATAGTACTGAATGATACTTCAGAGCCATAGAACATTAAAAGTGACATTCTAGTGCATGCTGGGAACTGTAGTGAAGGTAACTACACAGCCTCGGTGCAGGAAAAATGGCAATGCTAACACATACTGGGAATTGTATTGACAACGAACTACAGCAACATTGAAAGTAACCACACTAATGCATGCTGTCAATCGTAATGAAGGAAACTATAGAGAAGGGATACTGGTGTTTCATCGAAAGCACCTTTATGAACCTAGTTGAATGGAATAGACTAACAAAAAAGGCCGATCTGTAGTTTAATAAACATTCAGTGAAAGTAGGATTGTTCGCAAACCGGGAGCTTCCAGAGGCCGGTAAGAGGAACTTTAGGCCTAGCCCATTTTCCACTGAGAAGACCCAGAATGGACCGCCTAAGAGGAGAGAGACAGTTGCAGGATACATGGCCTGGAAAGTGCTGTGCCACAGGGCTGGGACAGACAGTGAGAGGAGGCAGCAGGGCTTTGCGGATCAGCTGGCGGCGAGAGCAGAACACAGGGGCGGAGAAGCAAGCAATGTGAGGCAGCAATTCGATATCATGTCGACGTGACAAGGGTGCAGGGTAAAGGAGGAACAGTTTCCCTGAAATAAGAAGGCAGGAGAGAAAAGGGAAGAGGGGATGCTCGATAAAAAGCAAAGATCAATAGCGGTTGGCAAAAAAGCATGAATCGGTAGGGACACTGGGTCAGGAAAAATGTGTGAAGGACTGACAGATGGATTTTCTGGACACAGATTGTCGGGAACCTGCAAGCGGGAGGTACGAGGTCAGCAGAAACGTGTTGATCCAGACAGACAATGAAATCCCCCAACAAAAGGGGGAAATATCAAGATGTAGCAGAAAAGACGAATTAGTCTCCTGGCAACTGCTGCAATAATGAACATTGAAATTCATCACATTCTTCCCTTCCTCTCCAACTCTTCTGCACCCTCCATTGACCCTTTTTCTTCCAACCACTTTCCTTCAATTCGCTGTATCTCCTTCACAACCTTCCTCCCGTCGGCTCGAGAGGATGCTCCACGAGGAACTCCCGAGATCATTGGTAAATATCATCGAGAAGATAGAGCACGGCCATCACAACATTGCCCTTCTGGTGTGGCGCTCTACATGCTTATTGTGTGATCTGGAGTAACCCTTACCACATAGTGATGTGCTCTGCACTCTACGATGCTACGGTCCTGGGGTCTTCCTGGCTGTAAACATTGGTTCCATGCGGCACATCCCATGAAAGCAGTGTCTGGAGACGGTGATCCGTGATGAGTTCATGAGGGGAATGGTCTGGTCTAAGACCATTTGTTGCCACTCACCACACTGAGCCTACCCTTGTGGCCCTATCCAGAGGCCCTCTGGTGAATTTCTCACATCATTTCTCCCTGCTACTGAGTGCTTGCCCACAGGGCGTAAGCGCCGTTCCGGACCGGGTCCTGGTACTCACTTGGGCCACACGCTGCAAGAAGAAAGTTGTGAATCGTAGACCCGGGGTTCCACACATTGGAACAACTTCACTGTGGGACCAGACCCGTCACTTAACCTGATGTCGCCCCCGTAACTGTGTCTTCGCTGGCCTGCCCTGCATGGTTGTGAGCCGCGGAAAGCAAAATCTGCGGAGAGGTTCCTATGGATATTGTATCAACAAAGCTGAGGGCAGACAAGAGGGATCCACCACTCATTGGCAGGGTTGGACATCCTATAATAGGCTTCCTCAGTAAATGGGGACTAATCCAGACGGGTCTACAGATGCCGTTTCCAGCATCCTGCTCTTTCTTCACTGTCATTGGCAACATCTTGGAGGTTTTATTGGAAAGCTTGCATGGACTATCCACATGCCCTTCCCCCTCTATACACTCTCCACATGCACTCCCCCCTCTATACACTCTCCACATTTCCTCCCCCTCTATAGACTCTCAGCATGCCCTTCCCCCTCTATACACTCTCCACATTTCCTCCCCCTCTATACACTCTCAACATGCCCATACCCCTCTATACACTCTCCACATTTCCTCCCCCTCTATACACTCCCCACATGCCCATACCCCTCTATACACTCTCCACATTTCCCCCCTCTATACACTCTCCACATGCCCTCCCCCCTCTATACACTCTCCACATTTCCTCCCCCTCTATAGACTCTCCACATGCCCTTCCCCCTCTATACACTCTCCACATTTCCTCCCCCTCTATACACTCTCAACATGCCCTTCCCCCTCTATACACTCTCCACATTTCCTCCCCCTCTATACACTCTCCACATGCCCTTCCCCCTCTATACACTCTCCACACTTCCTCCCCCTCTATAGACTCTCCACATGCCCTTCCCCCTCTATACACTCTCCACATTTCCTCCCCCTCTATAGACTCTCCACATGCCCTTCCCCCTCTATACACTCTCCACATGCCCTCTCCCCTCTATACACTCTCCACATTTCCTCCCCGTCTATACACTCTCCACATGCCCTTCCTCCTCTATACACTCTCCACATTTCCTCCCCCTCTATACACTCTCCACATGCCCTTCCTCCTCTATACACTCTCCACATTTCCTCCCCCTCTATAGACTCTCCACATTTCCTCCCCCTCTATACACTCTCCACATGCCCTTCCTCCTCTATACACTCTCCACATTTCCTCCCCCTCTATAGACTCTCCACATGCACTTCCCCCTCTATACACTCTCAACATGCCCTTCCCCCTCTATACACTCGCCACATTTCCTCCCCCTCTATACACTCTCCACATGCCCTTCCTCCTCTGTACACTCTCCACATTTCCTCCCCCTCTATAGACTCTCCACATGCCCTTCCCCCTCTATACACTCTCAACATGCCCTTCCCCCTGAATACACTCTCCACATTTCCTCCCCCTCTATACACTCTCCACATGCCCTTCCCCCTCTATACACTCTCCACATGCACTTCCCCCTCTATACACTCTCCACATGCCCTTCCCCCTCTATACACTCTCCACATTTCCTCCCCCTCTATAGACTCTCCACATGCCCTTCCCCCTCTATACACTCTCAACATGCCCTTCCCCCTGAATACACTCTCCACATTTCCTCCCCCTCTATACACTCTCCACATGCCCTTCCCCCTCTATACACTCTCCACATGCACTTCCCCCTCTATACACTCTCCACATGCCCTTCCTCCTCTGTACACTCTCCACATTTCCTCCCCCTCTATAGACTCTCCACATGCCCTTCCCCCTCTATACACTCTCAACATGCCCTTCCCCCTGAATACACTCTCCACATTTCCTCCCCCTCTATACACTCTCCACATGCCCTTCCCCCTCTATACACTCTCCACATTTCCTCCCCCTCTATACACTCTCCACATGCCCTTCCCCCTCTATACACTCTCCACATTTCCTCCCCCTCTACACACTCTTCACATGTCCACCCCCTCTATACACTCTCCACATGCCCTTCCCCCTCTATACACTCTCCACATTTCCTCCCCCTCTATACACTCTCCACATGCCCTTCCCCCTCTATACTCTCTCCACATTTCCTCCCCCTCTACACACTCTTCACATGTCCACCCCCTCTATACACTCTCCACATGCCCTTCCCCCTCTATACTCTCTCCACAAGCCCTCCCTCTTTATACACTCTACACATGCCCTTCCCCTCTATACCCTCTCCATATGCCCTTCCCCCTCTATACTCTCTAATCATGCCCTTCCCCCTCTATACTCTCTCCATATGCCCTTCCCCTCTATACTCTCTCCACATGCCCTTCCCCCCTCTATACTCCATCCACATGCCCTTCCCCCTCTATACTCCCTCTGGGTGCACTTCCCTCTCTATACTCTCTCCATATGCCCTTCCCCCTCTATACTCTCTCCATATGCCCTTCCCCCTCTATACTCTATTCTCATGCCCTTCCCCCTCTATACTCTCTCCACATGCACTTCCCCCTCTATACTCCATCCACATGCCCTTCCCCCTCTATACTCCCTCTGGATGCACTTCCCTCTCTATACTCTCTCCATATGCCCTTCCCCCTTGATACTCCCTCCACATGCACTTCGCCTCTATCCGCTCTCCACATGCACTTCCCCCTCTATACACTCTCCACATGCCCTTCCTCCTCTGTACACTCTCCACATTTCCTCCCCCTCTATAGACTCTCCACATGCCCTTCCCCCTCTATACACTCTCAACATGCCCTTCCCCCTGAATACACTCTCCACATTTCCTCCCCCTCTATACACTCTCCACATGCCCTTCCCCCTCTATACACTCTCCACATTTCCTCCCCCTCTATACACTCTCCACATGCCCTTCCCCCTCTATACACTCTCCACATTTCCTCCCCCTCTACACACTCTTCACATGTCCACCCCCTCTATACACTCTCCACATGCCCTTCCCCCTCTATACACTCTCCACATTTCCTCCCCCTCTATACACTCTCCACATGCCCTTCCCCCTCTATACTCTCTCCACATTTCCTCCCCCTCTACACACTCTTCACATGTCCACCCCCTCTATACACTCTCCACATGCCCTTCCCCCTCTATACTCTCTCCACAAGCCCTCCCTCTTTATACACTCTACACATGCCCTTCCCCTCTATACCCTTTCCATATGCCCTTCCCCCTCTATACTCTCTAATCATGCCCTTCCCCCTCTATACTCTCTCCATATGCCCTTCCCCTCTATACTCTCTCCACATGCCCTTCCCCCCTCTATACTCCATCCACATGCCCTTCCCCCTCTATACTCCCTCTGGGTGCACTTCCCTCTCTATACTCTCTCCATATGCCCTTCCCCCTCTATACTCTCTCCATATGCCCTTCCCCCTCTATACTCTATTCTCATGCCCTTCCCCCTCTATACTCTCTCCACATGCACTTCCCCCTCTATACTCCATCCACATGCCCTTCCCCCTCTATACTCCCTCTGGATGCACTTCCCTCTCTATACTCTCTCCATATGCCCTTCCCCCTTGATACTCCCTCCACATGCACTTCGCCTCTATCCGCTCTCCACATGCCCTTCCCCCTCTATCCACTCTCCACATGCCCTTCCACCTCTACTCTCTTCACATGCCAATCCCCCTCGATACTCCCTCCACATGCCCTTTGCCTCTATCCGCTCTCCACATGCCCTTCCCCCTCTATCCACTCTCCACATGCCCTTCCACCTCTACTCTCTCCTCATGCCCTTCCCCCTCTATACACTCTCCACATGCCCTTCCCCCTCTATACTCCCTCTGGATGCACTTCCCTCTCTATACTCTCTCCATGTGCCCTTTCCCGCTATACTCTCTCCACATGCCCACCCCCCTCTATACACTCTCCACATGCCCTTCCACCTGTATACTCCTATTCCCCCTGTCCTCTTCATTTTCCTGCCTGTTCTACGTCTCCTAAGTATCTTCTCTCTCCCTCTGGTCCAGGGTCTGAGACTACCCCCATGCCCTATCCCAAATTTTGGAATTGGTTCTTTTACTAATCCGATCTTCACCCTCTTTCCATATCATATGATCTCGTCTCAAATCTCGTCTTTCTGATCTTTCCAATAACTGACTCTCTTCACATTTATTTATTTATTGGGTATTTATAATGCGCCTATATAGCAAAAGGCGTTTCAAGGCACAACAAGACAAAAAGGGGGGATGGAGGAGCAGGGATGAAGAAAACAAAAACAGTCCTACTAGGCCTTGTGTCATGTGGATCGTGGAAGTACAGTAACAAGAAGTGCTGGGGGTGGGGGAAGTGCCAGTCAGAGCGGAATACCCTAATGCTAATGAGGGGAAAGAAGTGCAGGTTGGAGTGGCAAGCATGCAAGTGCTGGGGGGAGGACGGAAGAAGGCCCCTGGGTTAGGCAGTGCTAAGGAAAGGCCAGGTGGACAAGTGCCAGAGGAAAGTAGAGAGTGCAGGGGAAGAAGGTCTATGTGCTAAGTGCGAGGACACGGCAGGGTGGGCTCAAGGGGTGCAGGTGAGGCCAGGCTGTTCAGGGAGAGGGTTCCCTGGTAGGGCAAGAGCAGGTTGAGGGGTCAGGAGAGACCAAGTGAAGGGGTAGACTGGTCGAGGAGGACCTGGTGCCCAGTAAGAATCAGAAGGAACTAGGCAGCCAATCAAAATGAGGCAGTGGGGGACATTCACAGGGGAGGAGGAGAGGGAAGGAAAAAGAGAAAAGGAGGGTCTTGAGAAGCTTCCTGAACTTAAGGAGATCTGGTTCATGTCTGAGAGGGGCACAGAGGCCATTCCAGTGGGAGGCACCTGTGGAAGAGAGAGTTCTACCCTCCACTCTCTGCTTGGAAAAGTATCTGATCTGCAGAGAGTTGGAGCTCTAAGACCGAAGGGCTCCAGTAAGGAGGTATTTAGGAAGAGAGAGTTGGATGTAGTGGGGTCCCAGGCCCCAGAAAGCCTTGTGGATTTATGCAGAGGGTCTTGAACTTTATCCTCACAACAACCGGGACCCAGTGGAGAGGTTTAAGGGCTGGAGAGATGGGGCCCCTGTTCTTGAGGCCAAGGATAAGTCTTGCAGTCCCATTCTCAATTAGTTGGAGGGAGTGAAGGGAGGATTTAGGCAGACTGAGGAAGAGGGTGTTGCAGTAGTCCAGCCTAGAGAGGACCAGAGCTCTGTAGACAATGAGTGTCTGGGGGAAGGTGAGGAAAGGGAGAAAGCCTCTGAGGAGGTGCAGCTGCAAGTGGGCCTTCTTGGCAAGGTCTTAATGTGAGGGGAGAAGGAGAGAGAGAGTCAAAGATGACACCAAGGTTTTTTGCCTCACAAGAGGGTGAGGGGAGGGGTCCCATGGATGGCCGGCAGAGAGTAGGAGGGAAGGAGGGAGCTGTGGTCCCAATCAGAAGGATCTCAGTCTTACTGGAATTAAGGCAGAGATCATTAGCAGCACACCATGCCCAAATAGAAGTCAGACAGTCGGGACTTGGAGAGGAAGAAGAGGAGGCAGTGGAGGGAAGTTTGAAGGAGAGCTGCATGTCATCCGCATAACACTGGAAGTGAGGAGAGAAAGCGGGATCAAATGGGACAGAGGGGCAAGATAGATGTTGAAGAGCCACGGAGAGAGGATAGAGCCCCGAGGGATGCCGCAAATGGAGAGTGTGATGGAGGAGAGAGAAGCGCCCAGTTCAACCCGGGAAGTTTAGTCCAAGAGGAAGAGGGTCAACGGGTCCAGTGCCAGGTATGCCAGGGGTATCACGGTGCTGGTTTATAAGGGTGGAATGATTGACCATATCAAAGGCAGAGGAACGGTCTAGAAATATGAGAACGGAAAGAGAGATGGAATCTAGATTTGAGAGCAAGTCTTCATGGGTGTTCAGGAGTGCAGCCTCCGTTCCTCTAGGTGCTCAGAAGCCAGATTGGTGGTTGTAGAGACAACCAACAGATTTAGTGTGGTGGATCAGCTGGGAGATGACCAGCTTCTCCAAGAGTTTGCCCAGGAAGGGGGTAATGGAGATAGCGCAGTAGTTAGCTGGGCAGGAGGGGTTGGCAGAAGGGTTTTTGAGGAGAGGATGCACAAGGTAGTGCTTGAGTGGCGGGAAGGAGCCAGTGGCAAAGGAGTGATTGGAGAAATCAGCCAAGGCTGGAGCAAGGGTAGGCAATGTTGTCCTTGATAGTTCTGCATGAGCATGGGACCACCTGTTTGGAGGAGACTTTCATAGAAAGGACTTGTCTAGAAACCTCATCCGGTGATATGGACGAGAAAGAGTAGAGTAGGAGGGAAAGGGAGAGGGAGGCCAAGGGAGGCTGAGGCCTGATAGCGGGTGAGGGAGAAGGGAAGGGTGAAAAGGAGAGTAAGGATACAATGTCCTGAGTTTTGGTTAAGAAGTGAGAGGCCAATGCAATGCAGCGGGTCAGCGATGGCCGAGGAGAAGTCGAGACTGCAGTAGGATTGGCGAGTTCCTTGCAGATTCTGAACAGGTTAGCCATAATGTTAGTGGCCTCAGAGGTGCGGGCTTGGATATAGGCTGCCTTCTTCGATCGATAGAGATTCTCTATTGCCTTTGGAGCAGGCAGCAGACCAGTATGTCAGAGTATGTGCTCGAAGATTTCCACTTCCGCTCAGCAGCTCTGCACCTGCGTTTCAGAGAGGCCAGGTGGCAGGGCTCTATGGGATATTGCCGCATTTCAAAGGCCGAACACAAAAAAGACAGATTATTTTGTGCCGTTTATGTGTCCTTCAAAATGCCAAAATATCACATATCCCCTTTGCCCCCGCGAAAGGTGATCCCGTACCCACCACCCACCCACTCCCATTGGTTTTGCTGTTAATCAGGGGGTTTAACCACTTGAAACACCCATTTCCTCACCCACCACCCCCTTCCCAGCCCAACACACACACACACACACACACACACACACACACAGACACACACGACACACACCACACACACACCACACACACCACACAAACCACACACACCACACACACACCACACACACACCACACACACGACACACACACACACACGACACATACCTCCCTCAAAGTTCCTTTTCTCTCCTGCCTGCACTTGTCAGTCCCTGCATGCACTTGTGTTAGACTTGGAGGCAGTCTTCATGCAGATCCTCATGGCAGGGGCAAGGATGTCCATAGTGAAGGATGTCCATAGTGTTGGAAATAGAGAGGTGAAGGTTAGCAAGGTCTGTGTCAGTGTGAGAGTCAGTGGCTGGAGTGGGAGGGGGAATAAAAGTAGCGGCAAAAGCAGCAACTGACACTCCCTACATCGGTCGAATGAAGGAGGAGGAGACTGGCAGTGCGGGCGGAGGCTTAGCCGGGGGAGCCAAAAGATCCAGGTGAGAGGACAGGAGAGTATGATTATACCAGAAGAGAGGTGTAGTGTGAGCGTTGGAGATGGGGATGTCTGCTGAGATGACAGCATACAAGGTGTGTCCGACAGAGAGTCACAGAGGCTTCAGAAGAGTCTAGAGACCGCATCAGGGGAGTCAAGGTGAATATTGAAGTCTCTGAGGAAGAGAAATTTGGAGGTGGAGGCCAGGAGAGAAGAGATGAGGTCAGACCACTCTGATAGGAAGAGGGAGACCGGACCAGGCGTCCAGTAGATGGTGGCAAGAGTCAGCAAGAGGATTGGAGAGACACCAATCCTGCAGACGAGTCTTTCGAAGGAAGAGTAGAACTGAGTGGGTATGATAGTAGCAGGGACCCATTCAAAGAAGATCAGGGCCACTCTGGCCTAACGAGAGAGTGTGGCAATGTCCCCTGCCTGACCCTTATGGTGTGTGCATGGGGCTGGCGCAGGGGGATGGACACCGTGACCCACTACATGATGTGACTCAGGGCGTGGATTAGGGAAAATACCTTGGTCTCCCCCACAACACCGGGGGTCTAGGTCAGTGGACCACCATATTACATATACAACTTCAACTAACTCTTTAAAGAATCAGCCTCCAGATCGTATACAGCAATAAGTGGATCCGGTACAGTGGGACCCATGGTACTTGGACCCTGTGGATATACTGCTACAGCGTACCAAGGTACAATCTGCTCTTGACTAGCTTGCCACTCCAGCACTGGAGGAGCCATAGGCCACAGAGCCGATGCAGGAAGAGCCCAGCACCCGCTCCCAACTCAACCAGTTCTTGAGCAGCAAACATAGGGAGAGGATTCCTCCTCCAGGTTCTCAAGTCTGTACTGAACAGGAAACCTAAGAGAGAAGTGGGAAACCCCACAATATCATATGTATCTAATGGAGCTGCTCTCAAAGGTTAGCAGAATGGATTCGAGGCACAGACATAAGAACACAGCCAATAACTCCTTTTTTAAGTCATCCAAACGTCCCTTCACAACCCTGTTTTTTTTCCATGACACAATTAGTATTTTTTTAAAACAATCATTATCAACCTATCTCATACAAAAAGGTCTAGTGGTTAGTGCATACGTGATTCAAAAAACATTAAAACATTGTATGGGAGGCCACCAGGAGGTGCTGGGGAGCTGGCAGCCTCTGCGTAGACCTCCGCCCTGAGGTCCCGAAAAGTGGACTGAGCCCCCACTTGCATCCCCCCCAATGGAGAGAATCATATAGATGGGTGTGGGAACCCATCCAGCACCGACTGCCCCAAAACTGGAGAGAATCGGCCGTGAGAAGGCGAAGGAGGAGCAGTACGCAGCTCCAGAGCCCGCAGCGTGTCAAGATGAGGCACTGCAGGTGCATGCATGACGCTTTCGTCCCCTACTCCAGTTTGGTGGAGATAGAAGGTGGCCGTTCCCTCTACCCCTACACTTGAGGAGAATTAGGTATAACAGACTGCCCTGTATTTCGAAAGCCACGAGACGCGCAGGAGTCGTTTTACTGAGGCGGTGCACGGCACCGCGCTCTGGGAGTGGAAATCTTGCAGAGCTCGTCTGCAAAGGAACTTGTCGACGCCCCCCCCGCACTGACCCGGAGGTCAGCTGCACTCGGCGGGGGGCTGGAAGCAGCAATATGGTCCCCCCCTTCATTGAATGCATGGTGATTAAGGCATGCGAATACCTTTCAGGTTTGTGGATACTACACGCCTACAGTGTGGCGCTGCCGATGATGGGGCACGCACGCGCCGGCGTGACGTTGCACGCCGCCGCGTGCAGCATAAATAAACGGTGCGTTTCCCGGCCGCACACAGAGACCGGGAAGCCTGAACTGCAAGGACGTGTGAGGCTGTGTCCTTGGGGATTCGGGCTTGCGGGCAGCGCTGGGGGGTGCCAGTAACCCCCAACAGTGGCGACGAGTGGGGGAGACGATGCTCCTGTGATTAGTGATTAGTGATATAAATATTTTTCACCGAAACGAGGTCGGTTTAAGACTTCGTTTCAAGCCACGGGTAGTGCGTCACCAACGCGGCTGGCGGCCATTTTGTCTATCGGGCCATGGAACTTCATGAAGCTCCGGTTTGAGCTCTGAAGTGAATCCAGACCTAATTTTTGGAATTTCTGTCAGCAGGCAGCTATACCTGCATACACATGTGCCCAATTTGTGATTTTTTCATTTTCTTGGGTCTCCTACGTCGAGTGCAAGCAAGGAGGAGGGCTAACATGGCTGGGCCTGCATAGCCCATTATTCTTTCTTGTCTCAATTTTTGGAACAGTCGAGGGCTGGAGCCTTCTTCATCCTCTTCATCATCACAGAGGTCTGCTGCAGTGACTTTACTATTTCTTCATCAGGTTGAAACCGTCTTCATCCTCTTCATCATCACAGAGGTGTGTTATAGTCACTTTTTCAGTGTGACTGCTGGTGGCCCTACTGTTTTTCATCCTCTTCATCATCACAGAGGTGCGTTGCAGTGTCTGTTTTCCTCCCTGGAGGTGGTTTGAGTCTGAGTTGCAGCCTCCATCTCCCACACTGGGGTGCCTGTGCGCTCGAGCTCATGAGTGACACTGAGGATCAAGACGGTACACCACCAGCAGCAGCAGCAGCAGTACAGCAGGTGCAGCAGCCTCTAGTTGGGCAGGCTGGTCCTCCAGGTCCGCTACCTCCTGTGCAGCCGGTGGTGGTACCCGTTGTCCAACAGATTCCTCCAGCTATGGCCCAACCTCGTGCACACGCGGCCCTGAAGTCAATCCCGGAGTTTGATGTTTCGTGCCCACCTTCCAGCTTGGAGCCCAGATGGAAGAGGTGGGTCGACCGCCTGGACATGTACTTTCGAGCCGCTCAAGTGGCTGATGTTGACTCCAGACTGGCAACCATGTTATATTCGGCAGGGGCCTCAGTTCAGGAAAATTTTGAATCGCTTCCGCCGGGGAATGAGTCCTACGTTCAGGCGAAGGCCGCCCTTCAAGCTCACTTTCTGCCTCTAGCCAACGCGGACTATGAGCGCTTCGTGATGCTGTCCGCCAAACAGAAGGAGGACGAGACTCTGGACAGTTTCTATGGACGCCTGAGGCGCCTGTCGTTAGCTTGCGCGTGGGGTGATGCAGAAGATATGATCAGGACCATGCTCATACAGGCGTGTTCTTCAGGAAAGCTCAGACGACAAGTGCTAAGGGAGCCCGGAATCACACTCCCACGCATCCTTGAACTGGGGAGGTGCCATGAGGTGTCCGAGGCGAGGGCAGCGAGAATGGAGGCTGGGTCGCGCTCCATCAAAACCGAGGAGGTGTGTGCGATGTGGCGCAGTAGCAGGGGCACCAGAAGACCTGGCGGTGGCCCCCGAGACAGAGCTGGGAGGGCAGGAGAGTATTGCCAGAAGTGTGGCTATGACCTGCCCCACCAAACGGAATGCCCTGCGGCCGGAAAGACTTGTGGACGGTGTGGGCTACCAGACCATTTCTCAAGAGTGTGCAAGGCGGCGATGCCTGTGCTGGTGCCGCGAGGCTCCGCCCGGCCCATCTTCATTCGCTAGGGCCGATAGCCCAACGTCGCTCAAGTGGACCAGGGCGAAGAGGAGGTCCAGGCAGAGAGGCTGACGAAGAAGAGAAAGAGAACATTTTCTTTGTCTCAAGTTTGGAGGTCCTGAAAGGAAAGAACAGGAGACAGCCAAGATGTGTGGTGGAGGTAAACCATTCTCCAGTCCCGGTCCTGGTAGACACGGGGGCGTCTGTCAATGTGATGGCCCGTGGACACTATGACGCCATGGACCGGCCTCCCAAATTGGTCGCACCCAAGGCCTGCATCTTCGCGTTTGGTGGCATAGACCCTATCCCATTAGACGGCGTCTTCATGGCGAAGGTGGAGCATGATGGATCCCAAATCACTGCACGGTTCTATGTGACACCAGTGAGCAACAATACCTTGCTGAGCTGTGCAGCGGCGGAGGCCCTTGGCATTGTCAGCTTTGCGTACTTTGTCTATCTAGAAGACATCAATGATTTGCTGGAGAAATATGCCGCACTATCCAAAGGGATTGGACAGATGGCTGGTGACCCAGTGAGGTTGCACATTGACGAATCCGTGCAGCCCATCGCCCTGAAACATCGCAGGGTACCTTTTCACCTTCGTGAACCTGTCGACAAGGATCTGGACAACTTGGTCGATCTCGACATCATAGAGAAGGTGGAAGGTCCGACTCCCTGGGTATCCCCAATTGTGGTGGCACGAAAACCCAAACGACCTCATGCCGTCCAGATCTGTGTGGACATGAGGTTGCCGAACAAAGCAATCAAAAGAGAAAGACACCTCACCCCGACGATAGACGACATCATTGCCGAGGTACAAGGCGCTCGTTTCTTCTCGAAGCTGGACCTCCGAGCGGGTTATCACCAGGTCGTCCTCCACCCTGAGTCGAGGTATATTACTACCTTTACCACCCACCAAGGTCTGTACCGTTACAAGAGACTGAGCTTCGGGGTGTCCTCAGCGGCAGAGGTGTTTCAAAACATCATCAGGGGTGCCCCAGCAGACCTGGAGGGCGTCCTGAATATCAGCGATGACATCCTGGTGTTTGTCAGAACGGAGGTAGACCACCTGAGACGCCTGGCAAAGACGTTTGAGAGACTGCAGTCCCTGGGCCTCACCCTCCACAAGGAGAAATGTGAATTTCTGCGACCATCAATAGAATTCTTTGGTTTCATGTTTAAGGAGGGGGGGGTGTCACCTGATCCTAAGAAGGTCCAGGACATCAGAAAGGCGCAGTCTCCCGAATCCGTATCGGATGTGCAGAGTTTTCTGGGCATGGTTACTTACTGTGGACGATTCATCCAGAATCTTGCCTCCAGGTCGGAACCGCTCAGGGCGCTGACAAGAAAAGACACCATCTGGAACTGGGGCCCGCTTGAACAAGCGGCCTTTGATGACATCAGGGGCGCCATGGCAGCAGAGGACACCATGGCCTTCTTTGATCCTGTGTTACCATCGGAGAGCATTGTTGACGCCAGTCCGTTTGGTTTGGGCGCCGTGCTGACACAGATCGACCATGATGGGGGTGTCCGCCCGGTGGCCTACGCCAGCAAGGCGCTATTGGAGGCGGAGCAATGATACTCGCAGATTGAGGGCGAGGCGCTGGCCGTACTCTGGGGCTGCAGGCACTTCCAGCTCTACATTCTTGGACGCCCGGTGACGGTGGTGATGGACCACAAACCACTGATTCCAATCCTGGCAGAGTCATCCTCCAAGCCGCCAGCACGAATTGAGAGATGGATGCTCGCCCTCTTGGAATATGGGGTCACCCAGGTGTATCGGCCGGGGGCGAACAATGCGGCAGACTATCTCTCTAGACACTCGGCGGCGCCTGGGGCGGAGGACTATGACACTTGTGCGGAGGAGGCCGAAGAGCATTTCCGGGTGGTGGTGGAGGCGGCCACCCCGAATGCCATTCCCTTAAAGGAACTTGAGACAGCTGAAGCAGATGACGAGTGTTTCAGGATACTAAGGCAATCCATGCAGCAGGGATCCTGGAAGTCGGTGCTGGAGGCCCTAGCGGGGCGCACCCAGGAGGCCAGAACTGGACTGGAGCAGTTATGGAAGGTCCGGGAGGAGCTATCGTTCTCACCATCCGGCCTTCTACTCCGGGGAGACCGAATTGTGGTGCCCCAGTCGAAGGTGGGGGACGTGATTGTCCTTGCACACCGTGGTCACCAGGGCGCTGCCAAGACCAAAGCACGCTTAAGGCTGAAACTGTGGTTCCCGGAACTGGAGCGGAAGGTGGACGATTCCGTGGCAGCCTGTATTTGGTGTCAGGCGGCGTCACCCCTGCAGCGTGAACCTGTCATAGAGGCGATGCCTCGAGGGACGCATCCGTGGAAAGTCGTTCATGCAGACTTTGGCTCCACCACGATGGGCACCCACTTCCTCGTGCTGGTTGACCAATACTCGAGGTACCCCGAGGTGGAGTTCGTAGAGTCAGTGGCATTTGAGCATGTCGTGGTGGCCGTAGAAAAGGTGTTTGCGGCCCATGGCTTCCCACATACGGTGTGCTCAGACAACAGGGTGCCGTTCCAGAGTGAACGGTTCTCGGAACTGATGGAGAGCTATGGGGTGGTGCACAGGAAGATCACGCCACTCTGGCCAAGGGCAAATGGTGAAGCCGAACGGATGATGAGAACCTTAAATAAGACATTTTGGATCGCCCAGGGCCAAGGACTGTCCCTCCAAAGAGCCCTCTACCAGTTTTTGAGGGTGTACCGTACCACGCCGCATGCATCCACTGGAGTGGCCCCGGCAGAGGCGTTGTTCAAGCGGTGTCCTCGGGGGCTGTTACCTGAGGTCGGAGAGAAAGAACCGGGGGTGATTGACAATCAAGAGGTCGAGGCGGACCGGCGAATAAGGATTGAACAGGAGAACCTTTGGACGGGGCTTCACCACCAGCGGCTGGAGCCGGGTGATGAGGTCCTCATTCGAAATAGACATCCCCATGGGAAGCTCTCCCTACCATACGAGCCGGAGCCGTTGGACGTTGTTGCGGTCAAGGGATCCATGGTGACTGCATCGGATGGCCGGTCTGAGATAACTCGTAACGTGAGCTTCTTTAAGACGTTACGGGATCCCAGGACTGATCCACCCCCTGATCCGGACTTGGAGGTCGTCCCTGAGGACGAAGGAGAATCACCATGTCTGCCTGAGTCCCTGGCCCGGGGAATGCCTATGGACCGAACACCCGTGCCGGAGGTGAGTAGGGGGTACCCCCAGAGGACTGGGTGAGGGAAACCTGCTCACCTCAGCGACTACGTTCTGGAACAGGTGTCTGATCATCCGGACAATGGGAATGGTTAAGTAAGGGGACCCGGGTGGATGTTAATAAATGTTTTTTTTCAGAACGGAACATGTGAATTGTTATAGACGTATAGTGTTTTGGTTTAAAGTGTATAGTTCTTTAATGTTTGTTGTTTGTCCTCCCGAAAAAGGAGGAGTGTGGCACTGCCCAATGATGGGGTACACACGCGGCGGCGTGACGTTGCACGCCGCCGTGTGCAGCATAAATAAACGGGGCGTTTCCCGGCCGCGCAGAGCGACCGGGAAGCCCAAACCGCAAGGATGTGTGAGGCTGTGTCCTTGGGGATCTGGGGCTTGCGGGCAGTGCTGGGGGGGTGCCAGTAACCCCCAACATTCAGGGTACGTGCATGCCCAGGTGGCTTCATGCTGGGATTAGGCCTTCTAGTGTTCTGTGAGCCACGGGCGGCGGTATAGGCCCTTGACAAACCCCAGTGCTCCAGGAGCACCCTGAGACACGCTACGTTGTGGGAGCTGAGCCTGTGTTACGCTCACCTGGCTCCCACAGGGGCGTCGGTCGGATCCGGACGACTGCAGTCTCCACCAACGTGATGCGTAGTGCAGAGATGACTGACTGGACTGGCCCTCCTAATCTTGTCTGCGTGACCCGTAGAAGTATTCTCCTGCAAGTGGAGGGATGGATTTAGCCACCCGTGAATTCAAGTGATGGCGCCCCCCACAGTCCTCCCAACTAATCACCTCCAAAGTGCCCTCTCAGCAATCTCACCTTATATTCTTGAAAGATGAGCTCTCCATCCTGCATGGATTGCAGGGGCGCGTTGATGCCAGTTACTTCACTGGTTTGAAGGCGTGGGAGAGTTCTGGAGAGTATTGACTCTGAGGTTCCTGGCAAGGTCCAGTAAGTATCAAGTTCATAGAGTTCAATATGTCCGATGTTTCACTCTTGTCCCCCCTTCCTTCCTTGTCTTGCAGCTGAGATTGTGAGAAGATGCTCTCGTAGCAGCTGGTGGAGCTCAGGTAAGAGTCTGTATTACCCGACGCTGTGGTAAAAGTTGCACGTGTTTAACGTGTTGTTTTCTCTCTCTTTGCAGGTGCGGCACATGAAATTGTGGGGAGTTATAGAATAATGCCTCCGGTGGTAAATCAGGTAAGTCTATGGTGATAAGAGTTATATTTGTTGGTTTTCTCGGCTGACCTTGTTGTTTTCTTTTGTCCCTCAGGTTCCGGCGAAGAAATGATGGAGGCTGCGCGGACTGGTGAGTATGGCACAGTGCTGCAGCTGGAGATGCGACGCATACAGAAATGATGTTCTTTCCAGGTCCGGAGGCGAGATGGATCCGGAATCAGGTGAGGAATTCAAAAATAGTTTGTTTTCTAACCTTGTCTTTTTCTTTCCTCTTTGTTTTAGGAGCTCCAGATTCGAGGCGG
This sequence comes from Ambystoma mexicanum, assembly GCF_040938575.1. Lineage (NCBI taxonomy): Eukaryota > Metazoa > Chordata > Amphibia > Caudata > Ambystomatidae > Ambystoma > Ambystoma mexicanum. Next base: position 128,259,614 of record NC_090921.1, on the reverse strand, counting down.
GCATGGCAGAAGACTGGATGCAGATTGCAGGCACGGTGAGCGTTACGCTGCTGGATGCAGAATAACGCGAAGCGTGTGCTGTTGTTCGGGCGTGGTTTAAATAGCCTCCAAAGTAGTTCCAGGTAAGAAGTTCCCTAGAACCACGCCCGAGTAAAAAATAGTCCCTGTAATAAAATAGTCCCATCCAGGCCTCACGTTGGCTTGGACTCACTAGCAGCATGGTCTGCATCCGGCAAGTGAAGTCAATTAGCCTAGCGCCTATGGCGCCAGGACTGATTTCTATGATGAGCCTGGCGCCTAAGGCGCCAGGACTGAACCCAAACAGCCCCCAGCCGGGGCTGTTGGTGTTTTAATAAGTGTCTGGATGCCTGCTCCCGGAGCTGATGGGCTTGGTCCTGATGCCCGGGGGTAGGCATCATGACAGCCTGCCCCTGCAATTTAGAGAGACGCTTCCTGGGGGGGTTGGGAATACTCGCCTGTGCACTTGCCTGAGGCCATAGGGATGCACCACTCCCCCCATCCTCACCCTGGAGCCCACTTCACCCTGGAGGAGTGCTTGCAGGGAGTGGAGTGAGTCAGTTCATTAGCTGCCCCCCGGAATCAGCTCCTGATTCCCATGAGGGTCAAGGACCCTCGCAAAGCCCTCCTCACCAAGGGAACAATACCCACAATAAGCAGGAGCATTGGGAATAAGAAAGGAGTGCAAAGAGTGATCTCCGCCCAGACTCAAGTGAACGTAAGCTGAAACAGTGAAGCCCCAGAGGCAAAGGTGGGAATACACGCCATCCCATGAACCAGTAAAGGAAGATGAGAAGGGGGCTGATCAGAAACCACACAATACCTCAGTGAGTGGGCCTGAATCTTTGCGGCACAGCAGATTAGGTGAAGGAAGTCAAGACCCAGGCATGGAGATCCCAGGACTGTACGACTCCAAGCACAGAAGATAAGTGACCCATACAGTAGGGTGCGTTGAACGGTGTACACCCCTACCCGAAGGACTACTGGTAACCCCAAAAATCCCAACCCGAACAACGCAATCTGCCAACTTTCACTCACCCTCCCAGGTGCAAAGTGGTCTCTCTAGGACCAGAACATGCAGCGGTATAGCGATTTATCTCGCCAAGCTGAACAGATGTGTAGAAGAGGTTAGGCCCCCAGTATTGGGCTATGTGCCCCCCTTCAGGATTCTGGGGCAAGGATTAATTCAAGCAACTGCAATCACACTTCCAGAATAGAAACACTATGCCTACCCCTTGACTTGGCACCCCCCTTGTGGTGTGGGCCCCAGACATAGGGGCGTGTGCCTGCCACAGGGCCAGTGGAACGAACACTGAAAATTAGAAGAACCCGGACCGCCGGCTGAACCACCACGCTGAAGATATAACTCTTCAGAGAGGAAGAGAAACTACACAGAGAGGGCAGGGGGCAACGTGCATGGGCCGGAACCCCAGTGCATGGAAATAAGACAGAAGTTAGCCACATTTAGGGACACCCGACTTCGACCAGAACTCGAGATCCCACATAAGCACACCATGGCGACATCAGGGACCGACTCCGCCACAACCAAGGGAGATGTGGCAGCCTTGTTGGAGGAAATCAAGAACTTGAGAGCAGACATTGACGGAAAGGTCGACAAAATCACCCAGAGGATCGATAAGATGGAGGAGAGACAAGAAGGTGTTAAGAACAATCAGACCTCCCTGAACACTCTCGAGACACAGATGGATCAGAGAATAGCCGACATAGAGACCCGTGAAGAAGAATTCCGCCTAAAGATGGACAATTTGGAAAATAGTGAACGGCGGAATAACCTAAGACTTTTTGGCATTCCAGAGAGAGAGGGTGAGTCTGAACAAGACCTGAAAAGGATGCTCCACGACATCATGAAGCTCTTATCTGAAGATGACTCCATCGATGAGGCAAAAATTGAAAGGATACATAGAGCAGGGGAGCTGCTGGTCGCTCGAGGACCCTACTTGTTCGGTTCCACAATTACAGCGACAGGGCCATAATCTTGGAGAAAGTGAAACGCAGTGGCCCAGTCACCCTTGACGCAGCCAGAGTGATGATCTTCCAAGACCTGTCGTCACTGACCTTGGCCTTGAGACAGGTGTGCATGCCCCTCACAAAATGCTTAAAGGACCAAACAGTCCGTTATAGATGGGGCTACCCATTCTCTCTTACATTCGAACTGGAGGGACAAAAGGAGAGGCTGAGAATGGAGAGGGACATCAAAAACTGCATGGCCGAACTCTTGGGCTATCAGCAAAATAAGCAGAATCAGGACGGAAGGCGAGACGATGACAGACAATGGTGGATCCAAGGGCCAAACGGAGATGCATACTGGGCTCTAGAATATACACGAGGATGAATGCCTCCCCAGGGATGGACGGCCAAAAATCTTTGGAAACTGCGGAGCACCGATCATCAGAACTACGGTACCACCTAAGAAACTGCAACTTGCTTATGCAGAACTACGTATTAGTTCCAAGGAACGAAACTCAGGGTGTAACTATTCCAGGAATGCCCCAGACTCATTAAGAGAAGGTTGGGCCTTAAGATGCTCCAAAGAGTCTAATCGGATCCAGGAAAATGCGGCTGCACAAATGCCGAGTTAAGTATTGATGCCCAGATCTCAAGTTAGTATGGTAACTTTGGGTTAAAGTGGTTTCTGAGAATCTGGGCAGTAAGGAATGGAGACCGGGGAAGCTGGGGGCTATACCACTTCTGGTGAGGGAATGGAAAAGGGAGCTCGCCCATTGGGAGAATTCTTGGAGACTTCTGAATCTGTGTGATGTTTTTTTATGTTATTGAAGGGGTGTGGGACAGAGGGAGTTCGATGTTAATGATGTTGCTATGTGAAGGGAACGAGAGGTATCTGGTTCCCGCTGGTGGTCCAAACTCGGCCTGGTGATGTCAACCTGGCAGCATCAGACGCCTTTTCAGGGAAGGGCAGGGAAGGGGGTAGTGGAGGGGTGGAGGGAAAGGTTAGGAACAGTGTCTTATTCGAGCAAACTACGAAGGATGATGTGTCTGCTGAATCATGGGCTTGGCTGCCGAGGCTTAACAAGAGCTCAACGGATACACTAAGGAAGAAATGGCAGTAGATAAAAGCTCTCAAAGGGACAGCCTCTTCAGGGTGGGGACACTAAACATTAAGGTTTTGATCTAGTCTACGAAAAGGTCTCTTGTGGCCAGAGAGTTTCAAATGGTGAGACTTGACGTGTTGTTTCTGCAGGAAACCAAATATGCACAGGCAGAGGAACGCAGGAACCTGGGTCTGAGATTAGGGGTGGAACACTGGGGCTCAGGCCCCCTGAGGAAGGCTGGAGTGGGGATATTTGCCAGGAGAGGTCTGAATTTGGAGGTGATCAACGTGGAAGGTAGGGCTCTTATGATGGTGGGCCTCGTACAGAAAGTTACATTCACATTGTCAACAGTCGGCAGGGAGCAGGTGCTGCAAGGCCAGACTTGGGCCCGAGGCGCTGCGGATTGAACTGACATCCTATCAGCATCCGCCCTTGAATAGAGGGGGCAGGCAAACCGCGGCAGCCCGCCTGGTCTCGGGGGCAAAGGGGAGCGCCCTGCAAGGTGTTCCGGAGGGCTGTGGCAGTCTGCCAGGCCTGTGGTGCTGTTTGGACGGATTCGAGACCGAGGAGGTTCTTGGGAGCACGGGAGGAGCCCCTCCGCAGCGTTCGCTCTGCTCCTTGGCCTGCTGTGGGGTGCGCGGCTCACTGGAAGGGCGGCCGCAGATCCACCGGTGAGACATACGCGGTGTGCGTATCTCTACGCGGCTGTGTCAGCCGCAGGACCACCCCAGCTCCGCTGTGACGGCGTTCGTTGTCCCTTTGGGCATTCCGTAGCGTGGAGCGTCATTAGCTTTGACGGCTCCGGTGACGGCTTCTTGCAACACGCCTCCCCTGGGCGTGGCTATCAGGCACTGGCAAAAAGAGAGGGGCCAGCGCTGATAGCAGAGCATTGACGTGGAAGGCTCCTGGCTCCCCCAGCGATCTAACTTGGTTGTTTATTTTTTCTCAACCTTACCAAGGCGAGTTACATTGAACCCTGAGGTTGGACACTGCCCTACACCAGGTGAGCACTTAAAAACTGGGCATAAGGGGATACAAATTGCCTATTGTGACGGTGGTTGAAGCAAAAAAAAAAATATGAAAAGTTCTGCCAACACTGTGTTTGGAGCATAATACCTGGTTGCCAGACATGTTGCATACAGCGGCCAGACCTCCACCTGCATTTTTGCCGATGCCAGGTTTATCTAAGAGCAGCTGGTGGTTCCAAGTTTAATGATGACGCGAAGGAGGCATCGTTGTTAAACTGCATTGGCACAGAGGGATTAAGAGTTGTTCGACATCTGCCTGGTGAGGATGTGACTGTGCCGGGCAGTGCGAGGGAGAGAGGATAGTAGGTGCATATGAAACGGCATTGAAAAAATTGGAGGTTCGCTTTGGAAAGAGAATTGATGTGGTACTGGAGCGATACAAATCTTTTTCCAGAGCACAAGGACCTGGGGAATGCATTGATGCTTATGTGACTGTTTTACGAGCCTTGATGGCTACGTGTAGATTTTCTGGGAACTTGGATGAGTACATCAGAGACCAAATAATAATGAAGACAAGCAACCAGAAAATAAGAGAAAGACTCTGGATAGAAAGTGATCCGCCACTGGAGAAAGTTTTGGAAATTGCCAGGGCAATTGAGGCCTCAAGGGCAAGTGTACAGATTGTCACTGAAAGAGAAAGCTCCAGGGATGGGATTCAAGCTGTTTTGCCACAAAATAGGGGTGGGGGAATGGAAAACAGAAAAGGGGCTGAAAAAGGTAGCAACCAAAGTGAAAAATGGTCCAAGGGGAAGGAGTTTTGCCGGAAATGTGGCTGGTCAAGCCACTCCACTGACTCTAAAGTTTGTCCTGCTGGCAATATGGAATGCAGGAAATGTAAACGTATTGGCCATTTTGCCCGCATGTGCAAGTTCAATGGGTTGGCCAATGTGGTACCGGAGGAGGGTGCCTCCATTCAGGAGGTTATGGCTATCAGTAAGCCCGAGCAAGGTGTAATTTTGCACTTGGACGGGATGGCTCACAAGGGTCCATGGGTCTCAGTATTAGTGGATGGCCATCCTTTGGAGATGTTAGTTGATTCAGGGTCACCTTACACCTTGGTGGCTCCTGAAGTGTATGTAGAAAAATTGGGAAAGGAGATTGCTACATTACAACCGGCTGATATCAACCCTAGTGCTTATGGGCAGAATCCCATTGAGGTGTTGGGTTACAATTGGTCCAACTTTGAATTCAAGGGTCGACAGGCCACGGGCAAGTTGTATGTGGCACGCAAAGGTACCAGTATACTGGGTTGTGATGAGCAGGCGGTGTTGGGTATGGAGATACACCCGGGAAGGGAAGTTCCTGTGCTTAGTGTTTCGCAAGCAGGAGAAGGGTGTGATCAATGGACATCAGAGTCACTCAGAGCTGAGTTTCCTGAAGTGTTTTCCGATGCCCTGGGTTAGCTCAGGGGATTTTCCCATTGCATTATTCTAAAGAGGGGTGCCATACCCAAGGTACATAAAGTGAGAAGTGTTCCTGTGATGGCAAAGGAGGGTTTAAAAGCAGAATTGAATAAATTGATGGGGGCTGGAATTATTGAGCCTATTGAGTCCTCAGAATGGCTGTTTCCTGTGGTTCTGGTTAAGAAGGGGGATGGAAGCATCAGGATGTGTGTGGACCTCTGAGAATTAAATTCTAGTATTTGGGTTGATCGCCATCCCTTGCAGAACATTAATGAACTGCTGTTGACCCTGAGTAAGGCAACTTGTTTTTCCACGCTGGACTTGTATGCTGCATACCACCAGATTGATCTGCACATTGACTTTAGGCCTCTTACTTCTTTTGTGACGCCGTTTGGGGCGAATCGCTTTTGTCGCATGCCCTTTGGACTGGCATCAGCATCGGCCGTTTTTCAACGTTTGATGCAAGAGCTCTTTGGAGGTTTGCCTGGGGTGTGTTACTTTCAGGATCACATTTTGGTGTGGGGTAGTTGTAGGAGGGAGCATGACATCAGGATTCGTGAAGTAATGAAGGTACTGAAGGAGAAGGGGCTAACAGTGAAATTAAATTGGCAAAGTGCCAGATAGGAGTAGACAAAGTAACATATCTGGGCTATACCTTGAGTTCTGGGGGAGTGAGTCCCAAAGCGGGTCTGGTTCAGACGATGAAAGATACCCCAGTTCCCACCAACAAGGATCAGCTGAGGGCATTTCTGGGGTTGGTCGAGTATTATGTAAAATTTATACCGAATTATTCTGAGAAGACTGTTGCCATGAGAGCTTTAATGAAGAAATCAGCCAGGTTTGTGTGGTCTGAGGAGTGTGATAAAGAGTTTGATGCTGTGAAGAACGATGTTGAGAATGCCCCATGTCTGAGATCATTTGACCCCAAACTCAAAATAATGCTCACTGTTGATGCAAGTGATGTGGGTTTGGGGGCAGCTTTGGAGCAATGGAGTGATGGGGAGCGCAAGCCAGTGGCGTTTGCATCGAGGACTTTGAGAGAAGTTGATTGCAGGTACTCTGTTATCGGGAAAGAGGCATTGGCTGTGGTTTGGGCATCAAAACACTTCAGGACATTCCTCTGGGGCATCCCATACGTGGTCAGAACTGATCATAAGCCTTTGGTTCAGGTATTTTCCACTCGTGGTGTTGTTGCAGTATCTCCAAGGATTGCTAGGTGGTCTGTTGAGTTGCAAGAATACAACTTTACTATGCAGTATGTACCTGGGAAACAGAATGTGGTGGCTGACTGCCTGTCGCGGCTGCCCGCTTTGGAGCAGGAAAGGTTTTATAGGGGTGATGTGAGTGAAGAGGTAAATTTGCAAGAATGTCAGATTGCTTGTAACGCCCCACCTGTGGGTAAGGCCGTTTGGGATGATGAGAGCGACAGGGATGCAGAACTGAACTTCGATAAGAGAAGGTCTCAGCAAAGGCTGGCAATCGGTTAAGTATAGACCGGAAGGGAAAGGGTACATCCAGGTCCTGAGTGAGTTGGCTGAAGGTCCTTGGGGTGTGTTGTGAGGTGTCAAATTGGTTCCCCCAGTTAGCTTGAGGGGCAGGATTGTGGATTTGGCTGATGCCGGACATTTAGGACGTTCCCTAACCAATAGAAGGCTACGGGAGGAGTATTGGTGCCCCTCCATGGATCGAGATGTTGAGACTGTGGTGAAGGATTGTGTGCTTGTGCCTCTAGTGATTAGAGCAAAGTGGATTATCCCCAGCCTATTCATCCGGTTTAAGTGCCTAGGGAAGTTTGGTCCAAAGTAGCGTTGGATATCATGGGTCCTTTCGAGTGTTTGCAGCAAGAGTATAGGTTTTTATTGGTTCTTGTAGACTACACAACCAGGTGGATAGAGGTGGCGGCATTTGGAAGGGTCACCACCGATTGCGTCATTGCCTTTCTGAAGAAGGTATTTGATAGAGAAGGGATACCAGCTAGTCTGGTCACTGATAATGGCGTGCAGTTTACTTCTAAAGCCATGAAAGGAGTTTTTGGGGCAGTGCGGGGTGGATCACCATCGCACAGCTTTGTATAATCCTAATACAAAAGGCCTGGTGGAAAGGGCCAATGATATCATTAAGGGTGCCATACAATTGGCTTTAGCCAATGGGCTAGATTGGAGAGAGGTTGTGTCTTAGTATTTAGCTGCATACCGCAGAACCCGTCAGTCATCACGGGGAGGTCACATTTTGAACTCATGAGGGGGAGAAAACCAGGTACCACCCTCAGACCTTTGGCATTGGGTGGCGGTGGCCCGTGTGGGATGGATTTGGAAAGTATTCATCAAAGAGTTGTGGCTCACCAGGAGGCTGTACGAGCATCCCAAAAGAACAGGGAGGAGTTGCAAGTGATGGTGGGGGATATGGTGTGCATAAAAAATCCCAGATTTGTTCAGAAAGGTGGCAGCGCGTTTTTACCTGCCAGGAAGGTGGTTAAAAGTGGGAAAGGACATGTACGGTTGGAGGATGGTTCCTTTGGAGCAAGAGACGCGTAGTGGTCCTTGATGGTGGTAAGAGCCATGTTAATGAAGATGTTACCGATGAGGCTGGTAATGCTTTGGATTTTACGCCTGACAGGGTGGATGAATCAGTGGGAAAGGAGGTTGATTGTGGTGCGAGTGGGGCAGTTGCGGAACATGCTGTGGCTGACCAGGATGCTGGTGATATGGGAAGGATGGTTGTAGAAGAGCGTGTTGGGGAGGGGCGTCCAGCTAGATGCTGTGGACCCCCTGCTAAACTGAAGGACTATGTGTTGTAGCACATCATCGTTCTGTATTACCAATGTGATCCCACTGCAAATATGATGTGCAAAGCAGTCATTGTTTTATCTGAAGAATTTAAACTTTGTTTTCTGTTCTGCAACACTATGTTTTCTGCTGTTCCTATTTTTGTGTTCATTGTGTGTATTTTGTTATTGCATGCCACTGTTGTTGAAGGGAAGAGGATATGTTGTAATTGGATGTAATTGCCGGCGCGTGTGGAATGTTGTTCCAGCTTCATGGATCAACATTCCACACGGGCCACTTGGTTTATGGGCTTCTCTAGAGGCGGCTGCTGATGGGGGTCCAGGAAATAAAGCTGTTAAACCATTCACCAGACTCATCTTATTTCACACTCCTCATACTATTTGGGATGGAGGAAATCGAGGAGGAGCACACGAGAATGACGGAGGTGGCTGCACCACTCCTACTAGCGGCACAGGCTTGCCTTGTGATGAATTGGAAGGGAGATAAGGTACCGGGAAAGAAAGAATGTATTAATGGCCAACAATATTTGTACAATGGAAAGGATAACCGCAGCTCTGGATGGGAAGTTTGCTCCGTATCAACTTCTATGGGGAGAATTTCTGAATAAATACACGACCAACACCTAGGAAAATGCAGTGTGTAAGGTGTAATGTTTTTGAAAACTTTAATAAAACAAACCAAAAAAAATCATTGTATGCACTAAAGACCGCAATGACAATGTTTAAAAATATGAGAACAACCCTATCATGCAGTAATTTAGACATCAGTCCAAAGACTGTACTGGAGCTTGATGGTTGATTGTGTAGTTGGTGTCACCTTAAACTAAAGTGCAGAGTCACAGGAGGTCGCCCTAATGTCCTCATTTCTAGGCTTCTCACTGTTAACCAAATCCCTCTCTCCTCCTCCTTAATGTCCCAGCACAAGCTTGTACCTGTGGGATCTTCTCGTGTTCCTTCTTCCTTTCTATCTTCATCCTCATGCTTCTCCTGCACCTCCTCGGAGCTGCCCCTCAGACTTACTCCTCTATCCACTCAGGCTTCCTTTTGTGCATTCCCTGTCTCCTCCTTCTCCTCCTGCTCTTCTATTCTCCCCTCATCTTTCTTTCCTCTTCCTCCTCTCTCGTACTCCTTGTGATTTTCCACTTCACCTCTCCACTCTGGTCACCCTTATCTTTAATCATCTCACTGTTCACCACCTTCTCTTTAGGGATCTCCTCCTTAGGTACTTCTCTATAGAGTGATGCAGATCCTCTGGACACACTGTCTGCCCACTGCAACTCCATTGAAACACTACGGCTTAGCTCATAGGAAAACTGGACCTCTTCAATCTATACACGCTTTGAAACGCTTGTGTCATGGAACGTGGTAGGGGACCCTGTTCTCCTGTCAGTGGACGCAGAAAAAGCGTTCGATAGGGTGGAATGGGGTTTCCTGAAGGCGGTGCTGGGCAAGGTGGGACTGGGTACTAGGTTTAGAAGGGGTGTGAAGGCGGTTTATACTTCCCGCAAGGCGTTGGTAGTGGGTAACGGCGATTACTCCTGATGGTTTTACCTGGGCAGAGGAACACGGCAGTGTTATAAATGCCATATGAAATCCTATCATATCAAACATATACTAGTTTCTACAAACAGCCCTTTAGATGGAGGCCAATAACTCAACAGTAGAATCGAGTCTATGTCATTGTCAAGGAAAAACAATTGATATTTGCAGTCTATAATAGACCTAAATTTATAAGTATTTCTAGATGCTACCATTACAGGACTGGGATATTTATAAGATGTGGCTCAAGCCTGACTTATCAACTCACTGTTACAGCTTCTCAAATCAAGGGTAACCCGTTCTAAATCATATTTCAAAATTGCTTCCCAAAAGTGAAAAGAAAGGTGCAATCCCTTTCCAAGGGTGTCCATGGGTGTTGGTATTTACTTATTTTGTATTTATAGCATTTGTTATATGCCCAGAGGTATCACGGCATAGAATACTTAGCGACTTAGTTGGTTACAGCAGAAATTACAATCACAAGTAGGTACAATTATACAATTATAGACAGAATATTGTGTGTGGTGAAGATGAGGGAGTGGGTACAATAGCAAAATCTTGCACAGAGTAATGGGCTAAGGGAAGGTGGCAGGTGGGCTAGGAGTAGGTACAATCACAGGTTCATGCACCGACTAGTGGGCTAGTAGAAGGGGATAAATACTTGTGCCATTGTATTGCACTTCATGTCTTTGCAGTGTCCTCTGCAGCAACTCCATACAATCAGATATTTATTTAATGGAAGGATAGTAGACATGGGTGTGGAGAGACTGAAAACTGCGCTTTATGATAAAAGCCCAGCTCAGGTCAGATGAAAGTCTAGAACATTTACGAGATCACCCCTATATTTGTTTCTGGGTTGTCCATTATCTGTTTACTTCTAATCTTGTTCAGACTCGCAAGTTAGACCTTAGTTTCATTCTTGCTACCTGCCTTATGCCCTGGGTTAGGGCATATTTCCTGGGGTTTCCCTTGATGCAGGAAGTCCCTCCAGCATAAGCCTGCACCTAGAGACTATCTCTTGGACTTGAGGTGACATGCACTTCTAACAGCAGGATCTGGCCCATAAATGGGCCAATTGCCCTAGAATATACGTCCCCCTCTCTCTGCCCAAACAATACCAACGCCCCTCTACTGCCTTCTCATCAAACAAAGAGTAGCCTTGGAAATGCTCTGATTTGGCCAGAACAGTCTCAGACACATACAAAACATCTTCAATTACTATACACCTTTGCCTCTGCCTTTTCCCACTGTGCACCATATCTCTGGAACAAGCTCCCAATTCAGATAAGACTGACCCCTTCCTTCATACACTTCCGGAAGGACCTGAAGCCCTACCCTTGAAAGAGGAACTTGCCAATCACTGATAACTCTACTCAACCCTTTTGCTCCGCCTCTGGAGTTCCCAAGCCCCACTGTCGAGAGGCAGATGAATACATCATTCATCTTGTCTGCCCCTGCCCTACCTCCCTACCATAGAAACGAGAGGAGTACATCAGTCATGGTGCTAGCCCCTTCCCTGACTAAATAGAGAGACGCTATTCACTAAGGCAACCCTACCCAACTTACCCTGGAACCATCGATGAAGAAATTCATCTGCAAACTCTGGAAGAATTGAACTTGCTTTGACTGAAGATGACAAGAGTAAGTGACCTCATTGCAAGACTAATACACAGACGCATGAGACACAAAGAGATATGCACACATCATGAAGATACACGGACACTAAGTCAAACTCTCATTTAGACATGAAGAATGTTACGTGCATTCAATAGAAAAGGAAACATAGCATAATCATTGTATACGCTGAAATGCAAGACGCATTAGAATACATATAGAGCTTGCTTAACAAAGAAGTGCTGCAGTAACGAGTGGCCTTTTTAGAGAAAATGGACGGCGCAACAACGCCAGAGTGAATGGAGAATCCAAGGACGCCTCAGAGCTGCAGAGAAATGTGTTTTTCTGAATTAGCTGAAACACAGACCTGCACAGACAGTCAGGGGGATACGTGGCCCCCTTCATAGGTTATTGCAGAAAAGGGAGGGTCAGCTAGCAATAAAGTAGAACAGAAGATAACAATTCCCAAGTGCAAGACATTTCTCTTAGATTAAGTGAAAGAGCAAACAACCTTTGAATGCCAGGTTTCCGGCCAATTAAAAGCTTAGAATTGCATGAGGAATGAGTCGACCAAGTCTCTAAAGGCAGAGGAGAGTAATATCACCCATATTTATGGGAGCTAAATTCATGGTAAAAGCGGAGTAGAAAAATTCAAAACGTGGTCTCCTTACATGTGACTTATAAATAGAGAACAATGCCCATTCATTAGCGCCACACACAGATATGCACCTGCCTCAACTCCCTAAAAGTTCTCAGAACGAAGATGCCGGACAAGACCAAGTTCAACGTTAGAAGCCCTGGTTTGTGGCCTAGGAAATCAGGGATGGTGTCCCATTTCATTAAAATAAGTGTCTACTTGTTGTCACTCCCCCCTACCACCATTTATTTTAATTTTTCATGTGTTGATGACCTGCCAAATGTTAATAGCTGGTGAAGCCAGCGCCAACCAATCATTTCCCGCCAAAAATGCTGTCTTGCAACTGTTACAGGAGCCAATTACTTATTATTACAATGAAGTATTTTTTGCTTTAGGGGTGGTCCGAGGTGGGGCCACCAAAAGTCTACAGCCAATGAAAACCCTGACCAGTATATATTCCATGTGTAAACAAATCCCTCAACCAATCCCACCTTCCTGTAGGTCTTTGTGAATGCAATATCAATTATGACCTTTTTATATTATAAGCTGCTGTTTGATATGAAAATCTTTGAGCACATGGAGACTTTTTATGTTCATTGCTGCCCTCGTTTTATCTGGATTGTTAATATAACGGGCCTTTGTCAATTACCTTGACTCTTCTATTTTTTGGGCGCAGGATTTTCTGGACTGACTGTTCCGCTTAGGACTGGGATTCCCAGCCCCTCCATTACATATGGTAAGGGTTCAGATGGTTAAAGTCCAGGCACATGGATTTTTGATGCCCCCCTCAGCCAGCCTGAAGACTGCGTGGGTGACCTGTGGAGAACGGCAAGTCATATCTGTATTGAGACTGTCGGCAGGAGCCCCGTTGGAGAAAATCCTTCCCGCTCCCCATGGGCACCCTACACAGCCAAACTGAGTGGCCGATTGAGAGAGGATCGATAACGAAGGCCTCGGCCGATCCACGGATGTAAGTATATAGCATCGAATTGACAAACGAAGGTGGGAGGGATTTGTTTGTATAATATTGGGGAAGAGTGATACAGGATTTATTTATGAGAGGATATCTGTAACAAGGGTTACGGAAGATGGTGCACTAAACCTCGAGACGAGGTATTAAGTTATTAAGAAGTAAAAGAGGATTACCTGTAACAAGGTTAAGGAAGAGGGCGCCAAGCGCAATTGGGACAATTTTAAGAGAAAAGAGGATACCTTGTCAGAAAGGGCAGGAAAGCGGCTGTAGGGGTTTTGTTGTGTTGTGTTATACTGAAGGTGCACATATATGTGAAATAATTGGTGGCGCCAGCGGGAGGGTGGGACGTGGTTTAAACTGAGAAAACAAGTCTTTGTGGATATTGGGTTACATCGTAGAGCACGGTGGAGCTTTGGTTTGCGCTCAAAGGGTGGAATCCTGAGCGTGGGCGGCGTTTGTGGTGCTTGCCCAAATAGTTATTTTTGCAGCCGAGAAGCTTGAGAAAAGGCATGGAAAGGGTTCAAAATAGAGGAAGGTATTGTTGACTTGAGATTGCGAAGGAGAAGTGAAGAGATAGTAAATGTTAAAGGTGTATGAAGGGCTGGAAAGTATCGGCAGTCAAGAGCATGACATGCCATCATGGGAGGCATTCCCCTTATGCATTTATGCAAATGTCTTCCGAGGTATAAATCTAAACTCTGTAAACATAATTCTGAGTGGCTGCAGGGCACAGCGGGCAAAATGTTCATGGCATGGACCCAGGAGGGCACTCTTTTGAAATCAGTGCTGCATCACATGACACCATTTTTACATGCTTCATATGAGGGAAATAAACTGCAAAAGAGATTATCCATTTTAGAGTTATGGAAGATGTTAGGGACAAGGTGGAAGAGGCACAACTGTGGGAGTGGATGCTTAATCAGCATGAAGGGGAGGACACCGCGGCCTCGGCTCCTCCTCCTCACCCAGAGCATCGATCCACCAGACGAAAGGCAGAGATTCTACCCATTGAAAGAATTAAAAGCATCAGCGGATATACTAACCCTGTATATGCGCCCCCCACGTACATTAGAGAAGATGCTATAAGTGCAGCAAAATTGAATTAACGCAAGACAGTGTCTATGCGCCATGAGTGTTGCGTGCGCTGCGAGTTGCAAGTGAAGCTGATATGGGCTGAGGAAGAGATACAGAGACAGAGAGGCAGGCAGAGCAACAAGGAAGACACAGCAATCACGCTGAATGAGTGGGTGTAAGGACAGCCATTACTTAAATTGGAAGGGAGGATATGGACGATCCTAAAGACAGAGAAAGGGAAGTTAAATAAAGACAGGAGGAAGAGAAAAGAAAACAGGAGTAAATGATACGACAAAGATAGAAACAGGAAGAGAAAAGAAAAGGAATGGGACAGACTCATTGAAGAAGAGTAGAAAAGGGAGAGGAAATGTGAGACAGATAGAGAGGAAAGGAAATGGAAAGAAGAACAGAGAAGGGAATTAGAGGAAAGAGAAAGAAAGGAAAGAGTGGGAAAGAATGAGAAAACAACAAGAAGAGAAGGAGTGAGAGGGAGAAAAAAGGGAAAGAGCGAAGTGGCAAAGGGAAGTGATGGAAAGGATGAGGAAGCACAGAGAAGAAAGTGAAAGACCAATGGAGGAAAGAAAGAGGAGGAAAATGGAGGTAGAAAGAGGAGGAAGTAGAGCGAGAGATGGAGCTAAGCAGAGAGAAATGGCAGAGAGAAGCTGACAAAATTGTCAGAGAACGCATGCTCCGGGAGAAGGAGAGAAATAGGGAGAAGGAGCAGGAAAGAGATGAGAATGTGGAGAGGTGTGATATGGAATTGGGGGAAATTTTAAGACACTATACTCCTCCAAATGAAGAGGAAAGAGCAGCAATACAGAGAAGTATTGGTAATTTGTACATAAGCAGAAGGGATACTGGTGAAGTCCAGACAATAAAGAGGAGTGTAGTAGGATCTCCACAGAGAAGGGAAGGGAACTCACTAGAGAGGCATTGAAGGGATTTTACGAAACAAACCCCTTGATACAAGATTCAGAGAAAACTCATTTTGTGATGAGAGTTGTGGGGCAATTTGTTCGGATGAGGACAGGCATGAAAGTAAAAATGAGGAAGGGGAAGTGGCCACACTAGGCCTTTCCACAAATTTGAGACCAGAGAAAGAGATAACGTGGTCTGATTTGTAAGAAAGAGAAGGGAAAAGGGCAGAACCTCTAGCATACCCCAGACGTCCAACGTGGTGATCACGTAGAAGTGAAGAAGTAACCGCATATGTAAACAGATTGAGAACTCTACCAGGGCGAAAGAAAACTAGCATGACAGATGCTGCTGCAAAAACAAAGGGCACAACTGGATTTGACTATAGTGCAGAATAGATTCAATTTCCATTGCTAGAAAAGGGGGGGGGTTGCTT
The DNA here is from genome assembly GCF_040938575.1 of Ambystoma mexicanum. Classification (NCBI taxonomy): domain Eukaryota; kingdom Metazoa; phylum Chordata; class Amphibia; order Caudata; family Ambystomatidae; genus Ambystoma; species Ambystoma mexicanum. Next base: position 128,244,121 of record NC_090921.1, on the reverse strand, counting down.
CAATATGTACCATGGCCGCAAATAGACATGGATAATTTGAGATCTAAATTGCCCACCTTAACATCGGGAGAAGACACATTGATTAACAAATGAGAGAGACTGACCGCAGGGATGATGTTAGCGGTGGGTTACATAAAAAGCTAGCTTGCTGCCACCATTGGGGAGAGAGCAGACAATATTTGGAAATGAGCTGGGTATCCTGGGGTCACAGCTCAGAATACGGCTCATGATGGAGCTCCCTTTCATAATTGTAGAGCAGAAGTGTGGAGGGCGCTTAGAGCGCAATACCCATATACGCCAGACAGGAGTGCAATTATGACATGCAAAATGCGCAATGATGAAGAGGGGGGGGATGTCCGCACCATATAGTGCAGAGTCACCTGAATATTATGTCCAAAATCACACACAGTATCAGAAACATGCACCGCAAATACAGAAAGTACCAGCACCGATGCAAGCACAACAGACACCAATGCAAACGCAGCAAGTGCCTATACAGACACAACAAACACAGATGCAGCCGCAAACGCAAGTACAACAGAACACCATGGGGGCCTGTAATGCAAATACAGGAGCACAGACGTCTAACCCAGAATAGAGAGTGCGACCGTGGTGGGAGGAAGCCCTTTTACTGGGACAGTGATGAATTTATACCCACAATAGGACAGTCCACAGAGTGACTTGATGTGTTCAATTCTATCCATTACACCAGACCCACAAGAGGTACCATGAGTTGGGGTGACCATAAGTGACAAAACATTTTCCTTCCCTGTAAATACAGGGGCAACCGAGTCCTGTGCTAGGGACGGGAAGTGCCCAATGTCAGACATTGCCATAAATACACAAAGTTACTCTGGGGCCACATGTTTGATTCCATTCACTGATGACTTACCCTCACTATCGGAGAGCATGACCTTTCCATGCCACTATTATATTCACACAAGACAACAGCCAATATAATGGAAATGGACATGATGAGCAAGCTCAACATGACATCTCTTTCACTGACCAAGGAATAGTGTGCTCCACTTCAGAGATCCATTACATGAATGCACAAAAATTCATATCAGCATTTCTTGGCCAGAAAGCACAGCAAGGCATACCTTTAGACCCAAAAATGTTTCATTATAGGGTACATCTTTTGTTAGCATGGTTACCTAGGATATGGGTGATTCCCATAGAAATAGGAGAAGTGAGTGATTAAGAGAGGGTGGTTCTTCATGGGACCGATAATGAGGGGAAAGCATGGTGAGCCATCATAGCTCTCGGTGAAGGACATAGATTGACTGATCAGATGGATGAGGAATTATTCAGATGATGAGATAGTGTTCTTTGTAAGCCTTACTTATCGGATGAATATTGAGAACAAGGAGGTACCACAGAGAATGGTATTCAAGACTTGGCACAGGTACAGAGTACCTTCTGAACCAACAGTCCATATAATGTTGGCCTAGTGAAAGGAGGGGTTGCAATTAAGATACAATTGAAGCCAGAAGCAATCTTGCCAAGAAGAGTAAAACAATATCCCATGTCAAAAGAAGCACATGGAGGCCACCAGGGGGTGCAGGCATGATGGCTGCCTGAGCCGTGAGCTCCGCAAACAGCCCCGGGAAAACTGAGGAGAAACACTGGAGAAAGGCTCTCATTTAGCCAATGGAGGCGAGATAACCTCCTAGGAACCAACAACCCACCACGAGAAACAACTCCCAAGCTCAGAGGCGCCCCCAAAGCCTAGATACACAGCTGAGACTTTGGAGCACCCCCCCCCCCCCCCACGCCACGCTCCACACAGCTGTCGCCACCCAGGGGAAGAGGGGCACCCCCAAAACATTCAGGAAATAAAACAAAGGTGCGCCGCCACAGGATCCCACTGAGGACACACCGGGATTTGGGCCCTCGGGGACCCCCACCACACGCTGCTCGCCAGCCGTGGGGCAGCTGATCTGGCCCAGCAACATTGCCAATGGGCCCCATACCTCCAGCAGTGTCCCCCTGGGCCGTCACGGGAGCGCGCCCTTAACACCGCTGGCTGGGGAAACACAACCAGGGCCACATTGCAGATGGGAAGCTTGGTCAGCAGAGCCCCCCTACAGGACAGTACCTGATAAACTTCTCAGGGTCAGACCCAAGAGGGTGTGCCGCCTGGACTGAGGACAACTTTGCCCCAAGGTGCTCTGTGAACGGCACCCCTGCTTAGCTTGGTCGGAGCCCCCCGCACCTATATCTGAGATTTCACGTGCCCCAAGCGGCCTGTCCGTCCGTCTGTTGCCACTTCAGACCCAGAAAAAGATCAAGACCCCCGTGTGGAGACCCGAACAAAGGCGTCATACAGGTACTCATCATCCCCCCCACCCCGGGGAACAAATCTACCTTCAGAGCTACCACCCACAGACGCAGCGTCCTGACCTCCGACACCACTGAAGCACCACCGAGGAGACAACCGCGAACTTGCAGGTGGTACTCCCATCACCATACGCTGGACATAGGGTGGTAACCTCACCCAACCCAGGCACGAATCCCATGAGTTGGAAGGAAACCCTCTCCAAATACCAATTCCACCCAGCTGAGGGTGGGATGGCTTCCGGGGGCCCGACTACCCTGGCCCCAGATCTCGGCACCATCCAAAACAATATCCAGATGATCCTAGAGGAAATCAGGGGGATAAGAACAGACATGGGAGCCAAGTTGGCGGACCTCACAACAAAAGTGACCACCCTGGAAAACCGCATGGAAGGGGTCGAAAACAACCAACTCTCCACAGCACTCCTGGAAACTCAGATGGAGGCAAGATTCATTGAGGTGCAACGTCGCAAGGAGGAACTACGATTCAAGGTCGACTTTGGGCTGGCGGGGGCAGACAGCGAGAGCCCGCTTGGCCTTGAAGGCAAGGTACATGACATTATACGAATTGTGTTTGGGGCAGACGCAGGGGAGGAGATCAAGTTGGATAGAGTCCACTGAACTGGAGGGGGAGGCAGAAGCCCTCGTTCGGTGCTGGCACGACTGCACTATTATAGGGACAAGGCCAAGATCCTATAGAAGGTCAGGAGCTTGGGGAGCATACAATATGGGGACTCCAAGGTGGCCATTTTTCAGGACCCCGCGGCCCTCACCCTATTGATGAGAAAAAAGTGTGGCAATCTCACTAGATGGCTCCAGTAGAAGGGAGTCAGGTATCGCTGGGACCACCCCTTCTACCTAGCTTTCGAATGGAAGGGGGTGAAGCACCATCTCGTGTCTGAAGAAGACATTCAGAGGGTCACAGAGGACCTGTTAAGATATCGGATGGTCCCTCAGGCGGGCACGAGGGAGATTCCTGGGAGACCCACCCCCCCGCAGCCCCAGTGGCCCAGACACATTCAGAGGCAAAGCAAAGGTGAAAGGGTCCCGCAAGTTCCGAAAAACTCCACACCCCTCTTCGACCTCCGAGGGACACCTAAAGTGACTCTGAAATTATTATCCAAGCATGGGGGTATTGCTGTTTGTGATCCGATGGCCCGCGCGGGGGCGTCGGAAAGGTGGAGGGTGAGGGCCCCAAGGCACTGTGGGCAAACGCCACGTTGGCACCAGGTACGCTCTCACGGTTAAGGAGCCAGCTGTTATTTTCAAAACGGTTATCGGGGTGTTGAAGGGCTCGTTTCCCGGTTTGTACCCTAACAATGGGGGATGAGGGATCGGAGAAGACCTGTGAGATCTTGTTTTGGGCTCCTCTGACATATCTAGAGTGGGAAGAATCCTTACGTGAGGATAGAGTTGGGCACCCTGGCAACTGAATAACCCGGGGCTGGAATCCCTGGTGGTCCGTTGAATACCCCGACGAACATGGGGTGGGGGAAGGGGTAAGTTATCGGGTGGGGGGGTGGGAACAGCCGGATTGAGCCACGGCCCTATGTGATGCAATGAGCTCTGGGTTGGAAACACACGGAGACCTACAAAAAGAACAAGATCAGTGATGAAAAGGGCTGAAGGAAGGATAGGCACACTGAATGTTAAAGGCTTAAACTCTCAGAACAAGAGATCTTTGACTAGCAACATGTTTCGCAAACAACAGCTAATGGTCCTTTTCCTACAAGAAACCCACTATAAACAAGGGAGGGAATTGATGATAAAGGGAACGAAAATTGGTAGTAATTATTGGGCCTCGCACAGAAGTACTAAGAAGGAAGGGGTGGCCATTCTTTTGGGCAAAGCTCTCCACCTCACAGACATAGAGACCAAGAGGGGTTTTGTGGGGCGCTACCTGCGAGGGTGAACGGATTATACTGGCCACCCTATACGCACCCAACTCAGTCCAAATAAGGTTTCTGAACCAGATTTTCAGGGTGATGGATGCGTGGGTGGAGGGGGCCATGATACTTGTTGGAGATTTTAACCTCATACTAGATCCCCAACTGGACTGGTGGTCAGCGAAAGGAGCGGTGAAGAAGGGAGGTACCAAGGACAACATAGCCCTTCAGACTCTCCTAAGGGAACATTATTAGGTGGATGTATGGTGCAGAGCGTGGCCAGGTCCGGGGGGATACACCTTCTTCTCCCCCCTGCACTATACATACACAAGGATCGACCTGCTACTGATATCAGAGGAAGGGGGAGGGATGGATGAGTCTCCAAGGGTGGAAGCAATAACGTGGTCCGATCATGAGCTCTTAGTGGCAAACTGGTTGCTACCCGTGTCCCCGAGATCCTCCCGATGGAGCTGTAATGACACGCCCTTAAGGGACCCAGTTTTCAAGGACTTCCTAAGGAAGGAAATGATAGCCTACTTTGAAACTAACGATAACGGGGAAACCGACATGGTGATGGTGTGGGAGGCAGTGAAAACCACATTCCGGGGTCTCCTCATAGCCGAGGGTTCCAGGCGTAAGAGGAAAAGGGGTCTCATTGAAAATAGGATTCCAGAAGAATTGAGGGCCCTGCGGGTTCGACTCAACCTTGTCGGAGAGGACCGAAAAGCCCTTTTGGTGGAAATGCAAGAAAAAAGACAGGCATTACATATGGTCCTCATAAGAGAGGTGGTTAAGAAATTGAGGTAAGAAATTGAGGTATACACGACAAATATATTATGAACGGGGGGATAGAGTAGGGACTCTTCTGGCACACAGGGTGAGGGGATGCAGAGCGGAAAGTGGGGTTGGGCTCATTAGAGATAAAAGGGGCAACAAGTGTAAAAAGAGAGAGCAAATTGCGGAATGCTTCACCGACTTCTATAGGGAACTCTACACCAAACCACGGGATGAGTCGCTGGAAAAGATTCTGGAGTATTTGGCCGAACACCCCCTACCTCGACTGACTGACTCAGAGTGTGAGGGCCTTGAAGGAGAAATATCAGAGGAAGAGGTGAATTCGGCCATCAAGACGCCAAAGGCCGGTAAAGCCCCGGGGGGTGACGGGTATATGGCGGACTTCTATAAACAGTGCCAACCCGTTCTGACGAAACCACTGGTTAAATTGTTTAACCAAATTAGAAACCAAAACTCAATCCTGCCGATGTTCCTCGAGGCCCTAATCTCTGTAATACCCGAACCGGGCAAGGACCAGACAGATTTTGCCTCATATAGGCCTATCTCCCTTCTGAACCTAGATGCCAACATTTTTACCAGAATCTTGGCGACTAGGCAGGAGAGATGCCTCCCCCGCCTGGTCCACCCAGATCAGGCAGGATTCGTCCTGAACAGACAAGGCTCGGACAACATGCGAAAGACCCTCCATGTATTAAACTCAAGCGTGGTTCGGGAGGAAGGGGCCCTCCTGCTGGCCATCGACGCAGAAAAGGCCTTTGACAGGGTCAGCTGGACCTTTATGGGGGAGGTGTTCTCTTCTTTGAGAATGGAACAGAGGTGGCTGGGTTGGATGTCGGTGCTATATTCCACTCCCACAGCCAAGGTGGTTGTCAACGGGATGGAATCGGGGGCATTATCCCTGGAGAGGGGCACAAAGCAGGGATGTCCCTTTTCCCCCCTAATATATGCACTGATCATGGAACCCTGGGCGATCTCTGTCCGGAAAGACGAAGCAATTGGTGGGGTACGGATAGGAGACTCACATTGCAAGATGAGCCTGTTTGCCGATGACGCACTGCTCTATATCACAAGGCAATCCCAAACGGTCCCTCAGGTGCTTCAGGGCCTAGCACACTATGGAGACCTCTCCTTGGGAAATCGGTGGCCTTCATGGGGGGGAAACCTGTCAGACACAGAGGTAGAATACGTGGGAGGTCTCCCCTTCCGGTTGCAGGGGACGGGTTCCGGTATCTGGGTATCTTAGTGACACGCAACCCTGGCGACCTCTTCCCTGAGAACTTTGCCCCGTTCTGGTCGGAGGTCAAAAGGGATATAGAAAGATGGCCAAGGTCAGGACTCTCATGGATGGCACGTCTCAACCTGATAAAAATGGTGATTCTCCCCAAATTCTTATTTCTCTTCCAAATGCTCCCTGTGTTGGTACCCAAAACGTTTCTAACTGAAATAAAACGCGTCCTCCTGAGATTCCTCTGGGTGGACAAGAGACACAGGTTCTCCTATGAGGTACTCATCAGGCCCAAGGAAGATGGTGGGGTGGGGTTCCCTGAATTTGAAAGGTATTATAAGGCCTTCCAGTTGAGGATGCTGATAGATCACCACCCCGGGGCCGGAAAAACAATGGGTAGTGCTGGATAACAAGGTACTGGCCCCGGTCACGCTAGATGAATGGCTATGGGTCCCCAGATTACGCATCCCTAGAAGGGTCCTGCATCATTCGGTGCTGGGGGTCTTGTGGTCAGTGTGGAGGGAAGGGGGTTACTACAGATGGGTTACAACCTGGCCTTCCCTGTTGAGTTGTATTTGGGCCCCACCATTCATAGACAAGATAGCCGAACCGGCCGCATTCCAACAATGGTACGAGGCCGGCCTCAGCAGGGTAGCCCAGCTCTGGGTGGAGGGCTCCTTTATACCCCTGAAAGATCTGGAAGAAGATCTAGGGATGGGCAGCCTATCACCGTTCCGCTACTTCCAGCTCAAAGGAGTGTTTACCGACCCCTCATGGGGAGACACTCTAAGGAGGGACTTAACGGACTTTGAGAGACTGCTTATCTCAACCCGAGGCACCAAGGGAGTGATATCCCGTCTCTACAAACTTCTCCTACTCCCGGCTCCAGGGGAACCCCGTCAGCACGGACACAGTGGGAAAAGGACCTAAGGGGGTAATTGACAACAAACAATGGTCCAAAATGTGTATATGAGCCAACCGCTCCACTGCCTCGCTCCAATACTGTCACCAGGCTCTAAAGGTATTGCACAAGTGGCACTATCCACCGCAGAGGATCGCTAGGATGAAGACGGGATATGACCCGCACTGCTGGAAATGTAGGAAGGTAAAAGGGGACTACATACACATGTGGTGGCGGTGCCCAGTGGTCCAGACGTACTGAGGGGAGGTTTTATCCTGAATAAAAGGGGTTGATGGAGTGGAGAGGACCCTGTGCCCTTGGCTCCTCCTCTTTGGCATTGAAGTGGGGGATAACCACGAGGAAACCCAAGGTCATATGATACAGATCATGCTGGTGGCGGCTAGGTGCTGCCTGGCCCAGAAGTTGAAAAGTCCACACATGCCAGGAGAAAAAGAATGGGTCACTAAAGTCCAGGCTATCTATGATATGGAGTTCCTAACACACCCCATCAATGAATCCAAATCGAACATTGAGGAACTGTGGCTCCCCTTCTTCTAAAAATACGAGCGCCTGAGCTGAAATGACAACATCACGCATGGGGAATCACCCAAACATGAAAACCATCAAGAATGGTACTGTGCATAAATGGTACGACACACAACATAGGTCTCACAAGACCAACGAAGGCAAGCCCCAGACTCCAGTGTGCGAAGAATTGACTAATTATACCATTAACTGTTTCCCGAGAGCTCATCAGACGAATTAGATACCTGAGCTCGATCCATGGCAGGGGGGATGGGGGACAGGGTGGGAGGGGTTCAATGTTATAATTGTGTGAAGGAGAACAATGTAGAATTATAATGTTTTATGTTATAACTTAAAATGCCAATAAAACACGATTTTCAAAAAAGAAAAAAGAAGCGCATGAGGGTATTTATGACACAATTTCTGCGTTAAGGCAACAAGGAATACTAGTGCCATAAGAGTCCCTGTGTAACACTGCAGTGTACCTAGTGAAAAAAATTGAAAGAGGGGGGGGTTTGTGGAGATTTATTCAGGATTTATGCCCCCTAAGCAATATTGTTGAAGCAGAATTTCCAGTGGTCCCAAATCCAGACACAATAGTGTACAATATTCCATCCACAGGCACGTATTTCACAGTGATTGATCTAAAGAATACATTATTTTCAATCCCCCTTCATGAAGAGTCAAAAGACTTGACTTTGGCTTTGTATAGAAACCAGAAGTGGAAACACACTCGTTTAAAACAGGGGTACTGTCAGTCCACCTCAATATTCAACCGGGTCCTTCAGATGGGCTTAGGAAATGTACACGTTGACAGTATAGTAATTCAGTATGTAGATGAAATTATGGTCTTTAGTGAGACAGAGGAACAGTGCAAAAATAACTCAATCCAATTGCTGACAATCATGGCAGAGAAGGTAGACAAGAGGAAATTACAATATTGCCAGGAAGAGGTCTTGTATATAGGGCAGCTAATATCCCAAGAAGGCAGAAAAAGGTCCCTAAGAGAGCAGAAGTGATTATGAAAACAGCCAAACCAAAGACAGTGAGGGAAATAAAACAATTCCTGGGACTTTGCAACTACTGCATGGGTCTTTGACTACACAACATACGTGTCAGGTTCCTTAGTCTTGCGCGGAGGTAGCACAAACACCTGCCTCCCCGTTAGGTCTTGGTGCCTGGGAGTTGTGGCAAACCACATGCCTCTGCGACCTGCCAGGGAAAGAGGGTTAGGGCCCACTGGATTTGATAGAGTGGGGTTGTTAGCGAAACCGGCTAGAAGGTTAGGTGAAGGTATTGGATAGGTTCATTTTGTTTTTAGGAAAGTTGCTTTCTGTTGTCCCTGCCGGGGTTTCCTAAAGTCTGCAGGTATTCCCCCGTTCCCTCCTGCATACATGCACACACTCTATGCCAGTGCCCCTGCTTCATCTGGCCTTTTGGTCCTAATGCTATTGCTTCAAATCCTTGCTTTTGCATTAACATGAACACTTCGCTATTGCAAGGTGAACACTTCAGTATTGCTTTTGGTATCTTGCATTGCATTAACATGAACATTTCTCCATTTAGATTCACGTTCTGATTGTGTTACTTCATGCAACCTGCACACAACTTAAAACATTTAAGCACTTAGCTCCATGAGTTGCTGCTGGCTGAATTCCGTTACGAGCTATGGTCCCAAGGTTTTTTCCTCTGTGGCGGTGCAGAGATTACGCTAGAATAAACCAAAAAAATCTGTGAGCAGGTGCAGCGGTATCAAAATCGTGTCAGAAGCGGAGCACCCCTAAAACATGTACATTAGGGATTAGTCAGACAAACAAGCGAACTTGCACTCTTGCGGTTCGCAATGCGGATGTTTGCTACTGGTCCTCTGTGCCGATCTCACGACACTCGTACCCCCATTAATGTGCACGGTACGGGGACCGGTAGCTGCTGTGAGCTGTGATAAGCTCTGGTCAGCATACAGCTATACCGCAACTCCTTAAGAGTTGTGAGTCTCAAAATGCTGCCTGCGTTCTCTGTCACTACAACATAATGGGGCTGCTGGTTTTCCCTCCATAACATTGCGTACTGCGGGCGTAACATCTACAGTTCAAATCACTCTGGTAGCATGCCGTTAAATAAACTCTGTTCAAATGCACTTATATGTCAGGTGGCGCGGGGCCTGCAGTGTGCACAGGCGGGGAAACGGCCCAGCGATTGATAGCCTGCAGGAGCCCTAGACCACATGTCTGCTCTCTCGTATAGTCATCAGCACAAGCAATGGATGTCGGGGGCGTCGCGCGCCTGCGCGAGGCGTTGGGTGTGGTCCGGGTAGTGTCAGAAGGCTTGTGTCCACACAGGATTTCTGGGTAGTGTAGTTTCTGGGCTTATTTCATATTCCTGGACCCTTGTAGCACACACTGAGGCTTTTACATGCAGTTAAAACAAAGCAGCTTCCTAACATGGAGGCTTTTCAGTCTTTTAGGCCCTTTCCTTAGTCAGGACATTTCCTGCTTATGCCTGCTACATGTGAGTTCCTGACAATACGTCAGACCTCTCTTAAAGGGACTCAAAGAAGCTCAGAAAGATGACAGTGTCATAGACTGAACAGGTGAAATGACAGCAGCTTTTGATTAATTAAAAGAAGCAATATGAACAGCACCTCTTCTAGAGATCTCAGATTACAGTGCAGAATTATTTTTAGTCTTGCATTCAGGTGAAGTGGTAATGACAGCAGTACTCACATAAAAGACAACCTTTGAGCACAAACCACTGGCATATTACAGCAGGATCTGAGATCCAGTCATGAACGGGCTTCCTACGAACAGACGGCATGCCAGTGCAACATGGGCCATTATTGGACAGGCTCATAGACGCACTACAACTATAATCGGCCATTGCCGTAGTGAAGTGCGCTGCTCGTACTAAGGGTGCTGATTTTATTTCCTGGGGAAACAAAGCTGCCAACACAGAGGCCAAAATTCCAGCATATATTCCTGAAATACCTGAATTTGACACAGCACCTAATAAATACACATAGCGTTCAGCATGGTAATGAGAGAAGGCTTTAATGCCTTGCCCATAGCACAGATATCTGAATTACAGGGACACGCTCCATCAGAGGAACAGGATTTGTGGAAGCATAGGGGTGCTCATTGTCCCGCACAAATGCAGTGAGGTGGCAGGCCAGCACTAGAAAACAGGTTATGCCCCATGCGTAACTTAAGGTAGCATTAGACCAGCTTCATTACCCAGCACGCATGACACAAGAAAGTATTGCAGCCCTGTTCTCGGAAGAGTAGTTTGTGCCCAATTTAGTCATATATGTTGCAACATTTATAATTAACTGCATGGTCTATCAAATGTTTACAGCAGGTCACATACTGCGAACAGTGGGAGGAACAATACCCTGTCCTACTGGACCCTTTCACCATTTGCATATTGATTATGTAGATATATACCAAAATTGGAATGGTTACAGATATATTGTAGTAGTCTTATGTCCTTTTTCTCACTGGATCGAAGCTGGTCTAGGCAGATATCCTTATGCCAACTGTGCTGCAAATTTCCTCATATGTGAGGTCTTCTTGAGATGGGGAGTGTGCAAAATCCTTCGGTCTGACAATGTACCACATTTTGGAAATTATGTTTTTGAGCATATCACAATCCTACTGGGGATTAACCATACATTCTATTCCCATTATCACCCGCAGGCACAGAATTTGTGAGCACCTCAACTGCCTGCTCAAAGAACAAATTGCTAAGCTAAAAATGACCCTGAAGAAAGGATGGCTTGTGCGCACTGAGGCATGCGGGCATGTTGCGCATCACAAATATTAAATAATAATAATAATTGCCTACCCTTAGCCCTATTTACATCACGCAATTAGCCCGGCTCAAAACATCACCTAACTCCTCATGAGCTAGCTCTTGCTCCTCTCACTCGGACGCGAACTGACACCCATCAGGCTGTTGATGTGCTTGACTCTGAAATGCATGACTACCTGGTGGCAATGACAGCGAGTGTCTCTTTTATGTCTGAACAACTTTAGGTCTGGCAGGGGAGGTCAAAGTAAAATGAGGAAGACGATGGACAGCTCAGTCCACAAGACTTGCTCAAGCCCCCCGCCTTATACCTGGTAATTTGTTTTTTATAAAGAACTGTGTGCACTGTTGTCACAAACCCCAAATTGAAGGACCCCACCTCATTGAGGAGGTCTCACCCATTGTAATTCTGGTGCAGGGGAGTTGAACCTGGATCCACCTCTGTGACGTCAAACCACACAAAGGCGATACCACCCTGCCACATCTCCCTGAATCTGAAGATGAGGAAGAGGTGACGCAGGTGCAGACATGATCAGCCACCAGAAGCAGACCGCTAATCTGCAGACTGAGAGAGAAATAATGAATTGATTATTCCCAACCAGAAAAAGAGAAGAAATAAATAAAACATTTTCCCTGAAGATTTTACCTGCGCCTATAAAAGCAACAATTGTTCAAACAGACATTCAACGTTGCCCCTACATGCCTTGCATTTTGCAATTTGCTTCTGTATAGTCAATTCCTATCCTGCTCTGTGATCCAGAAACGTCAATCTTGCCACTCTTTTTGGTAACACGAACACTTGCTTCATCCTCGAAATAGTCCTTCTTGCCATCATTATGCAGTTTTTCTTGTTGGAGTCAACAAGTGTGAAAACATCATGAAAGAATTGTTTCCTTTGTGCAATTATTTTGCAGGTATTGACATTTCGAAAACAGCACAAGAGATTTATCAAAAAGAAGAAAATGGGGCTTTTTAATTTTCTAAGGGATAAGCTTTTGCCCCGTGGAACACCAAATGCATGTGGCCCTTTGCAACACATGGATACATTAGCTGTTACGCTTGGAGCTACATTTTGTACATTCTGATGTCTTTATTTTTTTATTCTCTTGGTATTACGAGAATTGGTTCTTACAATGTACTTAATACTATGTACAATAATGAAACTCCTGTTACTATAGCAGCTGAATTAGCAACTCACAAATTCTCTACTGTCACTAAGAAGATGAAAAGATTGAAAAGGAGTGCAATGGATGACTTCCAACACATAGATGTGTACATCACTTATTCTGCCCAAGTGAACAATAATATGTGGTACCAGCACATGAGCCGGGTGGGGAGAGGGACATCTGATGAGAGTTGCTATGGGGGATCCCTCAGCTATGGGTGCTTCCAGGGTTTTTATAGCCATTGAGGTCCCTGCAAATAACTTAATTAAAGCACACTTCCTAACACACATTGCACTCTGTCTAACCAGAGGACTATTCCAGGGTCAGAATGTTTCATTAGTGTGGGTAAACAAAGCAAAATCCCAATGAGAAGATCATTATATACAAGATCTGAAGTCCATGGCAAAACCTGGAACAAAGCATAAAGTAATAAGGTATGAGTAACCTGGAACAAATAGAGTAGGGATTACAATAGAGGAAAATAAAATGTTGCACTGTAATTATAAGACAGGAAAAGAAATGCCTGGATGTTGGGAATTAGGTCAATTACAAATAAAATAAAGGGACCTGTTCTCACACCTGAGTAGTGGGCCGATGGACTAGTAGTATGCAAAGCACTAGCAGTGTTGGAACAACGGGAAGAGGTTGTGGTGAATGCAAACAAAGCATGCATCGACCAGTGGCCTAAGATTACAAAACTACTCGCATGATGATGAGGGGAGACCAGTACAGCTAATACACCTGAGGAATTTCACCCTATACTTCCGAAACAATGGTACAATAAACGTTGTGAAAAACACTGGGTGTAAAAGCATATTTGATATGCCAGGAATGAAGACAGGAACAGCAGTATTGATGGACAACTACTGGGCCTGTGGATCCATGGCATATGTGAAATGACCACCCAACTGGAACGGTTATGTTCCATAGTGCTAATAAACATGCCCACATTGGTAGTAGCCCAGAGCGATATACACGTTGTAGACTTCACTAAAATGGATCCACATTTGAGAAAGAAAAAGGTCCATCGCCTGTACCCGTTAGAGAAGAAAAGATAATTTCTCAACAAAATCAGAGAATGCTTATTATGACATACCAGATGAGCGTAAATTGTTAATCAAAACAGCAGTGTTTTTTTTCTGCTATATTCCTCCCTGGAGTAAAGACCGCTGCAAATGCGAAATGGACTCACATTATGAGATGGGAGCTGTTGCAAAGAGTTAACACAACAGTGAAGAGAGACAATCCAATAAGGGAAGGGCTGAGGGCCATAAGGCTTATGACCCATCAAACAGGTATGTCATCGATCTAATAACAGCCATGCAGGGTGGCGTGTGTGCAAAAATCGGCCATCTTGCTGCACATTTGGGGAAATGCAACAGGATTCCTCCCAGAAACCTGGTTTGGGACCCTTCCCATTTGTCCAGGGGAAGGCAGGTGCTCTCTGATCCCAACCCTGGGGGTGGTGTACTGTGGAAGGATCACATGGGGAGGGAAACAGACCAGGAAGACTAGGAGGTGCCCCTTTTTAACTTTCCCCATATCCCTGCCCTTTTGATGGCCTTTTGTCATTCTGCAGATGTAGAGAGATTGAAACGTTCTATAATGGACTGCATGTGCCAGAATCCCTCGCGTGCTGTGAAGAAGAAGGGAGCTGAAGAGACATGCAGGAGCTCAGGTCAGGCAGGCAGTCAAGCCTGATAGCTTTTGCCAGGGTCAGGCAATTAGTTCTAAGGGCCTGTATCTGAAACCAATTAACCCACCTGAGGGGCATAAATGTCTGCTGCAGAGAGGAGTAGTAGAAAGAAGATGAAGCAGAAGCTGGAAGGTCGGCAGTAGCAGAAGCAGAAGAAGCAGAGTGCGATGCTGGCACTTCACAAGGAAGTGTAACCACAGAAGGGATGCCAGAGCTGAGGAAGAACAGATTTCACCTACAAGCTCTGAGTTGGGCCTGTGCTCACAAACATTGTTTGGCTGTGGCAGCATTGGAAGGGTCTTTCCAGGTGCACTTAATTGCTATGAATGCAGAGCTGAAGTCTACCACAGACCATGATCTTGGTCTTATTTGTATTTGGTCTGAGGTCCAAATTGGTTGCGAAACCATGGAGTGCATGCAGTGAGTGCTGCAAGCCCATCTTGGTGCGATCTAGAATAGCCACATCATCCACGTAGGACATAAACGGAAGCGCCTCTCCCCATACTGTGGTGGGAAATTCAAAACCTTGCTCCACCTATGGGAGAGCTGGGATTTGTACAGATTGAAAAGCAAGATGGCTAAGGAGCACCCCTGTTTCAATCCTCTCCTAGCGGGGCAAGCTGCTGATAATTCTCCATCCTGGGAGAGTCTAACTCGGACCTCTGTCTCACTATACAGTGCTTTGATGAAATAAAGCAGAGACAGGTCTATTTGCCAACTTTCTAGCATATCCCATAGTAGACCTTTCCACGATATCAAACGCAGCTGTGAAATTTGCAAAAAACTCTTAAAGATGTGCATCTAAACTGCTCCTTGCCAAACTTCGATCCCTTGGAGTCTAAGTTATATAAAGGGAGATGAAGACCCGGGGCAAACGGGCGAGAAGCCCGACAATAAACAAATCAGCACTAAGAGCAGTACAGCGCATGAAAAAGAGCTCTGCGCTTCCTGTGCCCATGGATCCACCCACCAAGTCCAAGATAAAAATGTTTTTTAAACTCACAAAGACTGCCTTTAGCCCCTGTGGATGCTACTAATACCCAGTTTTTGGAAGATTGGGACTCAGGTTTTGCCATGACAATAAACAATAATGGCACTCTCCCGAAATTATGCCATGTGGTAAAAAGGAACTCAATGGTGCTAGCGGATTTTGAGCCAGTTAACATTTTTGTTCTCAAATCTCTTCTGAACACCTAATTTTGGAAACGTTATGACACCCTCGGAGTCTTCCCCTAGGGAGAGCGATACTGCAGAGAGTTTGATGGAGATCAGGGAGGTGGGTGAGGAAGTTGGTCAGCCTACCTCCCTGGCAGAGAAAAACCTCTTGGGGGCACTGGAAGCGAAAATTGAGGAACTGTTTGTACTCTGCTCGAATATGGCAGAGGAAGAGTTGTCACTCAAAGAGGATGTGGCTGGCATAGCAAGTATGTTAAGGAGTGTAAAAGGCTGTATCATCAGGAAGCCGATCAACTAACAGCAACTAGCACCATCAGTGCCACAACCTCACCCAGGCAGGGGAATAATCATCAAGAAAGGACATATGCGCTGGAGGAATCGGATAGTGGGGCGTTGGAGGCCATTTGTGCTAAACTCTCCATGCTAAATGCAACAAACTCACCTCTCTGTA
Organism: Ambystoma mexicanum; assembly: GCF_040938575.1. NCBI lineage: Eukaryota > Metazoa > Chordata > Amphibia > Caudata > Ambystomatidae > Ambystoma > Ambystoma mexicanum. The sequence continues at coordinate 128,228,156 of NC_090921.1, read as the reverse complement.
AGGTCAGGTGACTTAAGAAGAAGTTAATAAAGAATGGGTTGTCAAACCTGGGGAATCAAGAGGCAAAACGGGCCACTATGGGCCAGATTAAGAGACACAAACTGAGTAAGGGGAGGACCTGTAGGTATGCCTTAGAGGTCCTATGGATGGCTGGGTAGCCAGATCTCTGGTCAGCCATGGCAAATTAGACTACCCCGGAGGCATCTGCTCAGTCGGTCAGGCTGTTGAAGAATAGCAAGCAGTCATTGCCATGCCGAAGGATGGGCAAGCCAGCCCCCCTAGGATTGGCAGGCACGGTGGCTGCTGTTGGGAGGCCAGACTGGTATGACTCAGATCTCGTCACCCTGAAACGCAAGTGTAGGGTGGCTGAGAGGAAATGGTTGGCATCTTGTACATCCTCTGACAAACTGGCCTGCTCCAAAGGCAATACTGACTCTCTGTCCTCACTAAGAAGAGCGCACATATACAAGCCTGCATTTCTGCGGCATCTAACCACTCGGCCGAACTCTTTAAAACATGCAAGGAGCTGGCCAATCCTGCCACAGTTTCTACCTCTCATGTTCCTTCCCAGGCCCTCTGTACGGTCCTGGCTTCCCACTTCATCTAAAAAAACTAGGAGATTCTGTCCACCCTCTCAGCTTCGCCTGCTTCTCCCTCCAGTCTCCCCTCTTCCTCCGGCCCCCCGGCCTCTACTTCCCTCCCTTCTCTGCCTTTCCTCTCTTCTCTCCTGACATGGTTGCTAGACAAGTCTGATCTATGAAAACCTCATCAAAAGAGGTTCTTCCCTGTTCTTCCAAAACCATCAAGGACCACATTGACACCCTCACTCCAGCCTTGGCTGACTTCTGCAATGACTCTTTCACCTCTGGAAACTTTCCCTCCCACCTAAAGCACTCTCTTGTGTACCCTCTTCTCAACAAACCCTCAGCAGACCCCTCCCTTCTGGCTAACTATCGCCAAATCTCTATCACTCCTTTCCTGGGCAAACTCCTGGAAAAGCTGGCCATCTCCCAGCTTAATCTTCACACTGAATATGTTGGTTGTCTCCATGACCATTAGCCTGGCTTCTGAACAGCCAAAAGCACGGAAACTGCTCTCCTGAACATCCGTGAAGACCTGCTCTAACCTTGAATCTAATCTCCCTTCTGTCCTCATCATACTTGATCTCTCCTCTGCTTTTGACATGGTCAGCCATGCCACCCTGCTCAACTGGCTCCATGATAACCTGGGTATCACTGATCAGGCCCTGGCGTGGCTGACTTCTTTCCTCTCTGACCGACCCTCCTAGGTCCAACTTGGGTCCTCTCTCTCCACTGTGGTTTTTCCAGGGGTCTAACTTTTCTCTCTGGTTGTTCAACCAATACCTGACACCTCTCGCCCACGCATTGCTGCTCTCTGCTCCAACTTCCAGTGCTATGCGTATAACACCCTCTGCCGCCTTCTCTCATCCCGGTTGTCTATCTGCCATCCAAATGTGGTGCGCCACCAATGTTCTCTGCCTGAATGCCAGCAAGATGGAGATCCTCCTCATCGGCACACCTGCAACTCTCTTTTCCTGCACTCTCTGGCCGGCCTCCATCGGCCTTCTTCCTGCTCCCACCTGTGAGGCTAAGGACCTCTGTGTTATTTTCAACTCCACACTCTCCTTCTCTCCTCACATCTCTGACGTCTCTAAGAAGTCAAACTACCAACTGCACTTCCTCAGAGGTATTCTTCCTTTCCTGTCCTTCCCCCAGAAGCTCACTGTCTCCAGAGCTCTGGTTCTCTCTAGGCTTGACTACTGTAACAGCTTCTTTTTAAATCTGCCCGCCTCTATTCTCTGTCCTCTGCAGCTCATCCAGAACAGGACTGCAAGACTTGCCCTTGGCCTCAAGCACAGGGATTGTATCTCTTCAGCACTGAAATCTCTCAATTGGGTCCCAGTGGCTGCAAGGGTCAAGTTCAAGACCCTTTGCATCGTCCACAAGGCCGCCTGGGCCATGAGACCTTAATAGCTCCAGCTTTCTCTTCTGAAGTATCTTCCTACACGGGCTCTTCGCTCCTCCACCTCCGACTCCTTGAGGGTCAATCGCTTTTCCAAGCACCGAGCTGGGGGCGGATCTCTCTCTTCGACTGGCACCTCCCTCTGGAACAGCCTTCCTGCCTCTCTGAAACTTGAGCCGAGCCATCTGAAGTTCCGGAAGCAGCTCAAAACTTTCCTCTTAGCTTCTGTCTTATCTCTTCCTGTTCCTTGCTGATCTGTCTGATACTGCACTGAATACCTGGCTACCCTCTGAACCACGGGCCCAGGTCCGTACCCTCCCAGTGCACACCTGCACTGCCACCTGGCAACCCTGCACTTGAGGCTGTATCTGCAACCCTACAGCCCCCCTACCTGCACTATCTAAAACTTGCTGTCTGCACTTAACCCTGCACTGCCACCTGCTGGCCACACTTGTTTTACAATGTTTTGATCCTATGTCCGGCACTTGCTCCTGCTCCCCCTCCCCTGGCAAATTCTCCCCTTTCCTATCCCCTGCACTTGCGCAATCTCAATGTCACTGTGTCTCTTAAGATCGTTGTCTTGTCCCCCCTTTGTTCCCCTCTCATGCCTCGTCGCGCATTGAAACACTTGTGTATAGGCAGCCTAGAAATAAACTATCATATCATATCAAAACATTGAGCAAAGCGGGAGGGGCGATGCCTCAGGAGAACCCTTACTGGCTTTGGCTGCTCTTGTGGTAGCTGATAATCCAAAAGCCAAGTTGTGTGCTGATCTATTGCATATCATGTTCATGGAGAAAAACGCCACAGCACACAGCCCTATTCTAAATAGATCTTGGCTGCTTGAACTATAGCCCATGATCCCGGCTCAAGCCCTGATTTTGACAAATGACTTTACCAAGCTGGAATTGCCCAAATACAACATCATTGACAATTGGGTGGTGGCAACCTTTGTGTCTCCTTTGGTGGTGGAGCGCATATGTAACAGTTAGCGCTTTGTAAATTCTCTCATGGAACTCTTGGGGCCATGGCTCCTTCTTATCCAATGCCTGAATCTTGAAAATATTGATGAGTTGTATCTGTTTTTGTTTGCAGGAGACCTGGCTGTTTGATTCGTTTGACCTAGACGGTTATTCACCGTCTTCCGGTTGGCGGGGGGTACCCCCGAAATGTCAACCTAAGGGTGGCCTCTGTGTTGGTGCTAGAGTAACCGGCAATCTTACTGAGTTCTGCCCGGGCTTGGCCCACCCCAACTTTCTAGCAGCACAAATAAAGAATTTGGGAGTTGGTACTGTGCCAACTCTGCTGGCAACCCAGTACGACCCCCCCCGGGAGGTGCGATGATGGCAGAAATAATAGATACTACCGTGGAGACGCTCAGAGATTGTGTGTCACGCTTCCTGGGAGGAATTATTATTATAACGCAGAATTTCAGTGTGGATTGTGCACTTGAATCTGATGTGGGGGTGGGGCCATTTAGAAAAGGGGGCAGATGGCGAGTGCTGGGGAGTGGCAGCGAGCCCTGGATGAGTTTGAATTCTGCCCATTAAGTCTGGGAGAAGGGGCGAACAAGATGACCTGGTCAAATGGCCCTTATAGCAGCCAAATTGATTTTATATTTACAAATGATCATCTGACAGAGTATAATCCCACACTGGAGATGAGAGATCTTAGGGCAAGGGATGCTTTTAATGAATTGCTGTATGACCCGGGGTAATGTCACAGAAAGACTGGGATGTAACCCGGTGGTGACTTCATTGGTCAGTGGGAATGATTGATCAGTTGAATCTCTCTCTGAGAAACAGCGGCCTTAGCGAAGTTGAAATGCTGTCATTGGGGAATAAAGATTTAACTAACCTGTATTCCTTGTTTGGCCCATTGGAGCGTAGCTGGGTTTCCAAACAGAATGGCCCCCTGGAGAAGGACACGTCGCTTTGACAGTACTATTGCCAAAAAGAAGCACGAGGTGAACTCAGCCATCCAAAAGATAAGCAGAAACTGCTTACTCTTGGACGACTATAAGAGAAAAGATCTAGCTAGACCCAGGGCCAGGCATAAGAACTGGCTCAGGAACCACAGGTTTTCTCAGAATGACAGGGGTTGGGATTCCTGAATAGGCTGATATGGATAAACGATTCCAGGAAATTCTGGCATTGGCTCCAGGGACTCGAGTCAAACCCTGTGAACCTCCAGGAGTTGGTAGGGGTAACTAGGGACAAGTGGGCTGGGTTCATTGGAACAGCTTTTGATAGTGGGGAAAATTGGTCATTGGAAGTCAAACACATGACAAACAGACTAGTGAGCTTGCATATAAAGGAGGCTGATCTAGAGGCCTGTATCATCAAACGGAAGGCCTCAAGTGCGGTCGTCCCAGATGGCCTATCAAATTTGGTATTGAATGCTGACGCGCTGTTGTGGGCCCATATCTTACAACAACTGTTTATATACCTCTATGAAACAGGAATTATTCCAAGAACATAGAAAACAGCAATCTTTTTTTTCCAACTTTATTTGGTTTTCAAGAGCATAATCATAGACATGCATACATTAAAGAATAACAAACAGTAGCATAGCCCATGTCTTCTCCTTTTTTCCAGAACCAGTCTTTAGAGTCCATTTGCTCATGAGTTTCAACTGTTAGAACACCCCCCCATCCCTCCAAAAAACCCTCCCAACTTTTGGGTGGAGTACTACATCTTTTCGGGCTTCCTTGAATGTTCCATGGGTCAGGTCACCTTTCGGCTCAAGGTTCGTATTGACTGTTAAATGACGGACACCTTGCGAAGTAGTTTAGGTTTAAAATACATCTGTTCTCTATCGTCTGTGAACTCATGCAACGGCATCCAGGTGTTCAGATATTTCGAGTAGGAGCCATGAGCTATTGCTGTTACTTTTTCCATGGCCATCACACCCCATAGTCTCACCCACCACATGGCTACTACCGGCCCTTGTTTATTCTTCCATGCTTGCACCAAGGTGATTCTCTCAGCATGTGGGTGATAAGATTAGCTCTGGCCCCAGAGTTTGCATAACACCCTTCAACTGATTCCCCTAATAACACCACCACCGGGTCGTGAGGCTTTTGCACCCCCGTTATTTTCTTGATATGGCTCAAGATCTCCTTCCAGTAGGTCTCTGCCACCGGGCAGGACCACCACATGTGGATCAGGTCCCCAGGTTGCCCACATTCCCTGCAGCAAGTAATGGGATACCCTGGATGAATGTAGTGCATATGTGATGGTGTCATGTACCACCATAAACAGAGTTTGTATGCCGCCTCTTTGATGGAGGTATATATGGAGCTTTTAGTGGCTCTATGCCATATGCAACCCCAGGTCTCTCCTGAGATTGGTCTCCCCACATCTGCCTCCCATTTCTGCATGTACATAAGGGTTTCTTCTGGGTCCACCGCCCCATCAACCGGTGCAGTTTTGACACCCCTTTCTCAGGTGTCCTGCTTCAATCGTTAGCTCCAGCCCTACCGGGTCCCGAGTTGTTCCTTCCTGGACCCTCGTATTGGAGATCCAATGTCTGGGTTGGATATAATGGAATCGTTCTCCCTCCGGTATATCAAACTTGGCCTTACAGTCCTCAAATGTGAGGGGTGCTCCCTCTGCATATAGATCCCTCAGTAGCAGAGTTTGTTCCATCCCCCCGCCAATGTGCCCAAAAGTCGACCTGCATCCCTGGGGTGAAGTCCGGATTATGGGCAACCGGAGCCAGCGGGCCTCCCCCCACCTTTACTTTCCTACCCCTTAAAGCTTTATCCCAATACCATAGGGTGGCTTTGGTTGATTCCAGCAATGTACCCCCTTTACCCTTGTGTCGTGCTGCAAGGAAGCCAAGGCTCCCCAGGGGTGTCTTAGTAGCTGCACTTCCGAGGGTTGCCCATCGGTTTTGGCCTTCTCTGAGCGGCCATTGTAGCATAGGTGCTATCTGTGAAGCCCCTAAATATATGCAGAGTTCTGGGGCCCCCAACCCCCCTAACGCTTGTGGTCTAAAGAATACCTTCTTGGAGACTCTCGACTTCTTCCTCCCACCCAAATAAAAGACATCACACCCCTTTGTAATTTTTTAATTGCTGGGCCCGGGATGCGTATTGGAAGCGCGCCTTCCACATACAGAAACCTAAGGAGCAGAGTCATCTTGACTGCTGTTATTCATGCCAGCCATGATAGCTCCTGCATGTCCCAACGCTTCAAGTCTTCCGCCAGTGCTTTCAATAGGCCCTGAATGTTAGCCCCATATAACCTATCATATGTGGGGGTCACTTGTATTCCCAGGTATTTTACCGATTTCTGTTCCCATCTCAGGGGGTACCGGCTTTCTCAATCTGTCACTCGCTCTGTCTTCTCAGTGATATTAAGTGCTTTAGATTTAGGATAGTTGATATGGAACCCCAAGACCCTCGTGAATCCCTCTAACAATTCTATGGCCTTTGGGAGTGAGTGTTTGGTGTCTTTCAGGAACATGAGAACATCATCCGCATAGAGAGCTACCTTTTGGGATTCCCCGGCCCCCACTTCTAACCCCTGGATTCCCGGAATATCGCAGGCTCTCTGCGCCAGTGGCTCCATGGCCATAGCGAAAATCAGTGGTGATAGTGGGCACCCTTGCCTCGTACCCTTCCGGATGAGGATGTTCTCTGTAAGCCGCCCATTGATCATCAGGCTTGTGGTTGGACGTACAAAGTTGGCCATTACCATGCGGGTAAAGGTAGGCCCACACCCGAACTTCTGAGGGTCAGTTGTAAAAATCCCCAATGCAGGCTATCGAAGGCTCTGGAGGCCTCCATCGCCAGAACCGAGAACCTCTGCCCTGTCCTTCGTCCCCAGTCTATAGTGTCTATGGCTCTGCGGATATTATCATAAGTGTGCCGCCCCTTTATAAAGCCTGCCTGATCAGGGTGGATTATCCCCGGGAGAACCCTCGCCAACCTACGGGCCAAGGCCAAGGAATACATTTTTGCATCCCCGTTCAATAAGGAGATGGAGGGGTAGCTTGCACATTCCAGTGGGTCCCTATCTGGCTTTAGGAGTAACACTGTGGTTGCCGGATTCATATCCCCAGAGGTTCTTCCCGTGTCCAAGATGAAGTTAAACAGTTTTGTTAAGGGGCCCACTAGGATAGCCTTGAAGGTTTTGTAGCATGCGTTACTAAGACCATCTGGACCCGGGGATTTGTGTCCCTTCAGTGCCCCTATGACCTCCCCCACCTCTTCCTCTGTTATGGGTGCTTCTAACATTTGCCTGTTTGCTTCGCTGATTTGGGGTAGGGTTATCTGGTTTAGGAATGCTATCTGCACTTCCCTATCTAGGTCTTCCCCTTTCAGATTCTCGGTATAATATGAATACATGACCTCTTCTATTTCCTTCTCTTCCCTCACCAGATACCCCTCCCGATTTTTAAGTTGGACTATGCGATTCCGGAGTTTCTGTTGTCTCAGTTTAGCTGCGAGGAGTCGGTTGGCTTTGTACCCATGTATATAATAAAACTGTTTGGTTTGCACCAGTAGTCAGGCAGCGTCATTAGCCAGGTGGGTTTCAATGACCGCCCTTACTTTTTTCAATTCCCGCCATGCTTTCTGTGAGCCCTTGTCTTTATACTCTGTATCTGCCTTTGTTACTTTGGCCTCCAAGTCCTGCCTCACCCTCTCCTGACTTTTGATGTAGTTTTTTGTGTGTGCGATTAATTCACCCCTTACCACTGCTTTGATTGCGTCCCATATCGTGGCCCAGTTGATTTCTGGTGTAATATTTTCTTGGAAGTAGTTCTTTAAGACCTGTTCTATGCCCGCTCTAAGGGCTAAGTCCCTCAGAATCACCTCATTTAATCTCCATGGTTTGCGGGATTGTTGTTGTGAGTCAGTCGGTTCCATCTCCAGTAGGACCGCAGCGTGGTCTGATAGACACCTCACTCCTATTTCCAGTCCCGTGATTTATGGGACCAGTGTGTCTGAGATGAGAACCATATTCATCCGGCAGTGACCCCTGTGCACCGCTGAATAATGAGTGTACGCTTTCTCATGTGGGTGGAAAAATCGCCATGTTTCTATTAGATGTAGTTCCCTAATGAATCTTGCTAAGGCCTGCTGATACGTTTGGTCGCTGGCGGTGGCCGGAAGGGTCTTGTCCATTGCAGTGTCCATCACCCATTAAAGTCCCCCCCAATCAGGATCTGCCCCACTGCGCAATTTTGGGTAACAGTCGGAACAAGAATCGATCCTGTCTTTCGTTGGGGGCATAGATCGTCTCTAATGTGACTTGTTGACCCATCAGTTTCCCTCCCAGCACCAAGTAGCGGCCCTCTGGGTCTTTTTTAACTAAATGTTTCTCAAAGCTGATACCCTTCGCCAGCAGGATGCCTACTACCTGCTTTTTTGTTCCACTAGAGGCAAAGTATTGTATGGGGAAGGTCCTGTGCTTTAGCCTGTGTTCATCCTCTGGAATCAGTTGTGTCTCCTGCATCCATATTACTGAGGCCCACATATCCCCCAGCCTGTTCAGCATAGATTTCCGTTTAATCGGGGAATTAAGTCCTTGAACATTTAATGTAACGAATACTAAGTCATCCATTATCACACCTTGACCCTGTACCTTTCTCAGTATGCTCAAGCCCCCTCCGATATGGGGCCTTCTGACCTTAATGTCAGACACTTAATGCTACCCTGGGACATCCCTCTATATCTGCTTTGAAGATTTCACAGCTGCGTTTGATAGCGTGGAATGGTCTAAGCTATGGGATGTGCTGGAAAGCTGACAAATAGAACCGTCTCTGCTTCATTTCATCAAAGCACTGTAGAGTGAGACAGAGATCCGTGTTAGACTCTCCCAGGATGGCGAATTATCAGCAGCTTGCCCCCACCAGCAGAGGATTGAAACGGGGTGCTCCTCAGCCCCCTCCAACCCCCCACTGCTTTTCAATCTGTACATGTTCCAGCTCACCCATAGGCTAAGCAAGGTTTCGAATTTCCCGTCATAGTATGGGGGAGAGGCGTTTCCGTGTATGTCCTACGCGGATGATGTGGAGTAAAGCTGGAAAGATGTATAGAGTATAGATTTCTGGGTATTCTTATCAGGCCAAACCTTTCCGGCGCCCACGTGGTTGAAGACATCACTCACAAGGTCTGGCACAAGTGGCTTACCCTTAAATAAATGATTGATACCCAGAGGAGGGACATTGCCTTGAAGCTAAGATCCTGGTATATAAGACCTCAATTGTCCCTACTATCATGCATGCGCTAGAGGTCTTTCCCTTGAGAGCGGTGGCTCCTTTCAGTAAGTTAGAGGGGAATATTATTCGGTCATTGTTGTATCTACCGCCTTGAATTCCGGCAGAGGCGATTAGGTTGGAACTTGGTTTGACCTCTTTAATCACAAACTGCTCATTGGCAGCCTGTAAATTCTGGCTAAGAATAAATTTTGAACTGGGGGGGAAAGGATTCTCTATTGGGTCAATCGGTGCAAAATGCTCTGAGATTCTCTAGGAGTGAGTGGTATAAGAACTTTGATACAAGTGTCAGAAGGTACTTGGGGGAGATCAGGGTGTCCCCAATCCCGGATTCATTGTTTGCATTTAACCTGGCCAAGATCCGAGAGAAAGGCCAGATATTTGATGTGGACCAGGCACTAACTCATTTAGGGACTCTCTGGAAATGTGTGTTATACTCTCATCAAGCTTTTGTTTTGGGATTACCAAAGACATATTTAGTAAAATGTCGTGCATCAGCCCTCATTAGATTTATTCTCTCAGTGAGGCTACAGACTCTACCGGTTCTGGAAAATACTGGGGCCTGGGTGGGCATAATGTACAAAGATAGAATTTGTTGACTTTGCTCCAAGCATGTTGAATCAGTACAACATATCTTGATGCAATTTGAAGCACTGGATAAGGTGTATGAGAGAGCTTATGCCAAATGTGGCATGGCATCATATGATCAATTCTGGAGCAATGTCTTTGGGGCAGAGTCATTAGTTACATCAGCCAGAGCCTTTTATGTTTGAAAAATAGAAGCCAGTAGATTGCTGGTAGTCTCTGAAAGGGTTTAATGATACATGGAACACAAAGCTTTATTTTAATGTGTAATGTTGTACAATGTATTGACTTTAATAGACATTTTATTCAGGATAGATACATGTTTTAATATGTTGCCAGCTGTGTTTGTACATGGCTGATTGCCATTTTATCGTGTATAGTGTTAAAAGGTTAAAAGGTTACCATGTAACTAAATACACTTGAAATACATTTCAAAAAATTAAAGAAAAGAGAGCTGAAGTCATGCATTCACCCAAGGCCCATGAGCAGAGGCAAGCCGAGGGAAACTGAAGAGTAGAAGTCTCTCCTTTGATGCAGCAAGATCAGAGACATCCATGCAGTAGAGGGGTGTGGATTCCAAGAGTGCCTTGAGCAGTAGCAGTAGAACAAACCAAGCCTGGCTAACAGAAGCAGCCCTCAGTCGCAGTGATTGCGGAGTCAGGAAAGATAATCTTCTTACTCTAAATCAACCAAAATACCTTGCTGGTAACTGTATCCTGCTTTATTGTCACTCGCGTATATATCCAAGCAAGCTAAAGTTGTTCCTGGAAGCGGGAAGTCAATTTAACAAGGGAAATGTAACACATGATGAGATTATTAAAGCTGATACACCTGCGTGCAGTGAAAGCATTTTCTTTTCCCATTGTTAAATATAACTCGAAGCCGAGCGATCGTGTTGCTCCTGTTAACACGGAGAACGTTGCCGGTAGACCTACGGAATTCTAATTTAATTTCATGAAATGTTACAGTTTTAACATCTAAAAAGGTCGCGCGTGAGACATTGTTTCCCGATAACCTTGGAGGCTATACGCTGACCGAAAGGTGGAGATGCGCAGTTTTTGAAGTGACAGTTCAAGAATATAACAAAATTGCATGTGCTTAATTTTATTTTTATTACAAAGCTTACTTCTTGTAACATTCAAAGCAACGAAACTGAAGTTGTAGAAGTGGTTGAATCTAAACAGAGAACAAGTGTGACCCAATCCAATAGACCAAACCTTATTAAAGCATAACCAGACCATTTAAGAACTGAACTCTTTTGTTTTGGAGTTGCTGAAGCTTCTGTTAGATCAGGGACCTTTAACATAGGGGCTATCCAAGGCTGAATGAGTGGCACGGAAGCTTTGGGATAACCACTCGAGAAACTGTGACATTGAAGCTGGGGAAGCTCCTTTAAAATCTGTAGCATTAAGACTGTTTAAGGCAAGAAGAGAAATAGTCTGAAAGCTAAAGGAGATTTTGTGGAAGCTGCAAGATGGGAGGTAAGGCAAAGAGGCTGCCCTCTCTTGCCACTCAAGAGAGAAGAGTGCCTTGCCAACCTGTAGAGGTCAAAGAGGTTTTTTGGAAGTTGCCCAACCCTATAAGTTGTAGTAGCAGCAGCAGAACTGTGGTTGCCAATACAATTGCCGGAACTGTAGTAGTAGAATGGAGCAGAAGTAGAAGTCGGCTATGGGCAAGAGAGCCTGCTCGCACAGTTTCATTATTAGAAGGAGTTTCTGGAGAGAGAGTAAATCCTGAGTAGAAGCCCCCTGACAAGACTGTATATAAAAGACACCACAGAACTTGAGAGTAGAAGTGTCATGAAGCATAAATGATACTTTTGTCTTCAACTTTGTTCATTCTTTTCCTGGAAGGAGGCTGTCCAGGAATCCATTTGGTGTTGTTGTTTTCTTTGTGAAGCTGAAATGGGGAATCTTTTCATCAAGTGAAGAAGAACTGTTACCAGTGGATTTTTATTTGTGTGAACTTTTCAAGACTTTTCATTTCCTTGGAACAATTGACTTTGAGACAATCCTAGGGGGGCGCGAACCGCCCAGAACAGGTATAAATCAAGCAAGACACTGGTTGTTTGGTAACATTTCATTCATGTTGTTTTCATGTTTCTTTAAATGCTTATGTTGTTTAGTGGGAGGATTAGCATTGTGAATGGTAGGAGTTTTTTTCTTTGATCCTAGACTAGGTGGAGAATCCCCTGGTAGAGTAGATGTAGTTATGGTTTATTGGTTATTTTGGTTTAAAATAAAGTGTCTAACCTTAAGAAAACAAAACATAGTCTGTAATCTCATATTACTGACCCCTCACAACATAAATACCTGCCTGCGATGACGAAAATGGGACCCTCACAGAGGCCATAACCTTGCTAACAGATCTAGAAACCCAAATGGTAGAGGTGGTAGAAGAAGTAGAGGATTATTCACAAATACACACAACCTGATGATCTATCTCACATGGGGCTGAGACAAAGTCCTATTGTCTCTCCAGGCTCAATATTTTGTTATCCCTGAGACTTAGGTAGGATGTTGTGTATTCTGCAAACCTGATGGGGAGTGCTGCTATATGATCTGGAGTGTTGGTGAGCATATAAAACATTCAGGTGACCTGATGGGGGTGTCTTAGATATGGACCCCCAAGGTACCCTACGCAGGGGAGGGCCCTGGAAGAGATGTGGTTGAGGACTCAACCAGAGGGGAGAATGTCTAACAATAAGCGAGTATCAGACTATCATTTAATGTCTTATAGCCAATTTACTTTGATTCTAACACCCAAGTTAAGAACGTCTCCCTCTTTTTAAACTCTTCCACCTGATATTAACATCAGTGAGGAAAAGTGTTCTTAGACATGAAGGGAAGTGGAAACTGAAGCATCTATTGAGGTAGATAGAATAGCAGGATCTGAGGCTAGTGAGGAGTATGTTACCCCTCCCCCACCCCTCCTCTGAAGACCCTGAGGGAAGTTCTGTTCAGGAAATACTGTCTGATAGCAGCATAATGGCTGCAATAAATGATCTTCTGATAAAGCTGACTGAACATCAGATTCAGGCCAAAGCTTGGTTCCAGGAGGTACTGGAAAAAATGTTTGCTTCTTCATAGAGAGCCCTAATCCCACAGGGAGTACTACAACCCTATAGGGAAGTGGAAGACTTTGGAAATGTATTTCTCAACTTTTGGAAGATTAGCCCATCAGTTAAATTGGGGCTCGGAATTAAAAACCTGTTACTTGGCTATTCTTCTCCATGGAGACATTCAGAATTCTTACAATTTTTTTTAACCCAGAAGGTACCACACCTTTTTTAGGGATAAAAGAGACCTTATTAAAGAAGGTGGTTCAAACTCAAGATTTTTATAAACAAAAACTGTGCAGTATCACATTGAATCCATATGAGACTCCTATAGATTTAGCTGCTAGGATGCAGAACACCTCCTCTTTATGATTGGGAAAGAAGACATTAGAGGATATATTAGAAACCTTAACTTTTGAACAATTCATTCATTCTGTACCTCTCTTTCTACAGAAAGCCATTTTACAGATAAATGGACCTAATTTATCTTCAGTTATTGAAACTGCTCAACATTTTCTGGAAGATAGTAAACATGTACGAAGTTTACATACAAACGAAGATGTTAGGAAAGAACCTAAATTCATACATCATTCTCCTCATAGAACTGGAAAGCCTCAAATGTCAGGGTGTTTCTCAAGACCAATTTCAAAGACACTCGGAGTGGAGATGGAGATAGAGATGGAGATAGAGATGGAGATAGAAATCTGCATGGTGTAAAAGGAAAAGAAGAAACTAGGTCAGAAGAATCTAGAGGCTAAAAACCTTCCGCAATATTATGTTTCTCATGTGGACAGGCTGGACATCTGGCCTGACACTGTCCCTCTAATAAGAACGAGGAACCTACGGATATTGGTTACTTGATGGAAGAGGATACAGAAAATGAAGCTGAGGAAGAAGACGAGGCATAAAACACTATAGAAACTATAAACAACTTTTTCCTGGGAGGAGAACATTTTAAAACCCATGATCATGCATCTGTAAATGGTATTCCGGTACACATCTTAATTGATTCTGGTAGTTGACAAACAGCTATAAGACTCAATTTAATTTCATTGAAAACTCTTAAGAAAAATTGACCTATTTGAGTCACTTGTGTACATGGAGATGAAGACATTTACTTTAGAACCCCTGTCAATATTGGGATTCGGGGGAACAACATTAGAATGAATGTTGCTGTTATCGCAGTGCTACCCTAAGAAATTATTATTGGTACCGACTAAATTTCGAAAATCTGTATCAGAACATAAATCACATTTAGTGTTCCTCATATTCTCCTCAAAATGCATGGTCCCATGAAGTATTCTTTTCTAATGACCCAGAGTGGGATTGGAAAACTGGTGTACCATTAAGGATGTGGTAGAAGCAGATGAAGGAGAGGAACAGGAACCAGGACCGGGACCGGATGGTCAGGTCTTTAGGGGAAGGATATGTGAAGAATCCTACGACTCCCTTACTGAAACCCTGCCTAAAGTCTCCTCCCAGGAAGCCAGGGAAAGGCAGACGCTGCCTGATCCTGACCTCGAGGGTGGTGTACTGCGGGCGGATCACCTGGGAGGAGACGGGCCCTGGTTGGTGAGGACATCCCGTGGGATGAGACACTGTGTTTGACAAGGAAAACATGTCCAGGTTACCAACAACGGTAATGGCTTATTGTCATTATAATGTCCCTGACACACATATACAATCTGGGGTTCTGGGCACAAGTGTCAGAAAATCTGAGAAAACCTTACCTATAGAAAGATCCTTTAAAGTATTTCAGGATGAACATCCTCCTCACTCCCAAAGGTATTATGTAAAGGAATCTAGAAATTTTGCCTTGAATAAATTGTCTTCCCCTGTAACATCGCATTCTAAAGATTACATGAACAATGATCTTAATGGATGTAAACCTACCCATAAAGTCAAGCAAAAACCTAAAAGAATTAACTTTGTTTTTGTGGACTACATGTCCCATAATCCAATGAGTACTGGGGCGTGGAAAAGGGCTGAAGAGGCATATTGCAGTAGTAGTCAGACAAAGAAAGCCTAACACCGGAAGGAACCTGGTGGCATAATAGGCCCCCTCAGGTGCAGGCAATTAGAAGGAGCTGGAACTGTGACTGGAGTGGGTGCAATAGTAGCAGAAGCGGAAGGAAGAAGGCATGGAGCTGGCAAACCCAGCTGAAGTGGGAGAACCAGAGGGACGCCAGAAAGTGGATGCAGCAGATTTCACCTGCTTGTTCTGTGAGGGTCCCGTTCTCCACACTCTTAAGTGCACAGCATGCATTGCACAAAACATGCAGAGAGGCTGTCTTTCCCCATGTGAGACTGATTGCTAAGGTTGCTGGGTGGGGATGTGTTGGAGACCAAGGCGAGGAGCTGTGGGTGAGTAGCAGGTCTCAGGAGCAAGTAGGGCTCTTGATCGAGAGGCCGGACCGGAGACACCTGAGGAGAGGAAGGGTGCGGGTCCCTGTGGGACCAGAAGCAGTAGAAGTTGTTGCCAAAGTAATGGAAGTCGAGCAACCCGCAGAACAAGGATTACAGAAGCCAGTGAGTCAACCCTGGAGTTCTGATTCCTTGCTCGAACACTGCCGGCAACGGTATCCAGTCTATTCTTCACTCGCCTAGAGGCCGAAGCAAACTGAAGTTGTTCTATGCATTTACTAACAAGGGAACAATGGAAAGTAGCACTCGCATGTGAATGGAAAGGTTCTTTTACACATGCAGAATCTGAATGCTACCAAAACACCATTAAACACCATTGGCAAAACCTTAAAGCCTTTAAACTTCACGAAGAAGTGGTTGCATATTCTGACTTTTGTTTCCCCAACAAACAGTGAACATTACTGGTTGCGTGTCTCTCATTAAGCAGAACAATCATTGTGAAACACCATTGTTAAACACTTAAAGCATTTAAGCTTTATGAAGAAGTGGTCGCTTGTGCCTAATTTCATTTTCAAAGTGAAGAGTGAACTTTGCCTCTTTATTGAAACAAACAATAATTGTTCCAATAAGAAGTTAAGTGTTTAAATATATATATATGCAGTTGGAGAGAGTGCAAGCATTGCCCAAGCCAAGGGCATTCCTCTATTGAGAGTGAAGCAGCCTTTCTCAAAACCAGAAACTGTTCTAATAATTATTGTAAGCCCAATAGAAGATCAAACTTGCCTAAGATACAAGCGTGCAAGCATTACCAGAAGCCAAGAGATTGGCACCAAGACTTCTGGGTAATTGTGTGGCTGACATTGGCAAAGAGGTGAAGGCAAAGTTGAGGAAGGGAAACGTCGTTGCTCATACACAATGCTGAAGTTGTTGTGGTTGTGGACAGACAATAGCGGTAAAGAACTGGCTCTTTTAAAGAGATATTCAGAGGAAGAGTGCCTTTCCTATTTCAAGGTGTTGCAGTGCAAATTGACTCTTATCCAAACCTGTCTTTAAAATACAAATTACTGAGGTTGTGGTGGTATATTTGGGTTGTGAGTGGATGGAAAATGTCAGTGGTTCAAGTGTAGTGGAATTCTATGGGGCCAAGGATAATGTCCTCATAGTAAACAGTGGCAGAAACAAAGTTGTTTAAGCAGAAACTACAGAACTGAGAAGTCATCCTAACAAATAATCCTACTGTGCTTTCTAACCTGAATACACGAATAACCCTTATTAACCAAGACTTTTGTTAGATTAACATTATAGAAGTTATATTTCTCTTTAAGAACTGTGTCAAGTCTACTTGGATAAATGGAAGCGGTCAAAGGGCATTGAGACTGATAAAAGCATTGATGCTATTCTGTTGAAGTGGACAGTCTTTATTCCATCAGAAGAAGAACTTTTATTATTGGAACTTTGGTTAAAAAATCTTTACCTTGATATTGACTTTTCAAGAACTGATCTGTGACTTTAGTACCTATATAGATTTTCCTTATATTCTTTTTGTTGAACATTGAAGAGGAATAGACCTTGAGTCCTGCGACAGGGAGTTTACCCAGGTTGCTAAAAGGTTACCAATGTATTGTGAATGTCATTGTTGCTGCTAATTGAACTGACATATATTTTCTTTTGTATTTGATGTTAATTGTGAGGGCCAGAACTCCTGTGTTTGAATGTTTTCCCTTAGTTTTGTTAGCTAGGGAAACCCACGGTAGATTAGGGCAAGTGAGGCATTTTGATATTAATTCTGTTCTAATAAAATGGCATATTTTGAGAAAATATCAAACAGTTTTCCTTCTCGCATTGCTGACCCCTCACAGTACCTTCTTGGTTGAGCCTTGCTGTAAAGATCCTATTTTTGTCTTTTTTCTCATTCGTTTTTGTTCCTGCCAGATGCACTTATGCTGTTGCTCTGCCCAAGTACCAACAGTTGCTGCCATAATGACTGTAACCCTCTCCAAGGCTAGGGCCACCACCACTTCATCCAATATGGGTACTCAATTTGAAGGTGTCTTGTGTCCTCCTCCAAATTGACATGTTTGCGTGGAGCAGCGGGTAGATTGCGGGAATGGTGAGGGGACGAGTTGTTTGTTTTCGGTGGAGGAGTATGCGCATATTGAGACTGGTGTGAGAGATGGTTGTAGGGTTGTTACCCAAGAATATGATTTATTAGTTAAAGTAGTAACTGAAGGAGGGAATATTGGGGTGGTCAGGAAGAGTCCCCATGTCCCCATGTTGCACGCACAATATTGATGAGTGAGGGGCGGCAATTTTGGGGAGCGAGGATGCACTTTTATATACGTCGAGTGTAGGTAATTATGGATGGGAGATGTTACTTTAGTGTTACGGTTGGTCTAGAAATGGATACATATTAGCTTGCATGCACACAAAAAGATAAAATGTTAAACCAACCGAATATAAATACATACATGCACAATAATACAAATACAAGGGGAATTCATGAATCTCACAAATGAATCAAAAACACAGTAGTTAGGGCCCTTTTGCAAAATGCACTTTGACTTTTAAACTGACTTTGCCAGGTTTGCAGAAGGCAGAAGGCGGGTGAATGACTAACTTAACAACCTTTGTGGTTATCAGCTGCACCATCAATTTTAGGTAGCACAGACAGTCTGGTTTTCTGGGCCTGGGGGCACAGGTGGCCAGGTCCACCTACCTTCTTGGAGCCCCGCCAGGCATTCCGAAGCTGCATTCTTCAGCCGGGCCACAAGTACACTGTGGCCTAGGACATTTGCTTCACTGCCCCTCTGACCCGGTGGGGCGGGCTCCAGCCTTCCCAGCTTCACCTCCCAGGCCGCTCCAGCAGACGCAGCCAAGTAGGGCTTCCCTTATAGGCCTGTCCTATCTTGCCTTCAGGTGGGCCATCATGGGAGCATGGCCAGTTCGCCTGGTTTAGGCCACCCTGTAAATGCAACCCAGGCAGGGCAATTCTTATGTTTGCCCCAGACCACCTCACGCACAAGGTCCACAGGCTTTGCTGATGGCTATAACGTCTGGCTTCTGGGCATGGCCCTGTGGTTGCTCACGCTGCTCCGGCATGCAGCCTAGACCTACAACAGATGCCAGGTCACGCCTACATATGTGTCACTGTTTTTTTAAAGTTGTTAGCTCCTAGGGGGAGGGTACCTGAGGCCAGAGTCCCCCAGAGAGCAGCCATAATGTGCCTCCTTCACTCTGCTTTCATTTCCAACTGTCTCCTAAAATGGCCGTTTTGTAGAATGTTTTCTCCTCTACCATGCCCACTCTTGGGCGAGGGAGCTCTATCCACTGTTCTATTCTCTCTTTTGTTTTTACTCTTCTCTCCATTCCATCCAGCCACAAGGTGGTCTGGATAGTATAGTCTAGTTACATCTATCCATTTAGTTAAAACAGAAACAACATTATATATGTATTCTCTACACTCGGGTGTCTGTGTCTTTATTTCTTTTTCCCCCATATGTCTCTACATATTGTTTGGGCTACAACTCCCATCAGCACTACCCAGTATGGGCAATGGTGATAGATCATGGAAGTCGTAGGTCAAAACATCTGGGGAGCAGCAGGGTGCCCAACCAAATTCTAACTTTGCTCAACTTATGGGAGCCGTTCATACAATATGACAAACAAAATCCATCGAACACATCTGTCACTACTGTATTGGATTAAAATTGTGGTCAACTCCAGCATGTTAATGACTTCCTGCAAACCAGGCGGTCGCTCTGATACGAGCTAAGAAATGGCTAGCAAATCTCCACTGCAGTAGAAATATTCAGGGCTCAGCTGCAAGGTTGAGTTCCCGAGTTTTGGCAGCTGATCCTATTAGGAGACTTGCCATGTAGTGCGCTTGCACTTTAACCAGCGCACACACTGTGGGCTCTTTAATGCTGGGTTACTTATCAGCCCCCTGTCCTTACCCACCATTGTGCATCTTCCTTTGGTAAGAGATCTGATTACATGGACAGTGGTGTCCACTTGCGTCCATTGAGGAGAAATCTGCGTGTGAAGCGACCTATTGTTCGCAGGGGTGTAGCATCTCCCCATTGGAAGATTCTGGAGTGTGAGGGCTCGAGCATTGGTGGTTGTGGGATCCTCATGTATTCCTGTCCGCCCATAATGTTTACAGTGGCATCCGAGTCTATCATGAAGTGGAACAGGCAGTTCTCCATTTTGATCGGTATCTTCGGGGCTTCTCTCGCCTCTTCATTGTCTAGTACAAGGTTGACATATTCATTGGGAATATGTAAATCGTGCTGCATGTTGTATGCTGTTGCTGGTGGGTCGTAGTATTGTGTGTCCTCACCATACCGCTCTGGGGGATTATCATATTCGTCTGTCAGCGGTCGATCCGTGTACTCAGGTGCCTGAGCGTAGTCGTGATCATGGTATTCCCGTACTGTTCTTACGTGTCTTCGTGGGTTCTGCTGGTAGTACCTTTGCGCCCCATATTGTGGAGGTGTCGGACGGAAAGGCGTTCTGGCCAAAACGTGGGGTGGCATCATGGGGAACGGCTTCCCTTACCCACATACTGATTGGAAATGTCCTTCTCTGCCACAGTTTGTGCACCTTTGTGACAGTGCTGGGCAGGAACCTGAATGCGGATATGCCATGCCGCACCTGTAGCAGTGTCTCTGTTGACGTAGAATTTGTGGTGTTTGTGGCCTGTATTGGTGTGGGCCTCTGTCATTTTGGTTGCGAGGCGACTGGACAGCAGCTATGAGGTCTGAGTGATGTTCCGTTGAAGCCTGTTTCGGGCTGTTCATGCCAGTCATGGACGCAGATTGCACGTCGACTCTTTCAAAGATGCGGGCCAACTCACTGACTTCGGGGATAGTGAGCAGTTTCTTTAGCAACTGCTTTTTTAGTGCGGGCGACAAACAGCCTTCTATCACTCTAAGTCGTATTGCTTCTTCTAGGGAGAATTGTCACAACCCTCGCCCAAAATCCCCTCTGGCAAACCCATTGGCCAGGTGGAGTCAGGACTCGGGCCTCTAGAGCCTGGCATCCTCTTCAAAAGCCCTCATGGGGCCAGTCCTGTCGCCTATGGTGCCAGGTTTATACACCATGAACAACAATGTGCTTGGGAACTACTTTATTGTATTGTCAGCCAACATGGAGGCATCCACATAGCTTGGTTCCTAAGAACCAAGCTATGCGGTCTAGTGTTTTGGGTGTGGCAGGCCTGGAACTACTTTCCCTAGTACTACTTTACCTGGGCTATATAAACCACACCCTGACTGCAGAACATGCTTCGTGTTACTTTGCAGCTTGCAACGTGACGCTCACCGTGTCCAGCTATTCCCTCGAACCTCGGAGAAGCAGAACCTGCAAGGAGACAAAAGGAACATCATTAGCAGCAGCATCTTACCTGCAGTCTTCATCTTTAAACACTCGCAGCTACTGAGAACAGCTTCCTCGAATCTGCACGCCTCCCGGACAGAACGACCTGAAAGAGGAAGATAGAGGCAACATTAAAGAAAGCTGTAGAGACATTTACAAATGACAAACTGCTCAAAAGGCTTACCTGGCTGGTCGCCTCTCGGCTGGCACCATTCCACTCGTGCTGAAGAACACCGCGACCTACAAGGAAGGAAAACACAGGTTAGCAAAGGCAAGACTTTGCAGCGCTGCGCATAGCGCTTACTTACCGCATCATAGTGCTCTTAATGTGCCATCATTTACCAGCAGGGCTCAACCAAGCCAGTTTGCCGCGCTGAAGCTCTGCATACCTAAGGGAGAAAAAAGAGACATTTTAAACAAAGAAAGGCATGCAGGATAGCAACAAAACTAAAGAACAGCAATAAGACCTACCTGAACAAGTAACTGGACCGCACTCGCCCATGAAAGACAACGCGCCCCTGCAAAGAAGTCAGGACGGAGAGCACGCCTAATTCCACCACAAGGCAGAAACTTCCCCGCAGACCACATCAGGGCAAAGCTGAGAAGCATACCAGCGAGGAACCCAGCTGGGTGGCGCCCCTGTGGATACCAGGTGAGCATAACAGAACACGAAGCCTACCATAACAAATCCACCTAGGCGCCATGGAGACATCAGAAATGGACCAATTGCCCCAATTACTAGGAGAGCTTCGTGCTGAGGTTCATTCGCCTGACAAGAGACGAATGTCCTCCGGAGAGACCTAATAGTGACCAAAGAACGCACTGAAGCGATTAGCAGGCAATACTTGCAATCACAGGCATGACAGACGCCTCTACCTGGAAGCAATCCAACAATGCAAAACCCCGCCATACCACCCACTCCGGTACAGATCACGTTACCTGGAACAGTGCCCCTAGCACCACCAGAAAGGTTCTCAGGCGACCCACAGAGAAGTATGCGGCATTCATCAAACAGTGCCGCCTTCATTTTCTTTGTAGGCCTGGAGCATTTCCAAACGTCCAAGCTCGGGTAGCTTTTGTCTTATCATACTTGAGTGGTAGTGCAGCAGATTGGTCGGTGCCGTTGGTAACCCATGACGATCCTCTATTACATGACTTTGGGGGGTTCCAGAGAGAAATGGAAAAACGTTTTGCTCGCCATACCCAGGAACAAGCAGTAGACAATGAACTCTTGTCCCTCTGACAGGGGAATCAGGACTTGTTAACGTGCATTGCTACATTCAACAGACTGGTTGCCGAAGCTAGGTGGCCAGAAAACAAAAAAAACACGTTATTCCATCGAGGCGTATGAGGCGAATTAAAGGACGTCTTAGCCCAGGTGGTTGATCCACCCAGAGACTGTGCAGAATTCATAAATCTGGTCATGCAGCTAGAACACCGGTTGCAGGACCAAAAGGCAGACCGGTCTAAAATGGACCCTCGGACCGTGTATGTTCGACCAGGGGAAAACACACCCCGTGTACCTGAAAATGCTGTAGAACCCATGCAGATAGGAGGGATACGGCCTCCATTAACAAAACAAGAGCGGGACAAAAGAAGACAACAACAGCTTTGTTTGTATTGTGGGAAACCAGGACATTTCCCGAAGTACTGTCCAGTAAAACCCCCAAGAAGAACAGTCGGGCCACAGAGAAGGATGAAGCTAAGGAATCGGGAAACTACCAAGCTCGACAAACGTAGAGGTCAGTTTGTCGCGTGAGAAGAAAGAGTTGCGGACCTCGCACTTTGCAATACCAGTGATCTTAATTAACCACCAACAGTCGTCAAGAATGCATGCCGTTGAAGCACACATCGATAGCGGAGCAGTTGGAAATTATATTGATCAAGAACTGGCAGCAGAGATGGGGCTTCTTTTGTGTTCTAAGCCAACTATGGACAAGGTAACCACCGTGGATGGGACAGAAATCGCTTCCGGACCAGTAACCCAGTGCACAGCCAGGGTAACCTTGCTGTGTCAGGACGGACATCGGGAGTCTATGTCATTCGATCTCATCAAGGCACCTCAGTTCAGGCTAATGCTAGGAATGCCATGGTTGGTTGCTCACAACCCTTTGATAGACTGGTGGGCACAAAAATTAACCTTCCCCGGTGACTGCTCCCCTGCCTGCTATTACCAAGAGGAGAAACCCGACGCCTGTATCCCCATGACTCCCGGAGCAACAGTATCAACCCTGGGAGCAACTAATACCTTGCCAAGTGAATACCATGGTTTCCAGGATGTTTTCCGAAAGAACCAAGCCAATACATTGCCGCCGCACAGGCCCTATGACTGTCAGATCGACCTTGTTCCTGGTGCACAAATCCCTTGCGACAAGATCTACGCTCTCACAGAACCAGAAAACCTTCATTTGAAATCCTATTTAGACCAGTACCATGCAAACGGATTTATCCGTCCTTCGAAGTCCCCCGCAGCCAGTCCTTTGTTCTTCATCCCGATAAAGGAAGGAGACTTGAGAACCTGTATTGACTACCACGCATTGAACCAGATCACCGTGAAGAACCGCTACCCCTTGCCACTTATCCCTGAGATGCTAGACCAAGGTAAAGATGCCCAGATTTATACCAAATTGGACCTTCGAGGAGCGTACCACCTGGTCCGAGTCAGTAAAGGAGATGAATGTAAAACCGCCTTCCGTACTACGTATGGCTTGTTTGAATATCAAGTCATGCCCTTCGGGTTATGCAACGCTCCTGCGGCATTCCAGTATTTTATGAATGACGTCTTAAGGGAGTTCATTGATGTGTGCGCCTTAGTGTACATAGACGACATCTTAGTATACTCAGCCTAGGAACAAGATCATGTCAGGCAAGTTCGTTCAGTCCTCACCAAGCTCCGCCAACATCGCTTGTTTGCAAAGCTTGAAAAATGCTTTTTTCTCGTCACCGAAGTAGAATTTCTTGGTTTTATGCTTACTCCAGGAGGCATCAGAATGGACGTGCACAAGGTAGATGCCATTCTGAAATGGCCTTCACCGACATCTCTGAAAGGGGTACAAAGCATGCTGGGCTTTGCAAACTTCTAACGCCGGTTCATCCCAGACTTCTCTCAGGTTGTGCACCCAATCACAGTACTATTACGAAAAAACAATAAAAGGTTTGCTTGGACCGTAGAAGCGGAAGAAGCCTTTCAGGAACTTAAACAAAGGTTTACCTCTGCTCTAATCCTGCGACATCCTCATCCAGACCTTCCTTATGTCGTTGAAACTGATGCGTCCAGTCTCGCAATGGGGGCTGTCCTTTCACAGAGAGACCCGGAAACCAGCCAGCTACATCCTGTGGCCTTCTGGTCGAAAAAGTTCTCACCTCCGGTGATTAATTATGCCATCATGAACAAGGAACTCCTGGCTATCAAATCCGCCTTTAAAGCATGGAGGCACTACCTTCTGGGGGCCAGACACACCATTACAGTCATCACAGACCACCGAAACCTGCAATATCTCAAAACAGCCAAGGCCCAGTCCTCACACCAATTACAGTGGGCCCTTTTCTTCGCCGAATACGATTATGTAATCACATTTCGACCAGGAGTCAGAAACGGAAAGGCGGATGCCTTATCTCACATGGGCATAGATTAAACAGTATATACAACTCCAGACCCAGTACCTATTATACCTGAAGACAAACTCTTGGGTATCACGATAGCCTTAACACAAGCAGAACTACGAAAAGAAATCCAACGGACAATGAATCCTAATGCCTACCTCGCATGGAAAACTCAAGGAGAACAATATACCATCAAGGACCATCTACCCTTTTTTAGGAATCGCCTATATGTACCCAAGAAGGAATTACAACAGCATATTATTTCAAACTATCACGATTCACTGATCGAAGGGCATCCTGGGATCGCCAAAACCCTAGCTAAGATGAAAGAGAACTTTTGGTGGCCTACCTGGCATAAGGACATCATTCAGTATATTCAGTCCTGCGGTGTCTGCGCACAAAATAAATCACAGAAACAAAAACTATCTGGTCTCCTACAACCATTGGACATTCCTCCAGTTCCATGGCACACTCTTTCCCTTGACTTCATCATTGATCTACTTCCAAGCCAAGGGTTCAACACCATCCTTGTAGTTGTGGACTTATTATCGAAGATGGCCCATTTTACTCCTCTCAAAGGCCTCCCAGACGCAGCCACTTTAGCAAAAGTGTTCCTGGAGGGCGTGGTTAAGCTACATGGCTTCCCTTCATTCTGGTCTCTGATCGAGGAAGCCAGTTTGTTTCAAACATCTGGAAAAAATGCTGTGCAATGGCACAGATCGACGTTCGGCTATCTACCAGTCACCATCCCCAAACGGAAGGCCAAACCGAGAGAACCAATCAGACACTCGAACAATATTTACGGAGCATGCTGCACCACGAACAAAGGAATTGGAAAGACCTACTATGGATAGCCGAATATGCATATAACAATTATTTGCATTCAAGCACGGGACAAACGCCCTTCTATACCCTTCATGGCAGACATCCACGTACCTCTGAACTAGACCTTCCAGCCAGCTTGGAAATGCCAGCGGTAAAGACTCTGCACACAACCATTACTCAGGCTTTCAAAAGGGCAAAGGAACACCTTATTCATGCCAAAGAAAAACTAAAGCAATTCGCCGACCAACACCGGAAAAAGGCCCCTGATTATCAAGTAGGACACAAAGTTTGGTTAGCCTCTAAATTCGTACCCATCAAGGAAACCCGGACCTTTCATCCCAGATTCTTAGGACCCTATACCATTAAGGCAATTATCAACCCAGCAGCTGTGAAACTGGATTTACAAATAATCTACACATCCACCCGGTATTCCATGTGTCCCTCCTGAAATCAATGCAACCCGGCACACGGATTGGGACACCACCTAAGCCCATACTTGTTGACGGAGAACCAGAATTCGAAGTCAAAGATATCTTGGACTTAAAATACTCTAGGACCAAGCTATATTATCTCGTCGATTGGAAAGGATTTGGACCACAAGATAGATCCTGGGAGCCCAGTGAGAATATCCACGCACCACGTCTAATCAGGAAATTCCATCGGAACTTCCCAACCAAACCTGGGCCAGACAGAAGGAACACCATGGGAGGGGCCTTAGGGGGGAGTGCTGTCACGACCCTCGCCCAAAACCGCCTCTGGCAAACCCATTGGCCAGGTGGTCAGGACTCGGGCCTCTAGAGCCTGGCATCCTCTTCAAAAGCCCCCATGGGCCCAGTCCAGGCTCATACACCATGAACAACAATGTGCTTGGGAACTACTTTACTGTATTGTCAGCCTACATGAAGGCATCCACATAGCTTGGTTGCTAAGAAGGCAACCCTAAGTACCAAGCTATGCGGTCTAGTGTTTTGGGTGTGGCAGGCCTGGAACTACTTTCCCTGGTACTACTTTACCTGGGCTATATAAACCACACCCTGACTGCAGAACATGCTTCGTGTTACTTTGCAGCTTGCAATGTGACACTCACCGTGTCCAGCTATTCCCTCGAACCTCGGAGAAGCAGAACCTGCAAGGAGATGTCAAGATGTGCGTCCCTAGGGCGCTGCGTACCTGTGTTTCCTGTAGGCTTGCGTGCCGGGGTCGCCAGGACGTTGCTTGTGGAACGAAAGATGAGAGGGTAACGCCAGGAACCGGCCCAGGTCCCGTCCTGATTGCAGGATTGAAAATGGGTCCGACTCCTGACGCCACGGATGAACACTTCCCTGGATTTACGTGGCGCCAGAACAGTGCGAGCACTGAACAGGGAAGGCCGGTAGATGTAGACAGCAAGCTTGAGTGCGTTGCTATGATTCTGCAGAATCCTTCTTGAAGATGTTGAGAGAAGCCAGCCGGGACTGTAGTATGGCAGCAATGGCAGACGGCAAGAGGGACCGAACAAAGGCACCGAAGGCACTGGCACCCAGCACAAGGCAGAGGAGTATTCAGGTAAGGAAGGTGGTCAGGCAGGAGAGGGATAGGTGGTAAGGAGGAAAAATGAAGGGACCGGAGGTACCAGGCCAGGACCGGACAAAACCCAACCCAGGGGAGCAGACCCTCAACCAAGGAACCAAACCACCAGGGTAAGGGAAGGCCGGGCAAACTGGAAGGGAACAAGGGAGGCAAACGGGGAGACCAAGGAGAATAAGGAATTCCAGAAGCGAGCGGGAGGTCAGGACCAAACCGCGTTGAGACGCGGCAAGTACAGATCCGGAAGCTCCTTTATAGTGATTCGGCACGGAAGCGAGGCTTGACCCGCAATCCGAGTCGGCGCATGCGCGGAATCACGGTATTCGTGGGAACGAGGCTTGAACCACAAGCCCGTTCCCTGCCGCTTCCGCGTATGCACGCATGCACCCCAACTCGCCCGAAGCGGGCACGCACCCCAAATGAGCGATGAGCTCAGAGAATGCGCCCACGACCAAGGCGAAACCGCGGGTACAGCCGCCAGGAATCACCCCGCCCACGAGGACACGGCCGATCCCGATCCCGGGTGAGTGTCCTAACACCATGCCCCCTCCCAGAAAGACCCGGGGCCCCCGGTCTACAAGGATGGCGTAAATAGAACTCACGCACCAAACGGGGAGCATGGACATTCCCAACAGGTTCCCAAGTGCGGTCACAAGCCGAATACCCCTCCCAATCCACCAGGAACTGCAATTGACCCCGATGGAAACGAGAATCACAGATTTCCCAGACCTCATATTCAAGAACACCCTGCACCTCAATGGCCGCAGGACGAGAGCCCGAGCGCCCATAGGGGTCCTCCAGGTGAGGCTTAAACAAGGAGACATGAAACACGGGATGCACCCGCCAGGATGGGGGTAGATCTAGTTTGAATGCCACCGGGGAAATCCGTCTAGTAATCCGGAAGGGTCCTAGGAAACGGGGAGCAAGTTTCGTAGGTAAGTTGCAAACAGGTAAGTTCTTGGAAGAAAGCCACACCTTCCCACCAACCTTGAATATAGGTTCCGGGGTACGCCTCTTATCTGCCTGGACCTTCATGTCCTCACGTGCCTTAACCAGGGTACCAGCCGCCTGGGCATGCAGTCCTCGGATCTCTTGAATCAGCTGATCAGCAGAGGGAACCGTGCTTGGTCGTACAGGAACAAACGGAAAAAGTCTAGGACTGAGTCCATAGGTACAAAGAAAGGGGCTTAATCCTGTAGCAGAATGGATCGAGTTGTTGTAAGCTACCTCAGCAAAGTCCAGTTGCAATGCCCAGTTGGTTTGAGATGCGTTGGAGAAACAGCGCAGATACTGTTCCAACGTCTGATTGGTCCTCTCCGTCTGTCCGTTGGACTGTGGATGATAGCCGGAACTAAGTGCTCGATGTATGCCCAGGTGATGACACAGTTGTTTCCAAAAGGATGATATGAACTGGGAACCGCGGTCCGAGATGATCTTATCAGGTAGTCCATGTAACCGGTAAATGTTGTGCAGAAATGCTCGGGCCATGGAACTCGCAGAGGGAACTTTAACAAAAGGGATAAAATGAGCCATCTTGGAAAAACAGTCAACTACTACCATAATGCATGTGAAGCCCTCGGAAGGTGGTAGTTCCACTATGAAATCAGTAGCTATGGTGTGCCAAGGGTAGGGCGGTGTCTCGATGGGTTGGAGTAGACCGAGTGGTTTCCTTCTGGGTATCTTTACTTGTGCACATACTGGACAGCATTCCACGTATTGTTTAACTTGTTTGGCCAATCCTGGCCACCAAAACTGTCGGGCGATAAGTTCTTGTGTAGCACGTATGCCCCGATGACCCCCAATCTTCGAATCGTGAAATGCATGCAAAATGGCAATCCGAAGAGAGTCGGTGGGTGCATACAATTTCCCACTGAAGAAGAGCAACCCCTCGTTCTCACTAACTTGGGGCAATTTCAATAGTTCCGTTCTGTAAGGGTCTGCCAATGTTTCCTGTAAGAACGTATCCAGGCAATGAGACACAGAAAACAAGAAATGTTCTGGGGCTAGCAATAACTGGTTCTGGCTGTCTTGCTTGATGTCTTCCAAGGAGCGAGACAACGCGTCTGCTTTTAGATTCCGAGCATTAGGTATGTAAGTGATTGTGAAATCATAATGAGAAAAGAAAAACGCCCAACGGGCCTGGCGGGAAGTGCGACATTGAAGGGATCGTAGATACTGTAGATTTCTATGGTCGGTACGGACCTCAACAGGAAATTGGCCTCCCAAAAGATGATGGCGCCATTCTTCAAAAGCCAATTTGATGGCTAAAAGCTCCTTCTCGATCACGGCATAATTCTGTTCGCTCGACGTTAGTTTTCGGGAAAAATAAGCCACTGGGAATTCAACATCCGACTGCGGGTCCTTCTGTAGCAAAACTGATCCAACGGCGAAATTTGACGCATCTGCTTCCACAATGAATGGTCTACTTTGGTCGGGATGGTGTAGGATGGGAGAGGTGCTGAAGGCGTCCTTGAGACGTTCAAATGCATTAGTAGCTTCCTCATTCCACACAAACAACGTCTTACTGCTGGTTAAACTGGTTAACGGTGCTGTGAGATTGGAAAAACCTGGTATAAAGCGCCTATAGAAATTGGCGAATCCAAGGAATCGCTGAAGGGCCTTCACATCGTTAGGTCGTTTCCATTCTTGAATAGCCCGTGACTTAGTTGGGTCCATCTGTATGCCAGAACGGCAAATCACGTACCCAAGAAACTCAATCTTGTCTTGATTGTAGAGACATTTCTCAGTCTTGGCGTACAAGTGGTTCTGACGTAAACGGTTGAGAACTTCTTTGACATGTATGATGTGTTCCTTCTCATTCTTTGAGAAAATCAGTATATCATCTAGGTATACCCACACTGATATTCCGAATAAATCCGAAAATATTTCATCCATCAAACGCTGGAAAACAGCTGGGGCATTGCATAATCCGAAAGGCATTACACGATATTCATAGTGCCCTAAGGGTGTCTTAAAAGCCGTTTTCCACTCGTCACCAGTCTTGATTCGTACCAGATGATATGCCCCTCTTAAGTCCAACTTAGTAAATATACAGGCAGAGTGCAAAGATTCCAGGATATCACGTATTAGAGGCAATGGATATCTGTCCTTCCGAGTAAGTTCGTTTAACTGCCGATAGTCCACACAGGGACGTAACGTACCCTCCTTTTTCTTGACGAAAAACAGCGGAAATCCCGCAGGAGACTTGGAAGGGGTGATATACTGTTTCTGAAGGCAGTCATTTAGATATTCTTGTAAGGCTGTTCTTTCTTGTGGGGATAAGGAGTACACTCGTCCATGTGGAATCACAGAATCTGGCAACAGATCTATGCCACAATCAAAACTTCTATGAGGAGGCAAGGGAATGTCCCTAGGTTCCGAAAACACAGAGGAATAATCCGCCTATTCAGAAGGTATGGTAGACAACAGACATACACAAGATGTTCCATTCACCTCTGTCTGCGTGGCAATTGTAGATATCCCAACAGATAACCTTGCGGAGGAACAATCCAACAAACAACGATCCGAATTAAATGTCAATGTACGGGTTACCCAATTAACTTTAGGGTTGTGGTACAACAACCAGGGTAAACCCAACACGATCGGATAAGACGGTGACTTAATCACATCCAAAGATATGTTTTCCAGATGTTCATTGATCCACAACTGCAGAACTCCGGTGTGATGTTGAATGGGACCAAAAGACAAAGGTGTCCCATCAATGACCTCAATTGGTGTAGCTTGCCTTTTCTTAAGTAGAGGGATCTGGTTCTTCTTGACGAACTCAACATCGATATAGTTGCCAGATGCACCACAATCTAGAAGTCTTATGATTTCAGTTGACTTATCCTGCCACAGTACTTTAATTCGGAGTACCAAAAGGGCTGCGGGAGACATGGGCAGTAAGATCCCATCGGTATCCGGAAGGGCTGGTGTGAACGGTAGGCCTGTCATTGCCTTCCTTATACCTGACAGGCCTATTAGTTTTCCGACTTCCTGAGTGGTCGTAACTGACAAGTACCCAAATAGTGCCCGGAGGCACCGCAATATAGGCACAAGTTCAAGTCCCTTCGACGTTTCCTCTCTTTCGCGGACAAAGATCCTCTGAGTGCCCCCAATTGCATGGGTTCCGGACCCGTTTCTGCTCTACTTGAAGCACCAGCAGGTGATGGAAAAGACCTGGAGTACGGCCTCTCCAACCGACGTCTTTCCCCCTTCCGCTCAGCCAAACGGTGATCGATTCGAAGAACCTGTTCCAGAAGTACCTGTAAAGTATCCGGTTCTGGTATATGAAGAAGTTCGTCTTTGTACTCCTCTCTCAGACCTCGCCGAAAAAGCGTCTTCTGTGTTACTTCTGGCCATTGAGAATCCGCCGCCAATTGACGGAACCGACCAATGTATGAGATCAGATCACTTGAACCCTGTTTTAGATCCATCAATTGGTTTTGTGCTGTGGCGGCCAAGTTAGGTGACTGGAATACTTCCAGAAACGCTTTCTCGAAGGCGGCAAAATCACCCAGTATTGGACTGTTTGCGGACACCAAAGGAGCTGCCCATGCAAGCGCATTTCCGGTTAGATTTCCTAGAATATACCCAATCTTCGCCTTCTCGTCGGTAAAATGGGAAGCCCGGAACAAAAAATGGATCCTGCAGTGGTTACAAAATTCGGCCACTCTTCTAGAATCCCCGTCGAACTTCATGGGTGTCGTCTGTGCCATGGCAGAATCAGCCTGGGTTGTGGTGCTAGTCCTATGCACCACCATCTGACGTAGAGTCTCGTTTTCTAGACGAAGTGCTGTCATTTCAGCCCTTAAAGACCTGATTTCGTCTCTCAGATCAGAGGTTTCCTCCATCTCTGAGTCTGAATCGGAGGTTAGGCGTCTCAATCTGTCAAGATGTGCGTCCCTAGGGCGCTGCGTACCTGTGTTTCCTGTAGGCTTGCGTGCCGGGGTTGCCAGGACGTTGCTTGTAGAACGAAAGATGAGAGGGTAACGCCAGGAACCGGCCCAGGTCCCGTCCTGATTGCAGGATTGAAAATGGGTCCGACTCCTGACGCCACGGATGAACACTTCCCTGGATTTACGTGGCGCCAGAACAGTGCGAGCACTGAACAGGGAAGGCCGGTAGATGTAGACAGCGAGCTTGAGTGCGTTGCTATGATTCTGCAGAATCCTTCTTGAAGATGTTGAGAGAAGCCAGCCGGGACTGTAGTATGGCAGCAATGGCAGACGGCAAGAGGGACCGAACAAAAGCACCGAAGGCACTGGCACCCAGCACAAGGCAGAGGAGTATTCAGGTAAGGAAGGTGGTCAGGCAGGAGAGGGATAGGTGGTAAGCAGGAAAAATGAAGGGACCGGAGGTACCAGGCCAGGACCGGACAAAACCCAACCCAGGGGAGCAGACCCTCAACCAAGGAACCAAACCACCAGGGTAAGGGAAGGCCGGGCAAACTGGAAGGGAACAAGGGAGGCAAACGGGGAGACCAAGGAGAATAAGGAATTCCAGAAGCGAGCGGGAGGTCAGGACCAAACCGCGTTGAGACGCGGCGAGTACAGACCTGGAAGCTCCTTTATAGTGATTCGGCACGGAAGCGAGGCTTGACCCGCACTCCGAGTCGGCGCATGCGCGGAATCACGGTATTCGTGGGAACGAGGCTTGAACCACAAGCCCGTTCCCTGCCGCTTCCGCGTATGCACGCATGCACCCCAACTCGCCCGAAGCGGGCACGCACCCCAAATGAGCGATGAGCTCGGAGAATGCGCCCACGACCAAGGCGAAACCGCGGGTACAGCCGCCAGGCATCACCCCGCCCACGAGGACACGGCCGATCCCGATCCCGGGTGAGTGTCCTAACAGGAGACAAAAGGAACATCATTAGCAGCAGCGTTTTACCTGCAGTCTTCATCTTTAAACACTCGCAGCTACTGAGAACAGCTTCCTCGAATCTGCACACCTCCCGGACAGAACGACCTGAAAGGGGAAGATAGAGGCAACATTAAA
The DNA here is from genome assembly GCF_040938575.1 of Ambystoma mexicanum. Classification (NCBI taxonomy): domain Eukaryota; kingdom Metazoa; phylum Chordata; class Amphibia; order Caudata; family Ambystomatidae; genus Ambystoma; species Ambystoma mexicanum. The sequence continues at coordinate 128,195,566 of NC_090921.1, read as the reverse complement.
GAAAGCTGTAGAGACATTTACAAATTACAAACTGCTCAAAAGGCTTAACTGGCTGGTCGCCTCTCGGCTGGCACCACTCCGGACATTGCACTCGCGCTGAAGAACACCGCAACCTACAAGGAAGGAAAACACAGGTTAGCAAAGGCAAGACGTTGCAGCGCTGCGCATAGCGCTTACTTACCGCATCATAGCGCTCTTAATGCGCCACCATTTACCAGCGGAGCTCAACCAAGCCAGTTCGCCGTGCTGAAGCTCCGCATACCTAAGGGAGAAAAAAGAGACATTTTATACAAAGAAAGGCATGCAGGATAGCAACAAAACTAAAGAACAGCAGTAAGACCTACCTGAACAATATCAAACGGGCCTGCGTCAGTGAAGTAACTGGACCGCACTCGCCCATGAAAGACAACGCACCCCTGCAAAGAAGGCAGGACGGAGAGCACGCCTAATTCTACCACAAGGCAGAACCTTCCCCGCAGACCACATCAGGGCAAAGCTGAGAAGCATACCAGCGAATAACCCAGCTGGGTGTCGTCTCTGTGGATACCAGGTGAGCTTAACAGAATTCATCAAACTTGCAGTGCACCCCTTTCACTCTTAGGCGGGTTATGAATTCGTCCACCGTTTCTTGCGGCTTCTGAGAGCACTGGTTGAAGAGATATCTCTCATAATCGCGATTTGTCTCAATTATGAGTAGTTTGTCTAGGGCTCTGATTAGTTTTGTAAAATCATCTTGTTCATCCGTTGGGACTGTCTTGACAATGGTTTTTATTTCGCCCCCCACCAAGTTGAGAAAAATGTCAATGATGTATGGAAAGTCACCATCCCCTGACACTCTTACAAAATGGTGGAAATCTTCCATCCACTCAGTCCACCTCGGTCCTTTGGTGGTTTGTGGTGTAGTGGAAAACGGTTGCGGCATCCTTAACTGTATGGATTTGGTCGAGCGTGCAGGTTGGGGTGACCCAGGGTTGCTCATTTTTGCAGGGTAGTATGTCTTTTTAGGAGCGCTAATTTGCGTGGTGTTGTGGGTGTGAACTCTCTTGTAAGGGGGTTCTTTCAAGATGGCGTTGTTGTGTTTTTTACCAGTTATGGGGACCGCGTGGGCCTGAAAACCCGCAATGAAGTTGACCTGGTATGATTTGCAGTGTCCTGCGTGGCGCATCCACTCACCATCTGTTTCATGGATTTTCGGAGGCCCCTCGGATTCCACGTATGTTGCAGGCCTCTTCGCCGTGGGAGGCAGGCCGATTCTGGTCGGGCCGCTCAATCCGGCGCTTCCCAGCGAGTTTGCTGGCGTATGCAAGGAGGGACTCTGAGAGGGCAGACTGCCCGATGTCCCCATTGTGCGCCCTGTGGGATCGCTGGCACCTGGAGGAGGAGGGGGGCGGACAGCCCAGTGCTTATTCAGCGCCCGGCGTAATCGCTGGCGGGTCCACAGAACCAGCTTGGGGGCGGATTGCCCAGAACCACTCGTGCAGTCAGTGGGATCGCTGGCGTAGGAACAGGATGAGGCAGAGGATATGGGCGGACTGCCCGTGCCTAGGAGGGCCTCACCGACATGTGGCGGAATCGCCGTGGTTGGTGGGAGGGGGAGGAGGAGGACTAGCGGAGAGAGAGAGAGACTGGCGGAATGCCGACATGGAGGACTCCGTTGTGGGCTGGGACCGTCCTCGTCGCCAGTGTTGCCCGGGATCCGGCACTTGAAATAAACACGCACACACACGGAGCGTTGTCAGGAACGTCTCTTTATTCATCCGCTTACAAGAACTAACTGGCGCAACCGCACGCCTTTCTTTAACCCCTCAACTCCCTCCCCATTCGTCATGTGGCCCCGCCCCTTAGTGAGCAGGGTTTACATTAACCCTGTGGTGGGGGGCAACATATACCTTACCACTTATAACTGGAAACTTGTTTTTAAGATATGATGCTGGTCTGGGGCCTCAATTAAAAAACCACAGACTATGAAGGAAAGCAACTAAAACTGTATGATTGACATATGTAGGACAGCAGAGACACTTTATGAATAGCATAGAAGGTGGAAATGACTAGCGCTTAATTTGTGGGGGTGTTAGCCAGGGCTCACTGGCACTTATTTCTGAGCCTTGGCACGTAGATTGATTATGAAGTAGTGAGAGCCAGAGCACCCATCACTACCAGTCAGCAGGTGCGACTGTTAGGGAGAATTCTCTGTAAAGGCTAATTTCCCAAACCTAGTGAGTCCACCAGCAGCTTTGCTGGATTTTTGGGGTTTATTTTTTTTCTCCTGCTAAGAGTGAGACTCTTTTCCTCCCACTCTTAGACATGATTTGAGGTGTTCCTTTGACTTTGTATGTGTTTTATGTGCTATGGGGACCTTTACCCCATAGGGCTTCATGTGTTTTTGGTTTATGGGTTATACAGCACCCTCTGTGTCGTAACCCAGGGGTGTCGTAGCGACCCCCAAACATAGACTCCATACCCTGGGACTGACTACTGTCTCCCAGGGCATGTAAAGTCACCATTGGCTTTACTAGTCTCAAATTGTGAACAGAACCAGTACAAACATCCTATTATGGACGTACTGGTTGGGGCAATTCGATTGCCCCGGGGTCTGTTGTTCGAGGGGACACTGTCCAGTTCCCCCCGACCGAGTTTTGGCTGGTGGCAGTGGATACTACTTTTTATATTCGACCGCGAATATATTCCTATGGGATTTTCCCATTGTTCGAGGCTACCACTTTTGAAAATAGCCTCGAACATACCGCAGGTTTATTAAATTAATATAAATTCACCAGTTGGTATTTTTTGCCGAAACTTGGTTCCAAAATGGCGTTTGTGTTCGCTTCTGTGACTCCAACCCAAGTCGAGCCCTTTGTTCCACTTTTTGGCAGGCTTCTCCACAGAAGCCTCCAAAAGTGGTGCCACTCTGGGTACCACAGGTGGTGTGGGAGGGGGTTTAGGCACCCTGGACTGAGTTGCCTCGGCAACTCAAGTCGCACTCTTGTGTGATTGGCCCAAGTAGTGAGCCGCCCGGCTCACCACTTAGCATGTTTGAGTGACAGCTAGGCTGAATGAATGGGGGGTTTTCAGCATAAAAGCAGGGCTTTGGGGACTGGAACTTCAGAAGTCGCCACAGGACCTAAAGAATCCGAGGAGGGAGAAGCCGATCCGACCTGCAACGACGACACCACTGGTGGAGCCCTGCTGAACGTCTCACCACTTTTCCCGACGACAGAGGAGATCTCCAGTCCGGAGAGTCTTCTTCCTTTGACTGGTGGAGATAACCAGTTTGCCCAACTTTTTGCCTTCCTGGACCATCTCGTGGCCGCCTTGCCCGTGCCAAGCACCCCGGCAACCGGAATACCACGGTTTACCACTACCGCAAAGAAAAGGGTGGTACCTTGTAACCGGGAAACTCCGCGGCTGGTTTCTTCCCTGGCAGTGCAACGACCTTCAGCTTTCCTCCAAGTCGAGACCTCCTCTTCCTCTGGACGAAACACCGACTTGCAACCGCTGCGAGGGACAACTGCCCCCGCTGGAGCGTTCTTCCCACTTTCAGCTACTGTGTCCCCCTGGCTTCCCTTGCGACAGATCATTCGGGGTGACAGTAAATCCTCGAATTTCTAACCTGGGACCTGTTAACTAACTTTTCCTGACTTGATCTCAATCTTTTGTGAACTTTCTACAAGACTCTTTGGGCATAACCCCACTGTGTGATCCTGGACACATTTTGTTTGCTCTCTCTAAGAGTGGGCCTGCCATTTGAACTTCCTTGCTCTCCAGTAGACTTTGGCTAACCTGTCTCCCTGTGGTTCTTCGAAAAGTTTTGAAATTTGTGTTCTTTCATAACTCTTTTTTTAATAACTTATTAGAGTGCCATCTTACGTTAAGCGCTCACCTCTGTCTGAAAATAAGTGGTGTTTCTCATTAAGACTTGTCTAATAAGTCATTAGGGTTGTGTATATATAATAGTGACTGTGTGTTGAATTTACTTACCACTTTGTGCTAGTGTAATTTACAAGTGTCTTTAAATAAATAATTATATACTTTTACACCAAAGCTCTGGTCAGTGTTTGCTTGTGCTACTATATCTCTGTACCTATTGTGTATACTCTATATACTTCCTAACTCATCTTGAGAGAAGTCTGACTGCTCAGCCACAGCTACCAGGTAAATCTGGGTGGTACAGACTGCTACCAATTGGGTTTACTGCCAACCACCTGTAGTCCTAAATCTTTTGCAGTGGTCCCTAAGGGAACTGCACAGGTTTCTGCCTATCAGCGACCAAATGTGTCAACACTGTGGGGAGCAGCTGTGGGTGGTGGCAGCAATGGTGGGGAACTACCCATCTGCAGTGTCACACGCATGCCAACATTTCTTTGAGCCCTGGCACTTATCATTTTACAAATTAAGCAATGGCAAAACCTCCAAGCGAGCACACATTTCCGCACAGATTTCTCCTTTTTTATTTTATATTTTGATCCTTAAAATGGCTTCTGTAAACTGGGGAAAGGTAACATGAAAGAAATTGTTTCTACGCGTGCCTCCTTGTTATTTTCTCTCTACCCCATCCTTGGGTGCAGCGTCCTGTTCTCGACTTTGATGCAATGAGACTGGATATGTAATGTCTACTTCAGCATGCTGGCCTCTGGGCATTTCCACTTGGTCACTCACTCTAACAGGTCACCTCCATAAATGATATTATATAATAGGTTATGTATAACGTGCTTAATACCCAGAAGTTTCTAAGCGACCAGGGGATCGAACCAGTGTTGCTCTGTGTCGTCCTGCTATCAAGGCGAGCACGTTGCCCCTGAGCTATCCTCCTGAGACCATATAGCACCTCATGTACACGGATGAATATTCGTTTTGAGATATTAAAATTATAAATAAAGTTTTTAAAAAAAGGACATTCGTTTTGAGAACTAATTACATGTGTATTGTTTGTGAAAGGGCAACACACTGTGTCTCTATACAATGAGTACGGAATGTCACCATGAAACTAGCCTTTTCCCCAACTATCAGCCATGACTTTGCCAGCTGAAGGGCAGGGGTGGCCCCTCCAAAAGGTTGGGCAAATTATGGTAGAATACCCTGGCAGAGCCCAGACTATTTTAAGCAGTGCTCTCAAAATACAAGACTGTGGAAGAGGCCTCCATCAGTGTTGAATGGAATGGGGGTCAGACCCTATTCTTTGACCTGTTGCAGCTCTATTTAAGCAATAAGCCCCGTGGGGGGGGGGGGCACTGCTGCTTCAGGTAATGCTCTGCGGCCCATAGTTACAGACCCGAGCGATTTTTCCATTCAATTTCAGAAAAGACCAATTTAGAAGGGGGGCCCTGGGGAGAACGTTAAGCGTTTCCCCTGGGGGTAATTTTGGCCGCTGCACGGGCGTGCAGAGCGCTTCAGGGTGTATATAGGGCGGCAGGGAAGGTTCGGGAGCAAGCGGCAGTTGGGATGAGCGTTTGTCAGTCGCTGCTCCCAAGACTTCCCTGCGCGGAGTCTAGTTTAGCAGCAGGTTTCTGGAGGTGAGGCAGGGCTGGGTCTTTAGCCACTAGTTACTTGGGGCGGGTTGGCATATTAATTAGGTATTTTAATAGATTGGTTGGGACTCAGATTGTAGCCAGGCCACTCATTCACCAGGAGTGAGGTTTCTTTAGCATGGTTTTTCTGCAGGCATCGCAGCGCCGTCTGCCCTTGTTGAGGGCCGGGCCCGCCAGTTTGATCAGGCAGGGGGGTAGGTGAGGAGGCCGTCAGGCTGAAAGGCGCGGGTTGCAGGAAACTGCGCAGCCGCCTTTTCGCGAGGAGTTTAGCTTCTGCTGTGTGTCACGCGGTGACGTGCTGCAGCTGCCAGGGGGCAGTGCAGAGCCCTTAAAGGGCCGCACACGTGCCTTTTAAAAGGGTTAGAAGCCACGGTAGTGGTTAACCTGTATTGAGTAATTATTTTCACGCAATAAGGGGCACACAGCGGGTTTGGGGTGTGTTTTGGGCGGGTAGGTATTAATAAAAAAGCACAAAAAACAAAAGAAGGAATTATTTATGAGGACAGGAAAGGATTCTATGGCAAGACAGGAGGCTCATATTATGCATTTCAATCTTTACTCTGAACCACAGCAGCAAAGAATAAAAAAACTTTATAAACGAAATTTTTTTCAAAAAACACAACGTTATAACAATGCAATGGGAAACATCCCAGTCCAATATGGTGGGCAGGTCATGCCCTGGGGGTAGCCAATAGGGAGCGAGCCAGTCCCAATATAGGTCCATTCCTTTAGTAACTCCCCCTCTTTCTTTGCTGCTGACCCACAAGCTAAGTCACACCTCTGGTTTTCTCTTAGACTGTGTGCTTTGAAGTGTTAATTATATCACTTGGTTTCAGGGAGCAGCGTTTGGGAGAACGCGTTTCTTTTACTTGATACATTGTATATGCTGTGACTTTCCTCAGGCAAGCGGAGCGTTTGTTTATCTCGCCCGCGTTCGCCTGAGGTGATTTATTCGAGCGTGGAGTTCACTCACATTGTTGTTGCTTTGTAGCCTAGGGAGCTCTGTGGCTCACGTAAGCGTGCTGCCTTGTGAAAGGCAGGTTTAGCAGTTCGTGCCTGCTCTCCGCCACAAAAAATTTATATTTTTATTTTTTCGTAATATGTTCCATTTTCTTTTATAAATCAGTAATAGTGTTACAGTTGTTGTAGGTTTAAAAATGTTGCTTCTTTGCCCTCACACGCTGCTCGCGTGTTTGTCTGTGGGAATTCAGACACTGCCCATGTTCTGCCTTGGTGGCCCTTACCTGTGGTTTGTGGCACACTATTAACTTGAGTCCTTACAGCCTGCTCGGCTTGTGTGAGTGCAGCTTTGACCCGGCTGTGTTTAAATAACGGTATATATATATATATATATATATCTCTATTTTACCAAAGAAATTGGTGCTGTCATGGACAAAGGAGTGCTTCCCTCCTCTACAGATGCCAGCACTCAAGTGCGCACTGCCAAAAAAAGTGAGAAGGTACTTGAAAACATTGGGGATCAAGCCTGTCATTCCCAGCCTTTAGTGGCTCAAGCTATTCAGTCCTCTTTGGACTCCGCTTTATCTAATTTGAATAATACTTTGGCGTCAGCCTTTGACAGATTAATTACCCGCATTGCGGATTTTCATCCCTCCCAGGACGCTGTCCCATCTGTGGAGTCCCAGGCACCCAGAAAATGTAAGGTTAAAACTAAACATACCCAGGGACAACTCAGTCCCCTAGTGGCCATATCTCCTATTGCTTCCCCTAAGGGTAATTTAAAGCGCGGGTGGGAAGAATCTCGACCTATCTCTTCCACCCCCTGGCCGGCCCCCGCGCCTTTCGCGCCGGTGGAGCCCCCTATTGATGTCTCATCCTCTGACAGTGCAGATGATTCTGATTCGCCCCCTAAGAGGCAAAAAAGGAAGGTGACCTCGGTAGTCCCTCAAGGGGGTCCCCTGCTGGATGGTAGTGGTGTTCCTTTCTTTGATCCTGCCCTGATACAACACCCCAGGTCTGCTGAGTGGCAACCCTCTGAGGAGGTTTCCTCTTTCCTCCAGTTCTGGATCCGGCGCCCTATGGCCAAAGAGGATCGTAATAAGTTACGGGCGGAATGCCCTAGACCGTTGCTCGCCGACAAGGTAGCTCTAACGCCAGAAATAGACCAGTCTATGGCGGCTTTTCTTTCCCAGAAAGGGAAGGACCCCAAGAAGGGGGTTGATAAAGCGTGGCGTAGTTGTCAAGACAGACTGTTGGACATCCTGGGTCCAGTCACGCAGATTTTTGAAATGGCAGAAGAGGCGGCGTCCTCTAATACCCCGATAGATGTTGACGCATTAAGGGGTTGGATCCAACGTACAGTATGCCTGCTCGGCAATGCTAATGCCTCCATTTGTAGGGAGAGGAGGAAATCATTATTAATGAGGTTGGATTCCAAACTGGCAGACATGTCAGAGAGGGAAGGTGGCCCTGCAGCTCAGGGTAATTTGTTTGGGGATTCTTTCCTGAAAGATTTGTCAGTTTATGTTCACACATTTACAGCGCTGGACAAAGCGCAGGTTAATATAAAAAAGGTTTTTGCCCCAAAGGTTTTTAACAAGGCTGGACGAGGTAGGGCCCGCTCCTCCGGCCGTTTTTCCCAGGGCTCCTCCCGCCCCCGACAGTTTGCGCCCCGTGGCGCATACCATACCTCCTCTGCTCGAGGAGCACATAATCAGTTCTATCCGCAACAAAACTCCAGTTGGAGAGGACGTGCCGGCAGGGGAGCCGGAAGATCAAGAGGGCCAGCAGGTAATTTCCGAGGTGCTAAAAGTTTTTTCCCTCAAAAGTTTAGGTGGCAGACTAGCCAGGTTCCTTCCACAGTGGGAGGCTCTCACTTCGGATCCTTGGGTGCTACAAACGATTCAGGGTTATCAGATAGAGTTCTATGCCCCTCCTTGCCAGTTGTCCATTCCCCTTCCTTTGGTGTTCGACGAAGTCAAACAATCCCTTATAGATGGGGAGGTACGGGATCTCATCTCCAAAGGGGCGGTAGTCCCGGCCTCTTACAGGGCCTCTCAGTTCCAGAGTACCATTTTTCTAGTTCCGAAACCGGACCAGGGGTTTCGTCCAGTAATCAACCTGAAAGCTCTCAACTCTTTTGTGGTTTATCACCACTTCAAGATGGAGGGAATTCATTTACTCAGGGATACTCTTCTCCCTGCAGACTGGATGGTCAAATTGGACCTCAAAGACGCTTACCTAGTGGTTCCCGTCTTTCCCCCACATCAGCAGTTTTTTCAGTTTCAGTACGAGTGTCGAGTGTCGCAGTTTGCATCCCTTCCGTTTGCCCTGTCCTCGGCCCCATGGTGTTTCACCAAGCACATGCGCCCTGTGATGGCTCTTCTCAGGTCCAGGGGGATTCGGATCATAGTTTATCTAGACGACATGTTGCTCCTGGCCCAGAATTGTCAAACTCTGTGTTCTCATCTGAAATTTACTGTGACCCTCTTACAGGATCTAGGTTTTGTGATAAATGTAAAAAAATCCATATTGAAGCCTACGCAATGTATCCAATTTCTGGGCTTCAATATAGATTCAAAGCTTTGCATCCTTCTTCTCCCAGACAGCAGACTGTCCAAGATAAAGAAGGAAATTCGTCTACTCCTCAGGAGAGGGAGGATCTCCCTCAGGCAGTTGGCCAGAGTTGTAGGGATGTTGTCGGCATCCATTCAGGCTATCTTCCCTGCTCCCCTACATTACAGAGCACTGCAACGCTTAAAGGCCAGGCATTTGCGCAAGTGTCTCTCTTACTCCCAAATGGTGGAATTGCCGCCAGAGGCCAGGTTGGAACTTCTGTGGTGGCTCAGGCACATGGAGGCCTGGAATGGCAAGGCAATATTTGGCCCGTCGCCGGATGTCGTTCTGGAGTCAGATGCGAGCAGATCGGGTTGGGGAGCCAGATTGGGTCAGGTCTCCACAGGAGGGAAATGGTCGGAGTCAGAGAAACTGCTCCATATCAATTGCCTAGAGTTGTTAGCGGGGTCTTTTGCTGTTCGGAGTCTCCTCAAGGATCAGGGGAATTGTTGTGTTCTCCTCCGCATGGACAACATATCTGCGGTGAGGTACATCAATCACCTGGGGGGTACCAGGTCCAAAGTCTTGGCGGATTTGGCGAGAGAGTTTTGGCATTTTTGCCTCGACAGGGATATTCTCTTGAAAGCGGAATACCTCCCAGGAGTCAGCAACGAGGTTGCAGATTGGAACTCCAGGCACCTGCAGGACAGGAGCGATTGGATGCTGAACAGGTCTCTTTTCGCCCGCATAGAGTCCCTCTGGGGTCCTCTGATGATAGACTTGTTTGCCTCCAGACTGAATTGTCAAGTTCCAAGGTTTTACAGTTGGAGACCAGATCCGTTAGCTCTAGCCACCGACGCTTTCCTCCAGGATTGGTCGGGTCAGTTGGGGTATGCCTTTCCTCCCTTTGCTATGATAGCCCGGGTTCTGGTCCAGGTTCGCACTCAGGCGGTGTCTCTGGTTCTAGTTGCCCCCTTTTGGCCCTCTCAAGTTTGGTTCCTGGCCCTTCTAGAATTGGCAATAGATATTCCCCGTCTTCTCCCTCGCGATCCCCAGTTGCTAGTGGATCCGGAGGGTCTCCCTCACGAGTTGGTCTTGCAGGGACACCTTGCCCTTATGGCTTGGAAGATTTCAGCTCTTCCTGGTGCTTCAGAGGACTTTCGCAAGACTCTATGGCGGTCATCAGGGACTCCTGGGCGCCCTCTACTAAGGCAGGGTATTCCACAGCATGGAACAGATGGGTTAGCTGGTGTGTGGCTAGGCACCTCAATCCCGTTTCTGCCCCTCCTGTAGAGGTGGTTAATTTTCTTGTAGAATTGTTTAAGGAAGGGAAAGCCTACAGAACTGTTAATGGTTTTCGTTCGGCTATTTCAGCCGGTCATCTTTTGGTTAAAGGGGAACCAGTGGGTAGACACTTTTTAGTGCGAAGGGCCCTCAAATCTATCCGTATTAAGGTTCCGCCACAACCGAAATATTCGGTTCTTTGGGATGTTAATGTGGTGCTGCAGCTCTTCAGGTCCTGGCCTCTTAATGAGGAATTGTCCCTGCAGCAGTTATTTGCCAAACTTGCTATGTTACTATGTCTGGTGTCTATTAAAAGGGTCTCTGATATCAGAGCTCTTGATGTGGATAATAAGATGTTCACCCCTCAAGGGGTTACTTTCTTTATCTCACGAAGGACTAAATGCATGACTTCTTCGATATCCTATCCAGCTTTTCCTGAAGATTGTAAACTATGTGTGGTCAACTGTTTGAAATGTTTTGAGATTATAACTGAAGGTTTTAGACCTCCCAATACCTCTCAGCTGCTGATTTCCTACAGGAAACCCCATAAGCCGGTCTCCCCTTCTACTTTGGCCAGATGGATCAAATGGGTTATGCGGGAGGCGGGGGTTGACACTTCCTCTTTTGGTCCCCACTCAGTCCGAGGCGCTATGGCCTCTAAAGCAGCCTTTCTGGGGGGTAGTTTGGAACAGATCCTAAAAGCAGCTGACTGGTCAAGGGAATCAACTTTTAAGACATTTTACCATAAGCGTATTGCCCATGTAGCGGTGAATGTAATGCAAGGGCTTTGAACTTGCATAATATGAGCCTCCTGTCTTGCCATAGAATGTCTAATCCCCCACACTAGCGTGAGATGGGGGTTTAGATTCTATAAAAGACAAGGAGGCGAGTATTATCCCACCCACCCTTACTGGTGTCGGTTGTTGTTTCAGAGGGCAGTTGATGACTTCGATGCAGGAGGAAGTGGGAGATTGAGCTCCAGGTTGCAGAAGGTTTCAACCCCGGCGTCTCCATGGGAGTTTGTTCTTCGTTCCACGTGGAGAAGGTGTTCGGTGGTCGTGTGAGACAGATCAGCGTCAGAAAGAGGGGGAGTTACTAAAGGAATGGACCTATATTGGGACTGGCTCGCTCCCTATTGGCTACCCCCAGGACATGACCTGCCCACCATATTGGACTGGGATGTTTCCCATTGCATTGTTATAACGTTGTGTTTTTTGAAAAAAATTTCGTTTATATAGTTTTTTATTCTTTGCTGCTGTGGTTCAGAGTAAAGATTGAAATGCATAATACTTGCCTCCTTGTCTTTTATAGAATCTAAACCCCCATCTCACGCTAGTGTGGGGGATTAGACAGTATTGATATACCAATAACTTTATAGGGTGAGTTAATTGTAGGACAGTGGGGGGACTTATTTAGGCTTCATTAAGAAACCTGGTAATTACCTCCTCTCTTTAAGTCAGTTCACACAGGTAGGCTTTTGGCCCGGGGGCCTGCTTATATATTTGGAGGGCAGCAGGGGGCGGTTGCACACAGGGGAAGCTGTGCTGGTAGTAGGATGGTGGGACAGGGGTCTAAGAAGAAGGACTGGTGAATGCCCAGGTGCTGAGGGAGTCCCTGGATATTATTAACAGGGCAACCAAAGCCCAGCTCAAGGGGTCGGTGGGTGAAGTTACGGGGAAAGGGTGGCCGGTGGGGGGAGGCCACAGCAGAGAGCGGCGGCAGATTGGGCTCTCGCTGCAGTAGTGGTATGTAGCCCTGCGGCCAGTAGAGGGGAGGTCTGGGATAAAGGGGTCAGGAGGAGCATGAAGGGGATTCCCAGGAGAGCGTCCAGGGGGGAGAAGAGGTAGGTGAAGGGGCAGTTAGGGTGTTGGGAGACAAAGAGCCTGTGGAGGATTCTGGTGGAAGGGTATTGCAAGGGGGTGCAAGGCAGGCTTGGGGGGCCGGGGATCAGAGAGGGCCAGCGGTGCAGAGGGGTAGGGTAGGTAAATACCTGCAGAAGAGAGCAGAGGGTAGGAGGAAGGAGCGGTCACGAGCAAGTAGTGAGGAGAGGGAGAGGTGCGGAATGGCCTACCTGGTTAGGAGACTGCAGGCGGAGGGCATAGTACGGCCCCCGCGGTTCCGGGGGCGAAGAAAGGAGAGGGCTTAAGAACGGCCCCTCTGGAGGACTTACGAGGACAGGCTAGAGGGCGCAGCACAGCCCCTAGCACAGAGGACCAAAGGGTGGAGCAGAGGACCTCTCACCCGAGAAGGGAGAACCAGGCAGGGTTTCTACATCCCCGCCGAGAAGATGCCAATGGAGCGGGGGGGCGGACGCCCCGGGCTCACCCGAAAGGAGCTCCCCGGCCCAAGCATGTGTTCGCAACAGCCATGGTATTGCATAGAGGATGACGAAGGGAAAGAGGAGTAAGTGGGAAAGTGGGGGGATGAGGGGTACAGTGGTGTAAGGAGGAGGAAAAGGGTGAGAGGGGGTTTAAATTGGGAAGGGGAAAGCCAAAAGCGGGGGGGCTGGGGTGCAGGGGGGCGGTGGGGAAACTGGTTAGGTGAGACTGCTGATATGTTTTGTCCCTGCAGCAGGAGCCCGGTGAGGAAGGAGATGAGGTGTGTTGGAGTGGAGGCAAGGCTGAGGCTCGGCGACGGCAGGGCAGAAAGAGGTGAGTGGTTTGGGAAGTGGTCAGTGGCATGGCGCAGGGGGGACACAAGGTGAGGGGCAGGAAGGATAGGGGTTGGGGCACAAGGGAAAGGGGGAGAAAAGGGCTTACGGGCCACGGGGGCCGTGGAGATGGCGAGGAGGGTATCCTCAGTGGAGGTGCAGACGGACAAGGTGGATGAGCCCATGGCACCCGAGTTAATACAGGCCCTGACGGAGAAAGCTGCGGAAGGTACTGGGAAGGGTAAAAGGTTGGCCTATATGGGCATTACGAAGCCATTGGGCGCGCATTTGATGGGGGTAACAAAGGATAAGATATGGGCTGGGGAATTTGTGGATGTTTTTAAGCTTCTGCATAGGGAAGTAAGAGCGAAGGAGGGGTCCAAGGAAGAGGAGAAGGAGCTGGCCTCACGTCTAAGTTTGGCGGTCAGGATTGAGAATTGGACGTCAGCTTTTATTATTTACGCAAGCGTTTACTGCGAGAAGTTCCCAGAGAGGTGTGTGGCACTGTTGAAATACATGGATGTGATAAGGAAGGCATTCACGAGTTTTGGGGCTTTGCGTGGGTAAGATGTGCTCCAACGTTACACACAGCGAGCGGTTTACCTGTGCCTTACCGGCCCTTTCTTGGTCGCCCTGCCCCGAGTGGGTAGAGGGAGAAGGCAGAGGTCAGCCCTCAGCAGCATGTTGGGCCTTCAATAAAGAAGGCTGCAAGAGGACGATGTGCAAATTTAAGCACGAGTGCAGCAGATGCGGGTGTCGGCATCCGATTACGCAATGATGTTAAGCAGGGGACAGAGGGAAAGGGCGGGGAGCAGGGCAAGGTGTTGGGGGTGAAGGCCCATACGCCAGTTAAAGTTGTGGTTCTGGAGGGTGCATCGGTTTACCAGAAAGAGTGGGGGGGGGCAAAGGTTTGCAGAAAGGTTTTGTGTGGGTTTTAAGTAGGTTATCAAGGTCCAGGGATGAGGTGGAGGCAGTTCACAGGTCAAAGTTACGTGGACAAAGCGTTGCCTAAGGGCTGGGCATTTTCTCTGGGTGCGTGGTTGTGCATTTTGGCTTTAGGGGTGTAACAAGGTTTTACTGGCAGTTTGGGCTATGGAGGAGGGCGGGCATTAGCGGGACGATCCCAATGGAAGCAGGCGGGAACAGGAATTCGGAGGAGGTCGAGGTCGGCAGACATTAAGGAAGGAAGGGAGAGTGCCATGGAGGGGATATAACAGCAGAGCGATTGGAGGGTGTTGGCCGTCTTGGGAGGGAGTTGAAGGCTGTGGCAGGCCCTCATGCTTGCCGCACGGCAAGGTGAGCAGGATTGTGGGAGTGGCTTGAGAGGGTGATAGCGGCACAGAATTAATACTGAGAGACTGACAGAGGATAAGTGGGTATCGCAATTTGGAGTGTCCGGTAGTGGCCCCGGTTCGCATGTGGGTAGAAGACAGGGCACGTGCTATGGTGGGAACTCAGTACCCACATCACAAGATGAAGTTGGCAGGTGCGGTCAAGGTAATTGCAAGTTTGGCTTGGATTATTTGAAGTATTTGCTGGGGGCAAAAAGGGGTTATTTCAGAGTTGGCGCTCGTGGTAGGAGCAGAAGAAGAGAGGCACTCAAGGGGATAAGTGTGCCAAGAGGTTACATGAAGGGGCAGGTTATGTGGATTGGACTGCATGGACGGGGTGCTTGTTTGGCCACTGGTGCAGTGGGGGGGGAAAGCGATAAGATGTGCCTGCATGGACGGGGGTGCATGAGCGCCCCTGGTGCTGTGTGGGAAACATGGTGAAATGGCGTAAGATGCTGGAGGGGCAGGGTATGTGGATTGGACTGCATGGACGGGGGCACAAGTTGTCCCCTGGTGCAGTGGGGCGGGAGCGAGGAGATGGGCCTGCATGGACGGGGGTGCACAAGGGCCTATGGGAAACATGGTGAAATGGATTTAAGGTGCTGGAGGGTTGGACTAGGGAGAACAGGAGGGGGGAACAGGATAGCAGAGGAAGGAGGTTTAAGTTGGGGAAAGGTGCATTTATTTAGAATTAGGTGGGTAAAGATGCATGAATCAAAGGCGGACCAGGAAGGAAAGGGCTGTTGGGTGCTTCTGTAGGGGGAGTAAGGAGTTGTGCCCGGTGAGGATGAGTTTTGTCTTGGGGGAGACATTGGGGGAAATGACGGGTGGTTTTGCAGCACCGGGGCGGGTCAGCAGAAAAAGTCTTGCAGGTTAGGAGGAGGGCTTGGTGGCCTTGGGGGAGAGAGCAGAGGTTTTGGGAACTAATGCTTTCAGGAGGTTGGCGGGTGCCATTGGAAGGTAGCAGGATGGGCCTAGTCGAGAAGGAGGGAAAAGGGGGGATAGAGGAGTGGTGAGTTGCCGCGGATATGGAATTGTGGCCATCAAATTGTTAATGGGCAGGGAATGAGGGGAGTAAACGGATTGTTGGGACACAACTGGGATGCGGTTACAACTGAGCTTTAGTGAGATAGGGGGTTTAGGTGGGACTAATTGCTGCCCATGTTAGCGGGAGGAAGGGAGCTTCATGGGGTTCCAGAGGGAATAATAGTACACGCGGGGGGGAGTGAATGGCTTAGTTGTTGGAACAGGAGGAGCATTGTTTAAAGAAAATAATTTGGGACCTAGATGGTTTAGGGAGATATGGCAAGGTAAGGCGGTTTGGACAAAGTGGTCGCTGAGGAAGGTTTGGAGCGGGGCAGTGAATGAAGGAGCAATGGGTAGGACTAGTAAAAAGTTTGACAGGTAGATGGGGAAGTTTGTAGTGCGGCAGGGTGCAAGTGCTGGAGCACAGGGAAAGAATTTTGGAGGATTTTCATTTTCGAGAGGATGGAGTGCACCTTTCGGTATAAGGAAGCAGCTATTAATTAGTGGATGCAACGTTGGCGGTGCGGGACATAATAAAAAATTGGAAATAGAGGAAAGGTTAGGTTAGGTGGGGCAGAAAGAACACCTCAGGGGAGGTTTTTTCTGGTGCCGGGGACATGGCCCTTTGGAGGAGGAGTGGGGGAAGCACAATGGGGTGCTAGCGCGGTAAAGGAAGGGGTGTGCTGTTTGCACGAACGGGCTACCCCGGGGGTACAAAGAGGGGGAACAGGTATTGAAGGAGGAGGGGCGTGGCCTCAGGGAGAAAGCAGGAATGAATGTTGAGAGGGTTTTAAGGAGACGGAAGGGAGCAAGGGATAGGAAGGGAGGAATTTGAAATGCTTTAATTATTTAATTGTGGGGGAATACAAATTGTTTATTTATTTAATTGTTTGGCAATTGTTAAAACGGTTATTTAGTCTGTAAAGCCTGGGAGCCAGGGTAGCGTTTCTTTGTGAGCTGTGGCCGGTCACATTAAAGCGACCTTTTCCACTTTAAAGCGAGTCTGGGTATTTTTGTGCAGTAAGCCCAAAGGGGGGCGAGCTGGCCTGCATGCAGAGTGCCTCGGGGGGCATGTAGGGGGCAAGGAAGGTTCGGACGCAAGCGGCAGTTGGGATGAGCGTTTGTCCCCGCCCTCCCACCCCTTTATTTATTTTTGGGTATTAAGTTAGGTGGGGGTTGGATCTTAATTAGAATTTTTGTTTTGCCCCCATTTTTGGAAACACGGTTTCTGGGAAGTTTAGAGGACAGGGGGTGTGGTAGTTTGCCATGTGACAGGCCGGGGCAGTAGACAGGGTGCTGTAATGTAAGGTTCATTGTTGCTGATGTGGCAGGTCAGCCTGGCTGCAGGTCTAGGAAGGAGGAGATTGGTGTAGAGGGGAGTTTATGAGGGTAAGGAGTTGCTGGATGCCGGGTACATGGCACTTTTGAGGAGGGGTGGGGGAATCACAATGGGGTACTAGCGCGGTAAAGGAAGGGGATGGTGATGTTTGCACGAATGGGCTACCCCGGGGATACAAAAAGAGGGAACAGGTATTGAAGAAGGAGGGGTGTGGTCTCGGGGAGATAGCAGGAATGATGGTTGAGAGGATTTTAAGGAGACGGAAGGGAGCAATTTGAAATTCTCTGATTATTTAAATGTGTGGGAATGGAAATTGATTATTTATTTAATTGTTTGGCAATTGTTAGAACGGTTATTCAGTCTGTAAGGCAAGGGAGCCAGGGTAGCGGTTTTTTGTGAGCTGTGGCCTGTCACATTAAAGTGACCTTTTTCCACTTTAAAGCGAGTCTGGGTATTTTTGTGCAGTAAGTCCAAAAGACCACTTGGAGATTGTTCCAAGCGATCTTTCTGAATGGAACTGTCAGCCCCTGCTAGGCACACGAGAACACGCAATGGCTGACAGGCATGGCAGAGCCAGAAGGGGGGCGACGCTGCCAGTCAAGGTACGTGTTTTGTCAGTCTTTTGTTTGTGTCTATGTGTGTAATGTTTCGGGGTGGGGAGCGAATACATGTGAGTGTGTGCGTGTTTGTGTGACTGTTAAGTGTGTCTGTGGTGGGATTGGTATGGGAGAAAGGCTTTGGGTGGGAAAGGGGGCCAGCGGGAGAGGAAACGGGAGCTCGGGCGGGGTGGGGTTGAAATCCTTCAATTTACAAGAAATGCTGCTAGCGGGGGAGAGGGTCGAGGATCAGATTCACAGGGAAAGGGGGTGGATTTGGAATCATGTCAGTGTAATATTTCCACATATCACAAATAACCTTTTTTTGTGTTCGTCTTCAATATGCATAAATACCATATAGAACCAATCCAGAAATGGGCTGCTTGCACTCTGAGCTTAGTGGGGCTCACCTGCAGCTCACTGATGAGGTCCAGCAAGGCTGAAACATGTGTCTGGGGTTGCTGATGGTACTCTTGTTCGGAGGAGACATGTCCAGCATTTCAGTGCTGGACTCCCCTTGTGGGCGAAACCAGACTGCTATGCAGATGGACAGGTCTCCTCTCCTCTCTGAAAATGACAGTGAGCACACATGCGGCTGTAGACCCTCCAGGATATCCCATAGAACAGGTTATGGGTACCATGTTCGTTCTCAGTAGAGGGGCTCCCACAAATGTGAACATGTCAAAGCCCAAGTTGCTTCCTGCACAATGAACTGAATCACAGAGTAAATTAAGTCACGAGGTGAACCTTTAAACTTTGCAATGCAGACTAAACCAGAAATGTGTTCACCTTTATGTTGGACTGTAAATGTCTTTCATAGCATAGCAAAAATGTGGAAGCCCGTGTAAAACAATGACTAAAATCAGGTTGCTTTATCACATATTGTAATCAGGCACTTGCACTCCTGTATTTACTAATGCACAGAAGTGCTGAATGACTTGTTTAAAGAGGCTAGGAGTGCAGAACATGATTGGTGAGCTTTAGCAGTTTCACTGCCATCAGCTTCTGGTCTTATGTAGAAAAGGTGACCATGACTACCTATCCTGGGCTTGGATTGTTTGCACTCATCAGTCATTGTAACTTACTTCACATACATATTGTTGCAATGTGGCAACATCTAGGCATAGTGGGACCTCCATGTCAACATGCCTCATTCCATTCGGGAGCTGATAGGCCAGTTCCGGTTTTACCTTTGCATTCTGGGACTTGTCTCCCGAGGGAAATGGATAATGTTGGCATGTACAAATGATACAGACTATGGTCAAATATGGCTTCAGAGAAGCGGGTCACAAGACTCCAGCAGGGTAAGAGGAGGGCCAAAAGCACACAGATCGGACATACAAAAGCCGCGCTGGGGTGAAAAAAAAGGTAAGCACACAAGCGGCAGCGTTGCAAATTACAATATGCCCTTTCCATTCGAGCGATACCATTCCAGGTAGTCCAGTCCTGGTTTTATTTTAGCATTCTGGCCAGTGCAGTTCTGGGCCCATAGAAACATCTCCCAAATGGAATGGGTTGTGTTGGCTTGCAGGATGACCCACGCCACTGGCAGAGCTGTGAGGCGCCATTTTGTGTGGCGATAGGGCATTCACGGGATGCGGTCTGCCCAGCATAACCCGGTGTGATGCCGATGCGCCACTGCAGTCATCACAAGTTATGTCAGTTTCAGTGCCATGCGGGCATTACCTGGGATCTTCTGCTACCATTTTAACACGGAAAGACAAATGTTGTTTTGCTAAAGGACGCATAGCTTTATGGAAAGTATAAAGAAAAGTCCGGAGGGCAGCAGCAGCAGGGGAAGACCCACCCAGCCCACTTACACTGTATGATGCAGGGTGCCCCCCCCCGTCCCATAGTTTGCGGGACTTTCACTGTTTCATGCGCATTGTCCGGTGCGGTAACAGTGCTGCGTTATTCCTCTTGAGCAGTATTAGCTGTCCAGTGCCTTCCCAGCTTAATAGGGAAGGAATTAGACAGTGAAGCACAGCGGCTGCCGTGCAGGGGCTTTCCATCAACACAGCATTACAATAAGAGGGATGAGGGGGTTAATGACCCACCGAGGGCTGCCTGTGGAAGACTCTTGTCCCTTAAGAGGTGCGAATGCTGGGCGATAAAGGGGAGGGGAGAGCAACGCTGAATGGTGTGTGTAATAATGTCTGAAACATGTTCCCTGAAACTGCTCTGCCTTTTAGTTTCACTGCGAAGTGTGAGAACCCAAATGAGATTTGATTAGGCTGGCGCGCCTTTGGAGGGTGCTACTATAATCTTTCATTCACGAGGGGAAAAAATAAAGCTACGCTTGTTTGTTTAGCTCAACATGTCCCTATAACAATATATATATATATATATATAGTCATTTTGGTTTATTACGAGATTTTTCTCAATTATAAAGGCCTTGCTACAAAACGAATGACCATTTCATCTCGCCAAACCCAAACCCGAACAAATACTTATAAGAACAATAACTGTGAAGGTATGTTCCCTAGTGCTTAAATCACGGACTGGGCCCTATTCCTGGCTTCACCACTTAAGTAACCTGTGTGATCCTGGACAAATTGTTTAAACCCACATTGCCTGAGTCGCTATGGGTGATTTAGTGTGCAGCTTTTGATATTAAAACATCCCCTTTCGTGGTTTACTAAACTTTAGAGTTGTTACATATGAACACTAGTGAGCAGTCATACATTGCAGACCATAAAGTTATTGGTCTCTCGGCTTATACATATCACTAGCAATGATGCTGGGTTTCAGCCTAAAACAGTTTGTATACCACTGCTCTAGACTATCAAAGACTGACACTACTTATAATGTCATTTTCCATCATGTCGCTTGTGATGATGTCAATACAGATCTGGATTAATGGTTCTGCATGTCTTTGGTTACATAGGGCCTCAGAAATCCCAAAACAGGCCCTAATCAGTCCCTCCCTTTATGCATAATTGTAATTATCATTTATATAACGCATGTTACCATTACTATAGTCTCAAAGCACCTGTGGGGCTAGATAGAGTACAGGAAATTCTCATGGAGGTGTAGAATGCATGTGTGCATATGGCCAGGATTAGGGATTGGTAAAGCTGGCAATGCTCTGTTAAGCAACTAAAGAGATCAGGCATGTGGGTCGGTGCTGAGGGAGGTCACGTGTGTGCTAGTGCAAGAGACTCGTTATTTATTTATTTATTATTATTAATGTGATATAGTTTAGTACAAAAGTACAAACTTTACACATAATAACCATACAAAAAGAAGGAGAAATAGATACACAAGGAAGAAGAAGATCATCTTAAAATCCACTAAACATACCATGTTCTATGTGCAAATCTAAAACAAGTAAATAAATAAATAAAATGACATAGGATAATGAATAAATAAATAGAAACCATACAGCCCCCTACGCATAATTGTCGTCGTGTTCAGACAACAACTCTTATCGTGACTGTAGCCATTAGTCTAGACAACACAAGCACCAACATGGTCTCTACTACATTAATCCAAGGGACCCTCTGGGACTACGTTTTATACAGACCTTAACATCCCGCCAGACCTGAAATAGTGCCATGTGTAATTTAGGGTTGCTGGTATTGACACACTGTGTCCAGAATTCTGTTTGTTCAATGTATTCTTTATTATGAACAAATCCGCCCAGGTGTCTAGTGCGGCTGACTCTCGTCACCGTACACAATGTAAAAACATGTCGTGCAGTTTCAGGTTCCTCAGGGAGATCGCATACTCTACAGAACCTATCGGTTTTAACTAGACCCTTCTCCTGACCCCTGGCAGCCAGTAATGGTAGATGATTAATGCGAAGGAGTAGGAGAAAACGCCTCAGTTCATCCGACGGGCATAGATTTAAATATGGCTGTGGCTTCATAAAGGTGTATAGAACATATGTGATAAAGTTGTAGGTTTTCAGGCCTTCAAGATGGACATAGTTACATTGCCAGTCCCAAAGCCTGAGTCGCTGCCCAAACTTATTGAACAGACATTCATTATCACAACCCCACTCCTGTTGCCATCCCACTTCCTCGCATAATTTAGTCAGCTGGAGTTCATAGCTTTCCAACTTGCCTATTTCCATATCCTTACTAATGCACCTCAGAAGGTCGTTTGTCGGTACGTTCTTAAGGCGAATATAGAATTCCATCCGCTTTTTTAGCACTATGGCCCTGAGGGAGCTAATTCCCAGTTCAAGTCTGATCACAGCCATGGGTATGCATTGGGGGAGACCTAAAATTTTCTTCCAAAAGTTACCCTCTATAAGCTGTAGCCATCCCAGATTCATATTGTAGAGAGGATCTAAACCATAGGTAACCATCGGAGCCAGACATTGGATATATAATTGGCGAGCCGCCCATGTCGAAAACCCACTACGTTCTCGCGTGAATTTATAAATAAGTGCTGTCAATTGTGCCGCTTTAGTTTTCCGCAGTTGAATACAGGTGGAGTAATTGCCCTTATGATCAAACTCTACACCTAAATATTTATAACTAAGGGTGTAGTCGATTTCGGTCACCCCAATCATCATACGAGGTCTAGCAACTCTCCCTGCCGAGAACAAAATCAGATTTGTTTTATTGATGTTAATCACAAGTTCGTTAGTCTCAGCGTAGATCCATAATTGCTTTGCCGATCTTACCAGTCCACTAAAGGTGTGGTCTAAAATCACCAGATCGTCGGCATATGCAAGCATGGGGCAATGGCTAGAGCCGATTTTGGGGGGGCAGTTGTTGACTCCCTGTAGGCAATCTGGTGCATCAGACACAAATAAGTTATACAAAATAGGGGCTGTGACAAACCCCTGCTTCACCCCTCTGGTCTGGGGTATGGGATTGGTCATTGTCCCGCAGTTATCCAGACGCACCTGCACCGTGTTATCCGAATGAAGAAGTTCTAGGTAATACAATAGAGTTTCAGGGCAGCCAAATCTCCTGAGCTTCTCCCACAAGAGGGATCGGTTCACTGAGTCAAAAGCGGCCCTGAAATCTATGAAAAGTGCATATATTGGCGGATTATGGTGTTTCAAGGCTTTAGTTCTAAGTGCATTCATTATGAACAAATTGTGGGTGGTAGAGTAGCCTGCTCTAAAGCCACTTTGGAACTTGTCCAGAATGCCAACACTTGCCACCCATTTTACGAGTTCGCTGAGTATGAGGGCAGCAAACATCTTTCCAGTGCAGTCCAGCATGGATAATAGCCGGTAGTTTTCTGGTTCCGTTCTATTACCTTTTTTGAACACCGGTATGAGGATTGCTGCCTGCCAAGATGTTGGTATTCGACCCTCTTGGAGAATTTTCCTAAACAGTATATTAAGCAGGCATGCCCAGAAAGGGGGATTTTCCTTCAGTACCACATTTGAGAGACCGTTCGGACCCGGCGCTCGGGAGGGATTAAGTTCTTCAATTCTGCTTTGGATTTCTTTAGTGGAGGTCACAAAAGGGGGAGCCCTAGGTTTCCTCCTCATGGTGTTACTAATGTTATTATCAGCCTCACCATTGCGTTTTTCCAGAAAAGAAATCCAAACATTATGGGATATGGGATTAACCATATTGGACGATTTCGGCCCCTTAGCCTCCCCCAAAACTGACCAGATATTCCGGGTATTTCTACTGCATATAGTGCGAACAGTGTGTTGCCAATTAGCCAACTTTCTCGCTCTCTTATGTATTTTCAGCCACCACCGATATTCCTTTTTCAGCTTCCTTGTCATTATGGCAGTGGCCATTCTAGATAGCGGGCCGTCTCTGGTCCAACGTATATCTCTTCTCAATTTTCGCTTTCTATCTCTAATGGCCCTGTCATAATGAACCTCTTTCGGGCTCTTCCCCACCACCGTTTGCAATTTACGGGCGCCATGCTCACCCGAAAAATCACTAATCCATTTTTCAATTTGCATTGGTGACATACAATTAAGTTGGTCAATCATTTCAGGGCCCAATCTTGCAGTAGCCCTAGAGGCATTTGCTATGTTCTTATCCGACCAAGAGATGCGATTTAAGGAGTGATTACAAGACAGTTGTCCCAGGTTTACCTCCTCCCCCCTAGGGATAGACACTCCCATAGTCAGGATCAGAGGGTCATGGTCACTCCATTCACTTTCTTTTACCAACATATCGTGCACAATTGAGGCAACCTCCCCACTAGTGAAGATGTAATCAAGAGTACTCCCCGATCTTCCGTTACTCCAAGTATTCTTGCCAGGCCTATCACTCTGAGTCCGACCATTAATTATCTCTAGGTCCCAGCAGCCAAAGAATCCGAACCAGCCCTCCCCCTCCTTGTCAGTGGACGGGAGGTCCCAGAGACTATTCCTGGACAGATAGGGATTATTGGCGGTACCTCCACCACAACTTATATGGCAATTTAGGTCCCCGGCAATAATGACAAGAAACTTTTCATTGGTCGTTCTCCATTCAGCCAGGAGATCATGGAGAGTGTCTTGAATAAGTTCTCTTATCCTTGCTCCTGGTG
The DNA here is from genome assembly GCF_040938575.1 of Ambystoma mexicanum. Classification (NCBI taxonomy): domain Eukaryota; kingdom Metazoa; phylum Chordata; class Amphibia; order Caudata; family Ambystomatidae; genus Ambystoma; species Ambystoma mexicanum. The sequence continues at coordinate 128,171,831 of NC_090921.1, read as the reverse complement.
GGTTGTAAATGTTAACAAATAGCATTCTTTCGCTTGGGGATCTTATACTAAGCGTCACTTCCACAGCACAAATATAGTCACAGTTAAAAACTGGAATCTGTCTGCTCGAGATCTTGTTCCTCACTGCAATGGATAGGCCCCCAAACGGACGCCCCCTTTCTCCCTTCTTCGCCAAAGTGTGATATGTCCTGTATCCATCCATATCTATGACAGATGTCAGCCAAGTTTCTTGCAGTAGAATGATTGGATGTTCGTTTATAAGAGCCAACGAGCCCTTGTCAGAAAGGAGGTGTTGGTAGCCATGAGTGTTCCAGCTCAGCATAGTATAATCTCATGGCTGCTGCAACACCATGGGCAATGAGTCCGCTAGCCATTTCAGAGTCTTCTGGATATCAGCTAATTGGACCTTCTCGGTGGATGGTTGTGGGGGTATACCAGCCTTGTTTTTAGGTACCACATAGTCCTTGCTGGGGAGGGATGGATCTTCCTTATCTTTGTTCGCATCCACCTCCACGCCAATCTGTTTTAGGGATTTCTTGTGCGTCCGGATCAGCTGTGCCGAGGCTAGAACACAGCAATGAAGGGCCGAGACATTAGGGTTACGCACCTCCAATGGTTCGACAAAGAGGAAATCTTCCGAGCGTATTACACGCAACTGAGGAATTAAGTGCAGTTTGGCCAGAACTTCAGTTCTTGTCAACCATAAATCTCTTTTTTTCTGGTTCAGGTTTTTAATTATGCAGATTTTACTTGCTTGAATATCCTCTTGATCTTCAGATTCGTCTATGGGGGGGGATGTAAAGAACTCTTCCCCCTTACTTTCCTCGTTTCGCCCAGGCGACGAGCATTTAGTGGATTCTCCAATAATGCTAATCGACATTGCGGAGTCCATATCCTCCTGGGCCGCACTCTCTGCTTCTTGTACTGGGTCTGGGATAATCCAGCCAGATAGGCATCCCACCCCTTTTCTGGCACGTTTCTTCGCTTTCCGCCCCCTTTTTTTGCTTTTTTTTGTACGAGCCACCGGCGGGATAGTGGCTGGTAAGGGAGAGGCAATTTCTACTACAACGTTTTTAGCCGCCTCCCGCTTCTGATGTCTGCGTTGCTTTTTGGTCAAAGGGACGACCGTAACGACTTCCTCAGGCTCTACAGAATTTACTTTGTCCCTTGGGCCCGTAGGGATTGAGACTTCTTCTATTACAGACGGAGTTGATGGGGCTAGATCTAAACTCCTCGAGGGGTTTGATAGTCTGAGCTGAATAATGGTGTTTGTGTGGATCCTCCCACACAGCTTTAATAAAATTTTCAGCGCAAATTGTACTGACGCCATGGAAGCCTGCAGCTCATTTATTGCCATGCCATTGGAGTCTTCTGTCAACCCCTTACGCTCCTCATCCGTATGCTCCAGCTCTTCTGGGTCGATGAAGAGGCCAGGGGATACCGATAGTCGGCCCAATGTTGGCTCTACCGGGGATGTAGGAATGGGCTGAATAGGGAGGATGCCAGATAAGTCAGAGATCGAATTGTCCGTGTGCTTAGGATTAGAAGTCACACTGACTTTTTGATGTTCCTCTTGGGCGGGTCTCATAACCTGCGCTTCCACCATAATTGGGCTTTTCCCAACATGAGCAGGCTGTTCATTTAAAGTTGCCATTGATTTTTGAATCGATATACAGAGATCCAATAGTGAGTTCTTGTCGATGTCTTGGTAGTTGGTGGAATCTAGCACCCCACTGCCATTGTGTGGGGGGGAGAGAGTCTCTTTTTCAGGATCCACCATATCCCCCCTATAATGGGTTTGGGTACTCCATTCCCAAACATGGCCGGGATGGTTCCTTTTCCTGGTGGGGCACAGTCTCCGTTAGTGGAAGCCTTTTTTGCTGACTTTGAAAGTTGTTTCTCCCCTTTTCCCCCATTGCCTTTGCGCAGATTGTATCTTGCGTTCCCTGTTTTAGGTTTAGCCATTGTTACCCGGCTCACCTTGATATACAGTAGGAATACCGTAAGTGATACCTCGTAGACAAATACTTTAAGAGGTGTCACTGAATAGCCAGAGAGAGTAACAGCCCACAGTGTGTAGTGAAGCCTCAGGCGGAATCAGAGAGGGGGGATACCCTCCACCTTCTCCCAGCCGGGACACTGCCTCGATGTCAATAAACAGTGTTTACCTTACCACTCTTCAGATATCCCTTTGACAAGTCCACGCCCAGGTTCTAGGATATTGTCCGCCGCAGTCCACCGCAGTCCACAAGTGACCACAAAGGACCACTTGTCCTCCCACTTCTCCACGCGCGCTCCGCGCTGGAAATGGTGTTTTGAAGAGTCTGCTGCTGCTCACGGGTGCAAAGCTCCGCCTCCAAATGATGGTAACTGCAAAAATACTTAGAATGCACCACGAATGCACCACAAAGGACCACTTGTCCTCCCACTTCTCTGCGCGCGCTCCGCGCTGGAAATGGTGTTTTGAAGAGTCTGCTGCTGCTCACGGGTGCAAAGCTCCGCCTCCAAATGATGGTAACTGCAAAAATACTTAGAATGCACCACGAATGCACCACAAAGGACCACTTGTCCTCCCACTTCTCCGCGCGCGCTCTGCGCTGGAAATGGTGTTTTGAAGAGTCTGCTGCTGCTCACGGGTGCAAAGCTCTGCCTCCAAATGATGGTAACTGCAAAAATACTTAGAATGCACCACGAATGCACCACAAAGGACCACTTGTCCTCCCACTTCTCTGCGCGCGCTCCGCGCTGGAAATGGTGTTTTGAAGAGTCTGCTGCTGCTCACGGGTGCAAAGCTCCGCCTCCAAATGATGGTAACTGCAAAAATACTTAGAATGCACCACGAATGCACCACAAAGGACCACTTGTCCTCCCACTTCTCCGCGCGGGCTCCGCGCTGGAAATGGTGTTTTGAAGAGTCTGCTGCTGCTCACGGGTGCAAAGCTCCGCCTCCAAATGATGGTAACTGCAAAAATACTTAGAATGCACCACGAATGCACCACAAAGGACCACTTGTCCTCCCACTTCTCCGCCTCGTTATGTGTCCAGCTAAACCGGAATGATGTCGCAGGTTGTCGCTGTATTCCAATGACAGAGGTGCTGAGGCAAGTCTGGGGTGAGTAGGCTTGAAAACATTAAGTGTCCAGCTTGACTGAAGGTTGTCATAGGTCATAGCTGCATTCTAATGTGCGTGGATACATAGCCACGGTTGCGGCAGATGTCCACCAAAGTGGTGCGTTTATACACTAATCTTTGATGTTGCTTTGTCAGATAATCATTTCTGGAATGACAGCCCTATAGTATTTTTATTTCAAGTGCTGTGCTTATGTTAAAAAGCCTTTTACAATTAAAGCTACCATTAAAGTGGATGGTCGGTAGAGGAAAAGGGGCGTGCAAAGGATGCACCTGGAACCGCGCACACCACAAATTACTTCTGATGCCCCACACATCTAAAGTGTCCTGCAGCCATTTTGTAAAATTGCCCACCCTGGTATGAAAGAAATAGTATGAGGTGAGGGTGAGAACACGAAATAGAGGATGGAAGGGGAAGTCGAAACAGGGGAGCGCCAGGAGAGTAGTAGGTGGAAAGGCAATTTAAAAACAAGCATTGGCAATGCCAACAGTTTTGGCTTTTTTGTGTAGGGATGGGAAAGGCATTTGGCAGGCCCTGCCATAATGATACTTACTGGCCATTAATAGTAGCAGCTGCAAAATGGAACAAGTACCTGGGCATATAGTAGTATTGCCAAGCAAATGACTATATAATACCTATACACAAGCCAAAACTGTTGGCTTTGCCAATGCTTGTTTTGTAAGGGACCTTGTTAGGCAGAATCCCCTGCAATTCCCTTGGGGAGCACTACAGCAGATTAAGACTACAGGTATATGCAATAAATTCCCTTTGGTATCAGTCTGTACCACAAAGATTTAGTTGGTATCATCTTGCCTTTGAGAGGAAGACCTTTCTGTCTACACAGATCCCTTAAATAATCAGCAGTATTTGTAAGGAGGGTCTCCTGGCTATAGCTTTCCATTTTTGACTTTTTAAAATCAATCTCATAATTTTCCTTTTCTTTTATTTGCCTTAAGATTTTATGATCAATTAACTTCAGTGTATTTTTATCACATATTTATTGTCATATTTGATGTTTGTAATTATTAGGATGTTTATGAATTTGTTAAATATTGAACAAGTTGATTTTTCAGCTATATTCAATAAACAATAAAAAAAGACTTTTTAAAATTAACTTTTAAGTGATTGTTAAGCCTGGTGGTTAATTGCACCAAGGTACTAGCAGCACTCTAAAATATAAATCCAATACTTTTATCCCACTGCTACCACCGATGTTAGGCAGAATCCACTGCAGTTCCCTTGGGGAGCACTACAGCAGATTAAGATAACAGGTATATGCAATAAATTCCCTTTGGTATCAGTCTGTACCACAAAGATTTTGGGGCCCATTCATGGAACAAACGTGCGCCGAAAATCTACGCGCAAGCAGGCGCAAGCAGGCGCAAGCGGAAAAAAAGAGGCGTGCGATTCATGGAAGTCCCTGCGCGTGTCTTCCTCGGGATGTGCGCCAAACCCGTGCATGGCGCACACGTCACTGCAACATCCCGAAAGACGTGCGCGACGCGCACAGTGAAAGCGCACAACCTCTGCGCATACACTAGAAAGTGGGCGGAACACGGGGCGTAACGCGCGGAATGGGGAACAACTTGCGAAAACAAGGGCGTAACTGGGGATGTACTGCAGGGAAGCAGAGGGAACGCCCACACGCACCCGAACCACACGTATTCATGGAACCGAATAGGGCAAAGCCACGCACAGCGAAAGACACGCACAAGTCGATACACGTCCGCCACACAAAGGCAGGCGGTAGCGTCCCTGCGCATTACAAAAGTGGCAACATACAGCAATTGTGCGAGCGGGGCACGTGTATTTCGGGGGTTCGCGTGAACTTACTCACGCGATCGGGCCTGGGGGAGCGGGCTACATGTATTTCAGGGGTTCGCGTGAACTTTCTCACGCGATCGGGCCTGGGGGAGCGTGCTACGTGTATTTCAGGGGTTCGCGTGAACTTTTTCACGCGATCGGGCCTGGGGGAGCGTGCTACGTGTATCTCAGGGGTTCGCGTGAACTTTTTACCGCGATCGGGCCTGGGGGAGCGGGCTACGTGTATTTCAGGGGTTCGCGTGAACTTTTTACCGCGATCGGGCCTGGGGGAGCGGGCTACGTGTATTTCAGGGGTTCGCGTGAACTTTTTACCGCGATCGGGCCTGGGGGAGCGGGCTACGTGTATTTCAGGGGTTCGCGTGAACTTTTTACCGCGATCGGGCCTGGGAGAGTGGGCTACGTGTATTTCAGGGGTTCGCGTGAACTTTCTCACGCGATCGGGCCTGGGGGTGCGGGCTACGTGTATTACAGGGGTTCGCGTGAAGTTCTTCACGCGATCGGGCCTGGGGGAGCGTGCTACGTGTATTACAGGGGTTTGCGTGAACTTTTTCACGCGATCGGGCCTGGGGGAGCGTGCTACGTGTATCTCAGGGGTTCGCGTGAACTTTTTCACGTGATCGGGCCTGGGGGAGCGTGCTACGGGTATCTCAGGGGTTCGCGTGAAGTTCTTCACGCGATCGGGCCTGGGGGAGCGTGCTACGTGTATTTCAGGGGTTCGCGTGAACTTTTTACCGCGATCGGGCCTGGGGGAGCGGGCTACGTGTATTTCAGGGGTCCGCGTGAAGTTCTTCACGCGATCGGGCCTGGGGGAGCGGGCTACGTGTATTTCAGGGGTTCGCGTGAACTTTCTCACGCGATCGGGCCTGGGGGAGCGGGCTACGTGTATTACAGGGGTTCGCGTGAAGTTCTTCACGCGATCGGGCCTGGGGGAGCGGGCTACGTGTATTTCAGGGGTTCGCGTGAACTTTCTCACGCGATCGGGCCTGGGGGAGCGGGCTACGCTTATTTCGGGGGCGCGCGGGAAGTGACACACGCGATTGAGCGGGGTACGTGTATTTCGGGGGTGCGCGGGAAGTTACACACGCAATTCCATCAGGGTACGTGTATTACAGGTGTGCGCAATATCAACAGGGTACGTGTATTACAGGGGTGCGCGGGGAGCAGCACACTTGAATTGCACGTGTGGGTCCTCCCAGGTGTTCCCTCTACACCCTCCACGGCCCCTGCAGGTGGCTCACACCACAGGGGCCTACCCAGCACATGTCATGCAGGCACCCCACCCACCATGCCCATGCCCACCAGCCAACCCACATGTCAACTTGCACTACTCCCCCCCAACGCATGTCCCCCTGCACCCTCAGCCACCAGGGGCAGCCTCCACCAGGCCCCCACCCATGTCTCACACCACCCCCACCCCCCAGTCACCAGGGGCACCTGCCAGCAGGCCCCCACCCATGTCCAACTCATGTTCCCCCCCCCAGCACTGTGGGGCACCTGCCAGCAGGCCCCCACCCATGTCCAACTCATGTCTCCCACCACCCCCACCCCCCAGCCACCAGGGGCAGCATCCACCAGGCCCCCACTCATGTCCCCTATCACCCCCACCCCTCAGCCACCATGGGCAGCCTCCACCAGGTCCTCACAATCCCCAACACACATGCACGTCAGCGTGTAATACAAGGAAAGGGCCATGCGCTTAAGCGCGCGTGGAAACTGCACGTCCGCGTGTAATACGAGGAAAGGCCCATGCGCGTAAGCGCGCGTGGAAACTGCACGTCCGCGTGTAATACGAGGAAAGAGCCTATGCGCGTAAGTGACGTGACGCGCGCGTGTGTTTCCCTCAGCACGGGTTAAAGGTGAGCGGGCCCAGCAGTTCGCTGTACGTGCCTTTCGTGGAGACCGACGTGTGTTGCTGCTTCCTGTTGTTTCGCGCGCCATCACAACTTCACAGCTCTCAAGGACGTATCTCTTCTTTTGGCGGGGGTATTGGCTACGCGTGTTTTTCTGCATCGCGCTAGTCAGACGGTGAGTCACACACGCTCTTTTTCCCACTGCGGGTGCCCCTGTGTATCGCACCCATTTTTGATGTCATAGTAGCCTGCGTGTCCCACGCGTACGCGTTATTCGTGTTACTGGGTGCCACCGCGTACTGCGGGAGGTTCAATCCACGCACGTAGGCTGCAGGGTTGCGTGCACGGTTTTACTGCAGTTTTGGGGTGCCTGAGCGTTGCGTGACCCGTCACCACATCACCGGGGTCACATACAGCCTTGCAGGTGCAGGGGGGCTGTTAACATCTTGCTTCCCACCCCCTTCACCCCAATTGCCCAGGTCAATTGTGGTGTACACCTCCCATTGGCACCACTCCATCTGTGCCAGCACTACTACATCTGTGCCATGGTTGGGAGGCCACCAAAGGTGAGGGGCGCCTCAGCTGGGCGTACTCCTCGTGGCGGGCGTGGTCGGGGACGTGGCCGTGGTGACCAGGGAGCAGGGGGACTCCAGGGTGTCCAGGGCAGCCACAGAGGGGGAAGAGGCAGGGGTGCGCCACTTGAGCACAATGTTGTGCCATGTGTCGGTGCAGCCATGCCACCACCCCCTGTGGTTCCGGGGGATGCAGCTCCTGCATCTGGCACTGGCACCCAAATGACCCGGCAGTCCGTTCCATCGACTGCCACGGGCCCAAGGGTGGTGGTAGCTGCAGGTGCAGCTGTGGACACCGCCACCCAGGCTCAGGGTCTGCCAGCGCAGGCTGCGTTGGCACTTGAAGAGCCCTTGGTAGATCTCCAACAGGCCAGGGGGGAAACCATAGGGGGACGCTGGGCTGCTCAGACCAAGACACGTGTCCCTGGGGCAGTCATGTCATCTGCTGCCCCGAACAGCCGGGTGTTGGCAAGTGCAGGGGCAGATGCACCCAACAGCACCCCGGTTGTGAGTCTGCCAACCAGGACCGTTGCGGCCAACCACCCTGCCACAGCTGATGTTGCTGCGCAGGGTCCATTAGTGGGCACCCAGCTGCCACTGACACAAGTCAGGCCTCTGGTCATCCCTCCACCTGCCACTCCCTTGGCTCAATCCACCGAACCCACTGGCCATGCTGGTCAGGGCGGCATTAGCCAGCCAGGGTCTGCGCCACAGTCCAAGAGGAGGAAGGTTGCACCTGCAGCACAGGCTGGGACCCCACACACAGCCACGACCTCCTGCACGTCGAGGAAGAAGCCTTTCTGTAAGCAGGAACTGGACTTCCTCGTGGACTACGTGCGGGGCCACAGCCGTGACATGCTAGTGGGTGCCAATAGTCAGACCACGGCTGCCCAACGTGACACCCACTGGAAGCATGTTGCGGAACATGTCAGTTCATTCGGCCATGAGGTGCGCACGGCGCAGGAGTGCAAAAAGCGTTGGAATGACATCAAGCGCAGCACTAAGGCCAAGCGTGCCTCAAATTACAACTTGACTCTGGTGACTGGCGGTGGGCCTGCACCAGAGGAGGAAGAACTCACTCCGCATGAGGCTCTCGTTGCGGAGTTCATACCACCTGAATTGGTCGAAGGAGTGGGAGAGAAGCTGGACTTTGATGCCCAGTCCAGTGAGTGTTGATGCGTGTTTGTTGAGGACGTGTGTGGTTCACTTGTGGGATGTGTTGTGCATGATTGCTGCTACATGTGACGTGTACATGGTTCTGATGTGTAAGTAATGCAATGCTACCGTCATGCATGTCTCCTCTGCCTGCATGCGGGACTCCATGTAGGCATGCTCCCTTGCCCCTCCTCTGCCACTCTGCACCCCAGTTCCACCTTTGCACTGGTCTGCTCCAATCTTGCCAATGTGTAGTTTCTTGTCCATGTGTCCTGTGTAGATGCTAACTTCCAGCGTAGAATCTGCCAGACATATGCCATGTCGTACAGCCTTAGTACTCGATGCAGGGTATCTCACTTGTACTGTGCATGGGTCAGATGTCCCGCAGGGACATGAGTGCCCATTCATGCTCCATGTGCATTGCACGCATGCCCCTATGTGTCCTTGACTGGATGATCACTGTAATATCAGTCCTTGGTTACATACATTGCCTGCCATCTCATCAGCCTTCCCATGTCAACTGTGTCTCAGTCCTGCGTTGCACACATGTTTAGGCTCTGACAATCTGTGTGGCTCACAGGCCTCAGCCTGTTCAATGGCCAATGACTCTGTCCAACTCTTGTTGTGTCTTCTTCACACGTGGGCGGCCTCCGGAGTTTACATCATGTGTCCTCCCCACTGTCCCAGCATCATTTGCAGTGTTGTCATCTGAATCACATGAAGCTGTTGATGCCAGTCAACACTGCCTGTCAATACACAGGTGTATGGTCAGCCTTTTGATACCATGATAGGCATCCCTGCTTTGGTACTGGGGTGGAGGGGTGCTTGGCTTCTGGACATGGTACACATTGAATGCACAATGCACGTGATGTCTGATTTTGACATTGCACTGCCTTCACATTTCCTGGCACACACCATGTAGTGCTTGTACATGTAGGTAGTGAGTGGCGTACACATTTTCTGCACTGCATAGACCCACTTCCATGGAAACTGCCACCTTTCAACAGGTCTGATCACAGAAGCTATTCAAAGTAGACCCAGCATGCATGCCAGGTCATATGTTGTGTGTCACATGTCTGCCTGATGCCTTTGCTGTCGGTGTGTGTGTGTGTCGTGTGCTTCTGACATGTGTATTGACCTTTTCCCCTCTATTTTTCAGGTGATGACGCAATGGAGGCAGAGGTGTTGTCATGCCAGACACAGGGTTGGTAACGCCACATCAACCCGGCACTAGTGGGGGTCGTGGGGTGGTAGGCCACGAAAACCCCCAAGTGCTGCAGTCCATCTTGTCTCTGGCTGCCTATGAGTCCAGCCTTGATGACGACTCTGACGTCCATGTTGAGTTGGATGACCATCAAGTCCATGTGTCAGGGGTGAGTGATTCTGATGTGGACACTCCTCTGTCTGCGACACCTGCACTGAGGGATCAGACAGTCTTGGTTCCTCCGCCCGTGGTGGATCGGGACGCAGGGTCACCCTCCACACCAGTCACTGATGTGCCTGGGACATCACGTCGACGGGGGCATGTAGTCGTGCAGCCGCAGGCGGTGCCAACACAGCGAGGACCCCCGGTCCTTGGGTCCCGCAGGGGTCAAGCCCGGCAACGCGGTCGCCGCGCGCAACCGCTGTATACTGAGTGGGAGCAAGACATGACTGCCAATTCCGAACGGCAGGGGGCAGCAATGGAGAACATCGCTGAGAGCATGGAGCGTGTGGCCCGATCTGTGCTCCCCCCTGCTAGGCAGGTGCTTCTCCAGCAGCAGGCGGCACGGTCCACGGCCCGCTCGCTCAGGCTAGGCATGGCGGCCTCAGACAGGGCACGCCAGGCTGAAATGTCGTCTCTGCGTCAAGCAATTGCTGCTCACGCAGAGGCGCACATGGATGCCTTGAGGGAGGAGTATGCTTCCCTCAGATCCACTCTGGGTGTTCTTATGATGTCCCAGAGGCAGCGGGCAGAGGAGAGGTTTGCACAGCTTGAGTGTACCATCTCGGCTGAGCTACAGGCTTGCCGGGAGGTGCAGCGGTTGTCCAGCCAGGCCTTGCAGGAGGAACTCCGTGTTACACGTGCTACCTTGCAAGAGGAAGCACGTGTATCACGGGAGGTTCTGCATGCAGACCTACGTCACATCGCCACACAGAACCAGGCTCACCCGTCCGGCAGACTTGCTGCCGACGAGGGGCAAGCTGCAGCTAGGCGTGGCCAGGCTACTGTGCCACGTCCTCCTTTCCAGGATGAGCCAGACTCGGACGACCATCTATCTCCCACATAGGTCGTGCTGTGCAGGCGTTGAGCCCATGGAGGTTTTTTTTTTGGCTCAGCATCATCGCATGTGGATGTTGAGCAGCACCCTGTACCTCCCCCCTCCTGGGTGCCTCCCCTCCCCCCCGGGTCGTATGTGGCCATTTTTGATTTTTCTTCTCGTTTAGTTAGTTAAGTTTCTGTTTGATAGTTAGTTTAAATAGGTAATGTAGGTTTTCCATAGTTAGTGTAATTAGTTAATAGTTGTTTTAGTTTAAAATTGCTAGCCTATTGTGCTTTCATGTGACGGTGCGGTGCTTTGTGGCTTTTGAAGGCATCCACTGTCTGTTCCAGCTGGGCCCTTCATGGTTGTCTTGTGTATGTGTTTGCTGCTTGGGTTCCTTGACTCACATATGCCACTCCTGCCTCCCTTATCCATGGGCTCGCAAGGATGGTTCGGTGTTACAGCATTTTACACAAGGGCATTGGACTGTCATATCTGTGGCATGTCTGGTGCTGTGTGACTTGTGTTGACACCCCTAGTGGGGATGATTTAGGTGTCATTGTCCACTGTTCAGCTTTTGCTAGATGGGGTGTATCATGATTAATGTGGACATTGATTGCTATGCATTGTGTAGTATGTTTCATTTCTTTCCTGTACATGTGCTTGTTGCAATTCATGCTGTAGATAGTGTTCCACACTTTGTAGGTGAAAGACGGACTGATGGTGTGATTTGTGATGTGACTCTCTGACATGGTCAAGTAATGAGATGCCTGATGAGACACACACAGATGACTTTGAAGCATTAATCATGTGTTACATGCCCTTTCTGCAGGGGGATGAGCCTCCAGAGCACCTTTGCCAGCAGACATGTCCCATTGGACGACGGAATTCTGGACCCGTTTGTTGGTGCCCACATGCACATGTGTGCAGAAGCAGAGGCACAGTGATTGCAGACCCACATCCTAGTACTGCTGACATGTTCCAAGGAACTCCAGGCAAGGTGAGCATCACAGGGGGGCCACGACACAGCAAAGCTTGCACCAGGCGAGTTGCACATGCAGGCTTAGTCACAGCACTGAGGGTGAGCTTAGACGAATATTGGTGTTGAAGCACACAATGCAGCTCAGATGTGTTTGTGGACTGATGGCTGCTGATAGTAGGGTTGTCTGGGACACCTGCAGGGGCAGTGGCACATACCCTCCGGTACACCAAGGTCCATTGAGCCACTTGTATCAACCATGTAGCCTTCCGAGACATGGAAAGGGGCAGCTCACAGGGACATGCAGCAAGGGACATAATCGGGTGCAGTGCATGTCTTTTCCATGTACTTCATGATAAATGCACTGCCAACTTTGTTTCGGTCATGGTGGTACACAACTTGCTCTGTAGTCATGGCTTGCAATATGGGTCTGTCTGCTTACCCAGGGAACATTGCATGTTGTGTGAATTGTGACACATTGGTGTTCCATTTGCCACGCACCCAGCAGCGGCTGCCTTACTGCATTGACTGTGTATGACCCGTCACAGGGGTGATGTTATATATGGGTACGAAGCATCAACCACAGATTGTCTGTTTGTAGAGTAGTCTGTTGCTATGGGGCATGTTTGGTGTTGTGTTTTTGTGCAATTGGCACGTACAGGTTGTTGACTGTGTCTCTCTTTGCAGCATTGCAGTGCTCCTGTAACCGGACCTGAGAGTGCGCAGGCAGGAGGCCAGCACTCAAAACCAGAGCTAAGTGTCTTGTTGTTTTTCTTACAAACTGCTCTGCATAGGCTTGCTGGGGAGTGTACTGATGCATGGATGTATGTGTGGTTCAATTTGGTATGTTATTTTCTCCCTAATCACCCGTGATCCTATGCAATTTTGAAACCTGTACCCTCTACCCGGTGTTCCTGCTTCCCGTGCCTATCCAAGCAACGTTCCCTGACCCTCTTTCCCCACTGGGGTTGCGGATGCCTGTGTAAGCCCCGAACTTGCAGGCGCCAAAACCCTAGAGGGGGTGGTGGGTTCGTACCACTCCTGAGCCTGGACTACAGAAGGCCATGACAATGATGTCCAAGTCTGTTTGGATTGTGTATGTGTTCATGCAGGTTGTACATTTTCGTGCATTCCCTAGTTTCATGTGTCATTCCACCTCCCCTCTCCTGCCGCTCATTCCAGTCATCCAGTGTGTCAACACCTGTCCCGACTGCATATCCCTGAACCTCCTTCCCCACCAGGGTCTCAGGGGCCTGTGTGAGTTTGACCTTGCAGGCACCCGGGACATGGTGGGGGTGGTTGTTTCGTGGCACTCCCGCGCCTGTACAGGGGACCTCTGACAGTACACATCCATTCATGGTGCATCATCCTATGTCATGTACCACACATGTCTCACATCCTGTCGTGACATTGTTTTGCTGTGCTACCTTGGTTGTTGCATCATTGTGGTAGTACTTGGCCTTTGTGAGGTACTGCTACGTCAAGTCATCTACTGGAGGGTGTTTGGGTTCGTTTTTATGCCTTGGATTTTGTGTTTCGGAAATGAGTGTGTATTCTGAGGGTTCAGGCATCTTTTTACACACAAGGTGGGAGATGGTGACGAAGGGTAAAGGTGATCCTGTGGCCAGGTGGAATTGAGGTTTGGGGGCTCCATGACCCAGGTGCAGTTGTTCAGTGGGTCATGGTCATTTGTGAGGGAGGGGGTTGTTGTTGATTGTTGCCTTGCCCTGCAGTGTGATGGGAACTCTGACATAGTAATGGTGGTATCCCATGTACATGTTGTGTTCTGCTGATCAATGCCTGTTCATGTGTTGTGTTTTCCTTTCAGGTGCGAGGGGATAGTTGTGGTTTGACATGCTGGGGTGTACACATGGTGGATGTTCACATGTGATGTGTAGGGAACACTGATGGTCACTTGAGTGCACATGCATATGTGGAGTGCATGTCCTTGCAGAACCACACACTTGCACTCTGATGCACTACATGTACTCCCACCCTTGCATATACACATGTACACTGTTTGCCTTCTGGTGCCCACTGTGTCCCGGCAGCACATGTTCTGTGACCGATCATGGATCCAGTACATGCCTGATTTGATGTTTGACGTGGTCTGTCACTTAGATGTGATGCTCAGGGTGTGCATCACACACAATGGCTGTTCACTGTGCTGTGCGCTGAGCAGTGTGATGCAGGAGTAGGACACTGCACACATGAGCTGCAGTGTTGATTTTGCAATGCATGATGTGCATGTAGACAGGCATTCATTGTGATGTTACGTCTACGACTGTTGTAATGCATTTTGAAATGACTTATTTTGGGTGGGAGGTTGTTGGTCTGTCATTTCATCTGATTCCGGGTCAGGCAGCAGTGTCCGATGCCACTGTGCATTTAGGACATGGCAATGTGTACCTTATCGTTACTGCATTGGTGTATGGGTATTGCGTGCCATGACATGTTGATGTTTGGGAGGGTTTGTGTGACATGACAGTGATGGCCATGGCCTGGTTTGCAGGTGTGTGTGATGCACACCTTGCATGTCCGTGTCATCCACTTCTCAGAGCAACTAGCTGGGGGTAGATTTCTCTCCGCAGCAGGGCCCTCCCCCTGGAACAGACTTCCGGCCTGACTTGAACTTGAGGGGAATCATCTCCAGTTCTGGAAGCACCTCATGTCCTTCCTCTTTGCTTCTGCTTACTGTCTGCCTCTCCCTTGCAGAATTCTCCACTGGAACTGCACAGGAGCTGCAACTGGGCCACTCTCACCGACCTTGGTCCCTGGCCCAGCCACTCTCCACTTGCACTGCCTCCCTGGCAACCCCTGCACTGCAGTACTGTCTCTCTATCCCTACAGCCCTCCCTTCCCAGCACTTGACTGCACTCACCTTTGTAGTTGCCACCAGGTGACCTATGTATTATTTTTTCGGGCTACTTCCCCTGTACTGGACTCCCCCCCCACCCTTCCCCTTGCACTTTTCCCATTCCCCCTACCCCTGCACTTGCACGATCCCAATGACACCTGGCCTAGTAGTACCGTTCTCTGTGTTCCCTTGTTCCCCTCTCCCTGCCTCATTGCGCCTTGGAATACTTGTGTATGGCCCATATCATGTCATATGTCATATGTGTGCCTTTTGGTCACACAGGATAGCTTGTGTTTAAGTAGCTAGGGATGCAGACGATGTGGCACTTCCATGGCAACTATCTCAGGGTGGTAAGGTTGTGACAGTTGACTGTCTCTTTGTCATCATTGATTGTCACCTGGTATGTGCCAGGCCTGTGTGCACTCCGCAGGGGTGGGAGTTTAGGTGAAAAATGTGGCCACAAGCTGGGTCCGGGCTTCCTCGCCACGTGCCCTGTCCCCTCCCATGGGCAGCGCCTGTGGTTGGGGATGTGGGGGCACCACCATGTCCACCGGGACGCCCTGCCGTGTTGCAACATTGTGCAGGACACATGCTGCCACAATGATCCTGCACACTACTGGTGGTGCATAGAGTAGTTGCCCACCAGAGCGGTCAAGGGAGCGGAAACGTGACTTGAGCATTCCGAATGTGCGCTCCACTATGCCCCTGGTTGCAATATGGGCGGCGTTGTATCTTACCTGGGGTGGTGTGGTGGGGTTCCGGATTGGCGTCATCATGTGGTTGCTCAGAGGGTAGGCACTGTCCCCGGGGAGATGATAATAGTTGAGATAATTAGGGTTTGGATATTTGTCTGTGTGTGACTTGCATGCATGTGCAAGGGCATTTGTACTGACCTAGGAGCCATGTGTCGCCATGCTGCCCAGCTTCCAGGGCCCGGCTCAGGGCGGACATTCTGTATATGAAACTGTCATGGGTGGAGCCAGGGTAGTTTGCATAGACAGAGGTGATGATTCCCTTTGCATCACATACCACCTGTACATTGATGGAATGCCAGTGCTTGCGGTTTCGGTAGATATGCTCAATGGCCCTAGGTGGACGAGCACTTTGGGGAAGTGTGCCACCCTGAAAAAATCCAGGACAACGGCCTGCCTTTCTGCGGGTGTTCTGGGCATGTATATGTGCCTGCGGACTGAGGGGCGCGCTGTCATGATTGCCAGTACCTGGTGTAGGCAGCGTGACTGCGTGGCCTGTGAGACCCCCCCCACTATGGCAGTGGTCCGCTGAAATGACCCAGTGGCCAAAAAATGCAGGACATTGAGCACCTTCTCCAAGGGGGTCAATGCTTGGGAGCAAAGGGTGGGGGATGTGAGGTCATCTTCCCACTCCCTGACCAGGTCTAGGATGATATGGGGTGGAAACCTATACCTGCCATAGACCTGGTCGTCAGGCATCCCAAAAAGGCTTGTCCGTGTTGCGAAAATGCGTGCCCTGGCTATTCTCCTCCTCCTGCGGTGTCCCACGATCAGTGCAGCGACAAATGGGGCATTCATCGTAGCTGTATATACGCGTTTGTTGTTTGCGCGCACTTTTATGCTGTGCGCGGGGACGCTTCCGCCTGCCTTCGTGTGGCAGACGC
The DNA here is from genome assembly GCF_040938575.1 of Ambystoma mexicanum. Taxonomy (NCBI): domain Eukaryota; kingdom Metazoa; phylum Chordata; class Amphibia; order Caudata; family Ambystomatidae; genus Ambystoma; species Ambystoma mexicanum. Next base: position 128,155,585 of record NC_090921.1, on the reverse strand, counting down.
GTTGACGCCTGTGCACGTCTTTTGCCGTGCGCGTGTTTCCCGTGTTCGGATACGGTCCGAGTGTCATCGCGTGTGATGGGAGGGGAGTGTGCGTACACGCAAGTGGCCTGGGTACGTGTGTTCCGGGGTGCCGGGAACTTTCACACGCGATTGGTGGAAATCCACGTGTGTTCTGTCATCACGTGCAATGAGGGAAACACCTGCGCGCGTCACGTCACTTACGCGCATAGGCCCTTTCCTCGTATTACACGCGGACGTGCAGTTTCCACGCGCGCTTACGCGCATGGCCCTTTCCTCGTATTACACGCTGACGTGCATGTGTGTTGGGGATTGTGAGGACCTGGTGGAGGCTGCCCATGGTGGCTGGGGGGTGGGGGTGCTGGGAGACATGGGTGGGGGCCTGGTGGAGGCTGCCCCTGGTGGCTGGGGGGTGGGGGTGCTGGGAGACATGAGTTGGACATGGGTGGGGGCCTGCTGGCAGGTGCCCCTGGTGACTGGGGGGTGGGGGTGCTGGGAGACATGGGTGGGGGCCTGGTGGAGGCTGCCCCTGGTGACTGGGGGGGTGGGGGTGGTGGGAGACATGGGTGGGGGCCTGGTGGAGGCTGCCCCTGGTGACTGGGTGGGTGGGGGTGCTGGGAGACATGGGTGGGGGCCTGGTGGTGGGTGCCCCTGCACTGCTGGGGGGTGGGGGTGGTGGGAGACATGGGTGGGGGCCTGGTGGAGGCTGCCCCTGGTGACTGGGGGGGTGGGGGTTCTGGGAGACATGGGTGGGGGCCTGGTGGAGGCTGCCCCTGGTGACTGGGGAGGTGGGGGTGCTGGGAGACATGGGTGGGGGCCTGCTGGCAGGTGCCCCGCAATGCTGGGGGTGGGGGTGCAAGGGGACATGAGTTGGTGATCATTGGTGCAAGGAGACATGTGCCTTTGCTGGGGGGCATGCCCATGTTGGGTGGGCTGCCTGCGGGACATGACCAGGGATGCAGGGTAGTCCCCTGTGGTGTGGGCTGCCTGCAGGGGCCGTGGAGGGTGTACAGGGAACACCTGGGAGGACCCACACTGGCAAATCACATGTAGGACTCCCCGGCACCCCTGAAATACACGTACCCTGCTGAAATCGCGTGTAAAACTTCGTGCGCACCCCTGTAATACCCGCACGCAGCCCAATCGCGTGTGGAACTTCCCGCGCACCCCTGAAATACACGCGCCCAGGCCAATCGCGTGTGGAACTTCCCGCGCACCCCTGAAATACACGCGCCCAGGCCAATCGCGTGTGGAACTTCCCGCGCACCCCTGAAATACACGCGCCCAGGCCAATCGCGTGTGGAACTTCCTGCGCACCCCTGAAATACACGCGCCCAGGCCAATCGCGTGTGGAACTTCCCGCGCACCCCTGAAATACACGCGCCCAAGCCAATCGCGTGTGGAACTTCCCACGCACCCCTGAAATACACGCGCCCAGGCCAATCGCGTGTGGAACTTCCCGCGCAGCCCTGAAATACACGCGCCCAGGCCAATCGCGTGTGGAACTTCCCGCGCACCCCTGGAATACACGCGCCCAGGCCAATCGCTTGTGGAACTTCCCGCGCACCCCTGAAATACACGCGCCCAGGCCAATCGCGTGTGGAACTTCCCGCGCACCCCTGAAATACACGCGCCCAGGCCAATCGCGTGTGGAACTTCCCGCGCACCCCTGAAATACACACGCCCAGGCCAATCGCGTGTGGAACTTCGCGCACACCCCTGAAATACACGCACCCAGGCCAATCGCGTGTGGAACTTCCCGCACACCCCTGAAATACACGCGCCCAGGCCAATCGCATGTGGAACTTCCCGCGCACCCCTGAAATACACGTAGCGCGCTCCCCCAGGCCCGATCGCGTGAGAAACTTCACGCGAACCCCTGAAATACACGTAGCCCGCTCCCCCAGGCCCGATCGCGTGAAAAAGTTCACGCGAACCCCTGAAGTACACGTAGCCCGCTCCCCCAGGCCCGATCGCGTGAGAAAGTTCACGTGAACCCCTGAAATACACGTAGCCCGCTCCCCCAGGCCCGATCGCGTGAGAAACTTCACGCGAACCCCTGAAATACACGTAGCCCGCTCCCCCAGGCCCGATCGCGTGAAAAAGTTCACGCGAACCCCTGAAATACACGTAGCCCGCTCCCCCAGGCCCGATCGCGTGGAAAAGTTCACGCGAACCCCTGAAATACACGTAGCCCGCTCCCCCAGGCCCGATCGCGTGAGAAAGTTCACGCGAACCCCTGAAATACACGTAGCCCGCTCCCCCAGGCCCGATCGCGTGAGAAACTTCACGCGAACCCCTGAAATACACGTAGCCCGCTCCCCCAGGCCCGATCGCGTGAGAAAGTTCACGCGAACCCCTGAAATACACGTAGCCCGCTCCCCCAGGACCGATCGCGTGAGAAACTTCACGCGAACCCCTGAAATACACGTAGCCCGCTTGCCGTGCTGGTACAGGATTAGCGCAGCCCTTTGCGCTGGATTGGGGATTTTGATGGCTCTTCCCTGCGCGGAAGGCGTTCTTGGGGGCGTAACTGGCGCTGCTGCAAGGTCGCTGCGCCACTGTGCGCCACGGCTGGTTTTGGTGGCTGGAATCCATGAATACGCTGTGCGCGGAAATGGGTTTTGGCGCACGCGGCTGGCGCAGGGATTCGCACGCGCACACTGTGCGCCAGCCGCGTGCGCCACTTGTGCGCTGAATTCTATGAATTAGCCCCTTAGTTGGTAGCTGTGGCTGAGCGGTCAGGCTTATCTCAAGAGGAAGATGAGCAGTATTCAGGGTTTACACATTAGGGCTACAGTACTATGGCACAAGGAAACACTGACCAAAGCTTTGTATTAAAAATAATATATATATTTATTTTACACACTTCTAGTTCAACACATGAATCACAGTTATCAAAGTAAGTTAAAACAGTCAAGAAAAGTATACACAACTCCCTATTTAAATTATAGACAACTTTGAGCAAGAGTGTAAACTGAGCAAAATGGCACAGGGTCCACCAAGCAAAAATGGCACGCTAGTAATTTCTCAATAGGGAGGGAAAGGACAAGTTATACAGATTTAACCTCTTAAACACACGAGCAATACTTCCCAAGTAGATTGTGAACAAGTTAGGCAGTGTAGCACTTTAGCAATAGTCATACATAGGTGAAAACCGAGCAAAATGGCACTTCAGCAATACTTAAGAGGGGAGGAAGAGTGGTTATAAGAGTTTCTGGTGCACCAACACAGTTGAGGGCGAAAAGCAATCTAATGAAGGCAGTTGTAACAGATTTAGCCAAAGTCAATAGGCCTGTGCCAGAGTTAGTGGTACAGGGCAATGTGCCCAGGATCAAACTATTCTGGTAGCTACAGTCAAGTCTTTGGTTTAACGATTCAAAAGGAGGGTGCAGAAGGTAAAAGATAATGTTAGTCGAGAGGGGCGGCCAACCCAGGAGGTAGGTAAAGGATTTCAAACACCTTTAGCAGTACCCCACGAAACGGGAGGCCTGGCGGAACAATGTACCTGAAAATGTGGAAGCGGCTCCTGCGGTGGCGGTGGTTCCTGGCAGTTCCTGCAGTTCGTGTTGTCCAGCGGAGGAAGAGAGGATCTCGTCATGGAGGAAGGTTCGAGTTACTGCACAGCCCAGTGAAGAAGCCAGCCGCGGTGATGCCGAAACGGATTAAAAGGTACGCTCCTTTAAATCACGTTTGTGGTGGACGGCTGCCTGGCTATCCGGTCTCTGAGTGCAGGGCAGTGGCAATTTGACCAAGGCAGGTCCTGGATGGCGATTGACGAACTGGTTGGCCCCACCAGCTCAAGGGAAGAAGACTCTTGCAGGCGAAGATCTTCTCAAGTCGTTGGAGAAAAGTGGTGAGGATCTGCAGCATGGCTTCACCGGTGGTTCAGTTGTTGCAGATGTTTTCAGTTTCTCTCCTCTTTGGTTTCTTAGTTCCAGTGGTGAAGTCTTGTCCTCCAGTCCTCAGGACCCTGCTTTTATGCAGCAAGACCCCATTCATACAGCCTAGCTGTCACTCACACAGTGGGGTGGCTCTCCTGGCGGGAGAACCCCCCATTCTATCAGGGAAGAGTGCGACTTGGGTTGCGTAGGCAACCCTGTCCAGGGTGCCTATTCCCACTGCCACACATTCTGTCTACCCCAGACTCAGGGCACCGAGAGGAGGGCTTCTGTGCAGAAGCCCGCCAAAAGGACGAACAAAGGATCCCCGACCTGGGTTAGGATTATAGAGAAAGACACGAGAAAGAATTTTAATCAAAGTTCTTGAAATAAAAACCTACCGAAGTAAAGTTAGTATTAAAATAAACCGGCGGTATGTTAGAGGCTGTCAGAAAAAGTGGTAGCCACGAACAATTGGAAAATCCCATAGGGAAATATTTGCGGTTGAATATTTACGGTAGTAACCACTGCCACCAGCCAGAAACTTTTGAGAGAGGGACTGTATGATACCCCTCGAAAATGAACACGGGGGAAAAACTATTAACCCTTCCCAGCACTTCCATAGTAAGATGGGGTGTACTTGTTTTGTTCATAAGAATTGACTTGTACAGTCAATGGGGACTTTACATGACCTGGGAGACAGTAGTCAGTCCCAGGGTATGTAGTCTATGTTTGGGGTCGCTACGACACCACTGTGGTACGGCACGGAGGGTGCTGTGTACCACACATGTAAAAAGATGATTCCTATGAGGGGAGGAGAAACACCTCATAGACCATAAGCACACAAGATAGCCTAAAACACACACTAGCAATCTGTCAAAGAGTGGAAAAAAGGGTCTCACTCTTAGCAGGAAAAAAAATAAACCCTTCAAATCCAGCAAAGCTGCTGGGGGACTCTATAGGTAAGGGAAATTAGCCTTAGAATGAGAATTCTCCCGAACACTGCTTATACATCAAGTGGCAGAATGCAGAGCTGGTTAAGAAATGTTTTATGAAACCAGTAGTGTGTTAACAGCGCCAATAAAACTAGTAACTCCAGAAGACTGCTTTGAAAAAACACGGACAAAGACTTCCAGTAGTTTAATGTTAAGAATTGATAAAGCAAACTCAAAGACATCCCAGGAGGGTGTGTTTTGGGCAGGGAAAGGCAGGAATGGCTGGGAATGGGCATAGGGACTAGTCTGGCAATGGGCAATCAATGGGTGGGTAAATAACCAAACAACACCTACAAGGATTGTGTCTCTCCTCATATGCCCTGTCCCCTTAGATGTACTTCCATGCAGTAGGTTTGGCAATAGACAAAACATAATCATGATGTTAACTTTTAGTAATGGACGAAAAGATATACATATATTTTTTTGTAATTGTTTATTTATTTTCTTCCACAACTTTTTACAATACTGACATTCCAATCACTTCAAGTAAGGTCCTTTTAGCTTCAGTTAAGCGTACTCTCCAAGCCGACTATAGCGTCACTTCTCTGAAGTTTCAGTGAGCTTTTATCAGCCGGTTCCTACGGTTTGTTCCTGTCGTCTCCTTTTTGGCAACCAGCCCTCATCCGCTTTCAGCAGCCCACACTTGAGCTTAAATATCAGCCTTTGTCCAGTGGTGGTTAAGTGCCCGCTTCCCACAGATGATCCACTATGGCCTTGACCAGGTTCTCTAGTATGCCGCCCTGCAACCAACACCCGCTTAAGGCTATTCCTTCAGGGCCGTTATCTTTTCTACAGCTTATCACCCCTATTTCAGTTTGTTTTATTCCCCCTGTAGTAAGAAGTGTCAGGTGACGCTCAGCTGCCCTGTCAGAATTAGGCATTCGTTGAAGAAGTCAATTAGAGCAATTGATAGACTCACACATTCCCATTTAATGCCAATTTCTACCATTCATCTGCTGATAGGGATCCTGAAAAATTTTGCCAGATGTTTAGATCTCATTTCTCATAATGCCCCTTATGCCGTCCCCAAAAGTTAAAGGGTTTCGCAAGACCCTGTCAGAGAACAGAACCTGCATGTTGAGGAGACGAGGCGATCTTTGGATCTAATAGCTAAGATTTCTCTTGTTGGTAGTTGGTTGAATCTCAATTTCATCCACTGGCTTCTGTATTTCACGTCTGGGAATCTTTTAAGGTAGGACCCGGGCTGTCCGAGAGATTCTACCTCGTGATCCAGCTGCATGTCTAGTTTATATGCATTTACTTCCGCCTCAGTTCGAATCCAGTCCGATTCCCATAATTTTCTTTTAGTTTTATCTGGGTTTGACACCAGTTCTTCAGGAGAGGAATCCATTGCCATTAGGAGATTCCAACATCTCGCTTCTCAGCTTTTGCCCATGATGTTGTCATACTTTGTCAGTTCTGCCTGAAGTAATTCAAAGCACTTAGTCGGATTCAGATCTGTGTTTTCTAAAAAGACAGAGAGATTTCCAGTATGCAAAGGCCTACAATGAGGTTAGGCCCAGCTCACGTCCCACTATCTGCATTGGCATTGATTTTGGTATGCCCCTCACCCGCTTCCAAAATATGCCCTCCAGAAGCGACCAGAATTGGCCTTGTGCAGTCCCTGTCGTCTCTGAGCCATACATTAGTGTTGGTATTACTTTTGCTTTATAAAAATCAATCACCGGTTGCATGGAAAAAGCGCAACATTCTTTCTTCAGCATTACTGCTTGATTGGTCAGTGCTACTACTTTCCCTGTGAGGTTTGCCTTGTAGTTGTTCTCCCCAAGATTTGCCGAAAACATCAGGCTCAGGTATTTAAAAGAGCGGACTACCTCCAGTTCCTCCCCGTCGATTCGCCAGATGAATGGCCCTTCCCCCTTTGTGGAATGCTGAAGTTGCATCACCGTAGCTTTTTCTCGGTTGATGGTGAGTTTGTTCAATTCCGTGTATGCTTCTAGATGTTTGAGTTGTCTCTGAAGGCCTATTGGGGTCCTGTCCATCAAGACATCTGCATATGGTAGGTGTGTAAGCTCTGTTCCCCCTACCTTGGGACAGAGGCTTTTACAGCCTTTCATGGTTATTGTACCAAAATGTCGCCCTCATTTGTGCTCCCCCGCAATCACTGCGACTTTGGAGGCACACAAAATGAGGGCGACATTTACTGTCCCCAAGCAGAGCGTGGTTGCGGGGGTGTCCCCCACTCTACCTGGCACAGTAACGGGGGTCAGTAGTTGCGGGATGTGCCCCGCTTACCATTTCGGAAAGCGGGGGACACGTAAGATAAAAAAGAAGAAAAAAAAGAAAAGCAACCTGCGGCGTCAGCTCCAACCCACGTTGGCCGATAGTTCCCTGGGTTGGTACGATCCCCTGTTTCGAAAATAGGTACCATGATTGCCTCTTTCCATGACTCTGGTATGGGTCTTGTTCCAAGTACTGATTTTAGAATCACGTCCAGAGAAGCTTCCCATTCGGTTGCGTTCTCCTTTAACTTCATGTTTGTCAGCCCGTCTGGGCCAGGTGCTTGTGAATATTTGGTGCATTTTATTAAAGAGATTAAATCCTCCTGGCTGTATGATAGGTTCCAGGGCATATATCTGGTTAAACTTATTGGCTCATCTCTTGGGCACTTGTATAAGTTCATATAAAAGTCTATCCAGTCTTTCTCTGATACTCCGTTGATCAAGAACTGGTGTTGTTTGCCAGTAGCCAAGTATATAATTGCCTGTGACTCTCTAGAGTTGTTATTCCTCAGCAAGGCTTCTAACATCGACTAGGCATCTTTTATCAGCATTTCCCATTTCTTGGATTTCACCCAGTTCCTATAGGTGTTCTTTAGTACCTTAATGTTGTTGATTTTCTCCGCCACATCCATATTTAGTATTTGTTTAGTGTCTCTTCGGTATTGTATGAAATTACCTAATACCAAAAGTTCAACCCCCAAAAGTCTGACCCCCAATTTTCTGAATATATATATATATGTGGGGGAGGGGGGTAAAGTGAATAATAATGTATAGGGGTAAGGTCGGGGGGCTGTGGGTGGTCTCCCCCCACCATATATATATATTTATTTTTTAATTTATTTTTATTTTCAATAAAACCAAACAAAATAACACACATTACAACTGTTTAGGACATACATAATCAGCATCAAACCATCACATTATACAGTATAATTCTCCGTCCTCCCCCACAAACTAGAGCCGGCACACTCACGTCATCTATGGGAGCATTATCAGGTATCGCAGTGCTTGTGCACTCATCAGAGTCCTCTGATTCGTTATTGTCTTGGTGAGGGTTTGCCATAGAGGTCACCATTTGCCGCCAGGCCAACAAGGGCCCTACTTCCTCCTCTCCCCCCCTAGTAACCGCTTCAAACCAAACTACGGATTCCGCCTCCGCCCATCTGAGGAGGTCCGTCCACCATAGCTCCACCTTGGGTCTGTGGGCCGCCTTCCAACCCATTGCGTTCCTGCGCTTGGCCAGGATGTAGGCTAAGTCCTTCATTTTGCTTATGTGCTTTAAATCCCGTGGCCTGGGAAAAATCCCAAGCATGCATGGCCAAGCTGATCCCACGTCCAGCTCCACTCCCCCACCAGCCAATTTAGTTTTAATCTCATCCCAAAATCTATGCACCTCCGGGCAAGTCCAGAACATGTGTAGCAGCCCCGCTTCCACCTCCCCACACCTGGGACATTTCTGCGTAGCCGAGCCTCCAAACCTTGCAATTTTCCCGGGAGTCAAGTAAGCCCTGTGAGTGACATACAATTGGAGTTGTTGGAGTCTCGCATTCCAGGATACCTTTTTATGGTACCTTTGGGCTCTCTCCCATTGCCCATCTGTTATGGGTCCTCCTACTTCCTCCTCCCAGTCCTGTCTCAATTGAAGCAGCTCCTTTCCTACCTTTGCTCTTAGAAGCTCGTATATTCTAGATATCTCGTGCCCGGCCTCCGAAACATCATACATCGTTTCCAGGGAAGCATCAGGGTCATCCGCTAGCACTGTCTCCGGCCATCTCTCCCTTACCCGTTTCATGAGCCTAGCGTAGGTTATATACTGGCCTCTATGCACCCCTGTCTCTTCTTGCAACCTCTGAAATTCCAATGCCTCCCCTTCCTGCCATATGTCCCCAAAGGTGGCCAGGTCCACCGCTTCCCAATATCTCCAGACTGCTTCGAACAGTTGTGAGTCATTCCCGCATAGTGCCACCAGCGGGGCCTGCTGAGAGAACGGCTCTATGTCACCCATCATTCTCCACATTCTGCGCCAAACCTCCCAGCCCAACCTCAACAGCCGCCCTCTTCCCACCAGTTTGTTCTTTTATAACCACACCACTTCGTTCAAAAAGTATGGGGCCGAGTCTTCCCGCAGAAGCCTGGCTTCCGCCGAGTCTTCAGTCGACAGCCACCTGGCCACATAAAGCAACTGCCCCGCCAGATAATAAAGCTCAAAATTTGGCAGGCCTATGCCCCCTTGTCACATGGGTTCTGGAGTTTCCACAGGGCCACTCTGTTCCTGGAGTTACCCCATATGAAGCCCCTGCACACGCTATGAAGTCTCACAAATAGCTCCTGGGAATCAAAAACGGGACATTCACAAAGAAGTGCAGGAGTCTGGGCAGGACCACCATCTTAAGCAATGCCACTCTCCCCATCATGGTCAGGGGCAATCTGAACCAAAACACCATGCTGTTCTTGACCCCCTCTATTGCTTTCTCTGTATTATGTTGGTGCTCCGCCTCGATCCTGTGGTAAATATTTACTCCCAAATACCTAAATGTCTCAGTCTGCCATGGTATCGGCAGGCTAGGCAGCCTCTGTAACGGGACATTCTTGTATCTACCCAAGGGGAACAGACTTGACTTCCTAGGGTTCACCGATATGCCCGAGAGGGTGGCATATCGGTCCATCACCTCTAGCACATACTGCAAGTTCTCCTCCGGATAGCGCAGATAAAGGAGCATGTCATCTGCGTACAGCGATACCAGGTGTCTACCACTTACTGTACTAATCCCCACCTCCCCCTATTGTTGCCTCAGACATATTGCCAGCAGCTCTAATGCCAGAATGTATAGCATGGGCGACCAGGGGCATCCCTGTCTGGTACCCCTGCTGGGTTGCCAGGTATCTGAGATTATGGATCCTGTTTTAACTCTCGCCACCGGGGTGCAGTATAACAACTGGACCCACCTGATATACCCGGGTCCCATTCCGTATCCCCTCAGGGCTGCTTTCAACCAAGGCCATCGCACCGAGTCAAAGGCTTTGACCACGTCTAGCGACACGATGGCCAGCTCACCCGTATCTTCCTCAGTGTGGTCAATGATGTGGTGTAGCCTCCTATGGTTATCTGTGATGTTCCCGCCAGGGACATATCCCGTCTGGTCTGGGTGTATCAGCTTACCGATCACCCTCTTCAGCCTATTGGCCAGCACTGCCGTAAGTATTTTGCTGTCCTGATTCAGCATGGACAAGGGTCTGTAAGACCCACACTCCGCGGCCGGCTTGCCTGGTTTTAGGAGTGGGATGATCATCGCCTCGCGAAGGGACAATGGCAGTTCCCCCTGCTCATAGGCCTCGTTGAACATAGCAAGCAGTGGCTGAAGCAGCTCCTGTTTGTATGTCTTGTAAAACTCGCTCGGCAACCCGTCCATCCCGGGTGCCTTACACGTGGGCAAATGTTGGATCACCACCTCCAGCTCTTCCGAGGTAATAGGGGCGTCCAGTTCCGCGCGTTCTAGGTAGTCCAGGGTGGGCAGCTCTATGTCCTCTAACGTGTCCAGTATGTCTTGGCTCCTATCCTCCCCTGCGTCCTCATATAAGTGTCTGTAAAACTTGAGGAACTCCTCGTTCACTCCCTCCTGGGTATTACAGATGCAACCTTCCTCATCCCTTATCTCACTGATCACTGTGCGGGGGGTCTCACTCTTATACAGCCAGGCCAGCAATCTGCCCGGCTTATCACCGCCTGCGTGTAGCCTCGCCGTATATTTCTTGTAATTTAGTCTACATAGCCTATCCCAGAGTCCACTGCAGGTTAACTGTAGGTCTTTTATCTTATCGCTATTCTTCCGGGCGGTATCCTCATGTTGCGTGAGGCCCTCCAACTCCCTTTCTGTTTCCTGAAGTTCCCTTTCAATGCCCCCCTGGAGCCCTTTAGATGTCGAAATGGCTACTCCACGCACCACCACCTTGAACGCCTCCCATACTGTTCCAACCGAGCGCACACTGCCCATGTTTATATCAAAATATTCCTCGATGGCCTCCCTCAAGTCCTCCCGGAACCCCTCATCTTGTAATGCCTTAGTCCTAAGTCTCCATGTCGGGATCCGCGCTCTGGGGGGTTGGTGTCGCCACTTTACCACCAAAGGCGAGTGGTCAGATAGTACCCGGGCCTTGTATTCCGCTCCCACCATTTCTCCCGCTATCTCAGCTGCTACGAACACATAATCTAGCCTCGTGTGCAGGTCATGTGGTGCTGCATAGTGCGAGCATTGCCTATCCATTGGATGCAAGCTTCTCCACACGTCTTCAAGGCCTAGATCTTTTAACAATGTCCCCAGTGCTTTGGCCGCCGGCGCCGGCTTCCCCGCTTTGTCGGCTGACCTATCCATTTTGGGATTCAGGGTGCAATTAAAGTCCCTTCCCCACACCACCGCACCCCCAACCAGGGGGCTAATTTTGCTGTAGAGGGACCTAAAATAAGCCGCTGTATCATTATTGGGGGCGTACAGATTTATGATATGCACTTCCCTGTTCTCCAGGAGTCCTGTCACCGCCACCATTCTGCCCTCTGGGTCTACCATTGAGCTAAGCACCTGGAGCGGCACGTGCGGCGCCACCCAAGTGATAACCCCTCTAGCGTACGCAGAATACGTAGCCCCCACAACATGTCCCCTCCATTTTCGCCTGACAACCTCCAACTTCTCCCTTGTGAGATGAGTCTCCTGCAACAGGGCCACATCAATGTGCATCCTTTTTAGATACAGCATCACTTTGTTACGTTTCAGATAGCTGTTAAGGCCCCGTACATTCCAGGTCACAATTCTGAGGTTACCCGATGCCATCTACTCGGTTTGTTCCCAACCCACCTCTCCCTTCAATGCTTCCCTTGATGGTTTGTTTTCCGGCTCTCCCCCCTTCCCCCCTCAACAGTTTCCCCCCTCCCAGTTCCCCATCTCCCATCCACTGCACACAACCCAGCCCCTCCCCCCACCCTGCCCTACCCCAACAAATGCCCAGCTCCATCCCTGGATCTCAGGCCAACCCGTGTCTGGTCCTGTCCCGTCGCCGAGGACTAGGACCCCACGGGGCGTCACCGATCTAACAGTGACCTAACTAAGTATATTACTATTGGGTACAAGGGATGCCTCCCAGGAGCTCCCAGTCGTCTATTTTAGGATTGGTGCGTCCAGCGGGTCCAGCCAGTTGATACTACAACACACTCCCCACAAGCTTAATACAACTCTATAATCAAGTCCCAATGTCTTGGCCATGTCACCCTAGGTGCCACAGCTGTCTGCTACTTATCTCCTGCAGCCCCCATCTGGAAATCCAGTTCCTGAGGTCGGCCCTGCATGTCCAGCCAGTCCATTGCCTCGGTCGGCGTCTCGAAAAAAAGGGATCTGGTCTTATAAAAACACTTTCAACTTGGCTGGGTAGAGCAACATGTAGCGATGGCCTGCTTCCTTCAGCCTCCTTTTCACCGATCCAAAGTTCATCCTACTACGCTGTACAAGCAGCGTATAGTCCGGGTAGGCCGTGATTTTTGCGGAACCCTTTTCGATCGTTCCTCCCCTCTGGAAAAATTTGAGGATCTTCTCCCGATCACGATGGTTCAGGATCTTTGCGATCAGCGGCCGCGGGGGGGCTCCAGGGGGCGTCTCCTTGTCAAGGCCCTGTGCGCCCTTTCAACCGCGAACCCCTGGGTCAGCACCCCACCTGTTATCTCCTGTAATAGCATGGATTCCACGTATTCTGTGGGGTATGATCCTTCCATACCTTCCGGCAGGCCCACTATACGGATGTTATTACGTCTGGTGCGCCCTTCTGCTTGCTCAGCTCTGTCCTCCAGATTGCCCACCCGTTGCATGAGGGCATGGAGCTCCTTTCCATGTGCGGCGCACGCCTCCGTGTTTGGGGCCATCTCCTTCTCCAAGGCCCCAGTGCGCTCCGCAATCGTTCGCACGTCCTGCCTCAGCAGGTTCACCTCCTCCTGGACCGCTCCGATCTTGAGGTCCAGGCCCTCCTGCAGCTCTTTCATTGTCTGGCCCAACTTAGTCTCCCAGGCCACCTTTAAGTCTGCGATCGCTGCCAGCACCTCCTGGATCGTGCCCGGTGTTTCCACCATTGCCGTGGGGGTTTCCTTGCTCTTGGCCTCCTCCGCTTCTGGGGGAGACCTAGCGTAGGTCTCCATCGTGGACTGTCGGATCCTGGGTCTAACCACTTTAGAGGATATCCTGCTATGTTAACTTGGCGAGGGCCTGCCGTGCCTCCCTCCGCACAAAGGTCCGCGTGGTCACGGACCACTCTCAGCAGGCCAAGCATGTACTTGTATGTACTTGTCTCTTCTCTCGCGCCCAGAGTGGGCCGTCTCCTCCCATGTGCTCGTACCCTCTTGGTGTTGTGACCCGGTCTCTGTCGTGTTCCTTCCGTGGCCAGTGTTCGAGTGCGCTCACCTATTGGCCGCACTCCCTTTGTTCCCCCTCTTCCACGATCCCAAGGCCATCCGGCCCACAATGCCCAGGCCCAGAGGGGCCGCTTTAAGTGCAGGGGATCAGCAATTGTCTCGCGTCAGCCTCAACCACCTGGCCTGCGCCGATGTTTCGCTGTGGAAAACTGCAGCCACCACCGCCCACTCGTTCGCGTCGGCCCCAGGATCCGCGGCCACCCAACTGGTGCGCTGCCACAATGAATCCTCCTGGGTTCCGCCGGCGTTCGATCCGATTACGCCGCGGGCCCAGCGTCGGTTACCAATGTGCTCGATGAGTCTCGGCAATGCACAGTCCATAGGTTGTACCAGCTCCGGGTACGTGTGCCCACAGATGTGCGCCGCCTCAGTGAAGCAACAGCGATTTCCGGTGCAGTGCCCCGGTCTGCTTCTAATCGCTGGTCTTGGAGTTCGATGCAGGGGCTTTACAGGACCTACATCTCGTGACCCCTGTTGTCCTCTTTGTCTCTGCCGCCATCTTGTTCCACTCGCCGATCCAGGGCCCGCGGCACGCAGACGAGTATAACTCAGTGTCCTCATCCTCCACTCGCATCAAAGTTTCAGCGAGTGTAGCCATCATCTTCACACGCATGGGCATTATTTTCCAGTACCGGCCGGTTCCCGTGCACGCACTTCTCCTCCAGGATCATTGTAGGATCAGCCGAGCTCCACGAGAGCACGTCCCTTTACATGGCCGTCCAAGCCACGCCCCCCACCCCCACCATATATATTTGTGGAAAAAGGGAGAAAAAAAAATTGACTTTTGGAAGTCAGACTTTTGTGTTCAGTAATTTCACGCAGATCCGTCTCTTCTCAAAGTTTTTTTTTTTGGGGGCAATTTCCAAGTCAAAGGCGTGCTTGTGTGCTGTTTGTGTATGCTGCATCGTAGATTTTGCTTTATGGTGCATCAGGAGCAATACTCTGTAGTCAATAGATGTATATGCACTCCATTGAGCTCCTGTTGTAGATTGGCACTGTAGGATTTGAGTCAATGTAATGACGTCTTGTTTAGCCAGCCTTAACCTGATCCCTCCGTTGTCTACCCTCAATTTGGGTTTGTATATATGGGTCGATGTGTTAAGTTCATGCCATTTAATCCTTAGTATGTTGTGGTCACTCTGCTCCGTATACAGTACTTCCAGTAGTTCTGTGAGTTCCAACATTCTTTCAGAAAACAAATATGTAATCAATTACAGCCGACCGATTTCCATAGTGATAGGTAGGTTTGGGGATCTTATCCTTTTCCAACGCACCATTCAGCATGTGCATATCACGAGATTTCATCAGTTGGACCCAGGCTGTCCCTCTCTTTGTTTTTTGGCACCCAGTTTTTGTCAACTTGATACCTCCCATTTGTGGGCCAATCCTACAAACCAGATTTAGGTTTCTGCACAGAATGATTGCCGCATTTGGTCTGCTGTATGCTTCATCTATCGGTTTTGCTGCTTCTTGCATCATTTGATCTTCTGTCCTTGTATTTGGATTCCAATAAAGGTTAATCAATGTTATGAATTTTATTTCATTCCATTGTGCTCTACTCTTATAGGGTCTTAGTCTCAATGTGGTGGACTGTAAATATGGTCCACAATTTATTGAAGTAAGTGGCTCGTACGGGGTCCCTGATTTCACCAGTGTTAAGTAGGAGTCCTGCAGCTGGTCTGCCTCTCGGTGATGTAATTGCAGGGTTGATAAAGGAGACATACCCATCCATATTAGGGTTCAGGGAGACCCAAGTCTCCTGAAGGCAGATGTAGTCTGCATTGTTCCAGACTTGGGCCCCTTGTTTTGTTAAGTGCGAAAATCCCCTGGTGTTCCAATAGACCAGGGTCCCATCAGGATGTTCCTTGGATCCTGTGTTTGGCTGCTAATAATCGGGGCCTTTTTGAATTGCTGTTTCACCGCTCTGACACAATGGCTCGATTGACACTAGCCTGAGCCTCTTGAACCCGATGCCATCTGCTCCTACATTTCTTAAGGCCAACCTTCCTCCTTCTTTTAAGGGCAGACTTCCTCTCTCTTTTTTCATCTGACCTGGCTCCCAGGTCGGGCCCTTCGCCTACTTCGGTGTAGGTGACGGGCTACATATTGGCATGGATTTTCGGTTTTGTTTGAGGTCCTACATGCTGTACCAATTGGCCTAATTTATTTGAATGTTAAAAGATTGGTATTGCACGTGTTTTGTATATATATATATATCCCGTTGATGACCCCTAGGATCTAATGATGTGTTATTAACATAGTGTTAAGGCCTAAGTGCTTTACATAAAACACACACATACATATACAATAGCACCCAACTATAGTTGGTACTCATTTATCGACCTCTGAAGGATGAAAGGCTGAGTTGGCCTTGCTGGGATTCAAACCTGCAGATCACAGCTGCAAGCAATAAACTCACTGAGCTATCTTGCCAGCCTTCTAACGTTGTCATTGTGAATCCCAATGTGTGTGCTTATGGGCTTTGCATAAGGGGTTAAGATGATAATCACTTCCCACATCTGTGGAATCTCGAGGGGTTTTGCTGTGTTAAATCTAATCACCTTAACTGTCGTATAACGGACGTTTTTTCAACTTGTATATGTGTGTGTGTTTTTTCTACGTTAGTTACAGCAATGTAAATTAAACAAACTAAAAAACAGACCTTTCGAAGTTGCAAAAGTATAAATATTGTTCCAAACGTCAAGTGTTCAAACTAAGCCCCTAACTTTCTATCTAGCCTTTGTTATGCCCATACTGGCTGCCCTAGATGGTACTGAAAGGCGGGACTATTTGCGAGTGGCTGCGGAAGGACATCACAAGGCCCGGTCACATGGTCAGCTTCACCAATCAGGAGCTTGGCGAGAACCACACAGGTGCCAAAAGTGAGACGTATTTACAGAGGGGCGGGCGCTGCCTAGGAGCTCATTCAAGGTCGAGTAAACACCGGGACAGAGCCGACAGGCTGGAATCTTTGTTGTTACGCGCGTGAGTCGTGATGTGGTTCTGACTGAGGCTCACGTTCTGCCAAGGCGGCAGAGAGACCCCCGCGCCCAATAGTAATCACTGAAGCAGGGCATTCTCTTCACGTCCTGCACTACAAATAATGCAAGTGTATGTGGTATACGGTGTGCAGAGGCACTGTGGGTGGCATATAGCGTCTCATTTTGGAAGCAGTTGGCCTGCGCCATGAACTGTTCTTCAGTAAGACATCCATTGCATCAGGCGCCCCCTTTCTTCCTCCACCAGAACCGCAGGGTTACTGTACTACAGTGAGTAGGCAAACGCATAGCAGTACTTACCGATAATCTTCATTACTGTCACGTCCCCCTTCCTCGTCCCAGTACTTTTGCGGGATACCCAAGTAGGAGTCTATGGAACGGTTCCAGTGAGCCCAACCAAACCAGTACGTGTGGCTGCATCGCCCCACCATCTTTATTACTACACCAAGTCAATCTGATTTTGCCAACATAAAGCAAGTTTATCCCGAAGGAACCATCCCTGGGGTTATCCACGTTCAACCTATAATGCTGAATGAAATGTTTTGATCTGTGCTGCAGCAGCATATCGCCTGCGTATCTCCTGCAGAGAAAGCCACTAAGCATCCAAACAGGAGACAGCCATTCCTCCAGTGGAGTGACCCTGCACATGTTAAGGAATGGGTGACCCTACAGCCAAATAGGCCATGGAAATACCAGTTCGTAGCCAGCGACTGATACCACCAAGGCCTTTCTGCCATCCTTGCTGAACCAAAATTCATCCAGAAACCGGCCTGTTCTCCTAAACCTTTTGTTTCTAGAAAGGTACTCCAGGAAGGCTCTCCTCACGACTATGCAATACATTGGACTTCCTCTAGTGTTGGCGGGCGGTTCCTGAAGGAAAGCACTTGAGAAGTGTGAAACTTTGGATCTAAACTTAATATGAACAATTCTTAAAAAAGAGAACTTAAAGAAAGGGAGGTCTACCCAGCAGAGTCCAGATTTACCCCAGCTTCTGAGCCTCTGTGATAGCAATCAAAGATGCAGTTTTGAGTGTGAGGTGTTTGATATCAATGAAAACCAAAAGCCCAAAGGGAGGATATTTCGGAATCAAAGGGAGAACCCATGGAGGTAAACCCTTAAAAGGCAGAGACCGGGAGGC